>NC_067475.1:145316301-145916301 GCF_947179515.1 Apodemus sylvaticus
CACAGTTTTAACTGTGGGATGGCAATCTCATCCCTCTACTTGATGCCCTGTCTTTCTACTGAAGGTGGACTCAACAATTTCCATCTCCCCACTGTAGGGCCTTTCATCTAAGGTCTCTCTCTTTGAGTCCTGAGAGTCTCTCACCTCCCAGGTCTCTGGTACAGTCTAGAGATGCCACCCCCTCCCACTCCTACCTCCCCATGTTGCCTGTTTCCATTATTTCTGCTGGTCCACAGGGCTTCAGTCCTGTTCCCCTGTACCCCTATACCTGATCAAGTTCCCCCTTTCCCCTCCCCTTCTAGTGTTTCATCCAGGACTCTCTCTCCCTTTGCCTCCTGTTATTGCTTTCTTCTCTCTCCCATGTGGGACTGAGGTATCCTCATTTAGTCCCTTTGAGTTGTTAACCTTCTTGAGTTCTGTGGATTGTATCCTGTACATTTTTGGCTAATATCCACTTATTACTGAGTAAGTACATAGTATGTCCTTTTCTGTCTGAGTTGCCTCACTCAGGATATTTTCTAGGTCCATCCATTGGCCTGCAAAGCTCATGATACCCCTGTTCTTAATAGCTGAGTAGTATGCCATTGTGTAAATAAACTACATATTCTGTATCCAGTCTTCCATTGTGGATCACCTGGGTTGTCTCCAGCTTCTGATTATTACAGCCACTATGAACATTAGTCTATTTTATTATGAAATGTTTTGGATATTTTGGGTTTTTTCTTTTTTGTCTAAGAAAAGATCATTATGCAGTTTTAGCTGGCCTAGTTCTCAGTATGTAATCAATGCCAACCTCAAATTTACAGAGATCCTCCTGCCTCTGTCTCCTGAGTGTTATGACTAAAGGCTTGTGCCAACACAATCAATATGTAGTCTTTTGAGACAGAGTCCCTTATAGCCCAAACTGAGTTTCCACTATGCTGTGCAGGGTGTCCTCATATTTCCACCTCGGATTACTGTATTACAGGCTTGTGTCATTGGAGCCAGTTTGGATATGTGCTTTAAAATAATCATGCTTATGTTACTATGGTCAGGAATTTACAAATATCTTAGTGTACTTTTTAATATTCATTAATCTCCACAACAGAACATTTATTAAATTGAGGTTGTTTATTTTAACAATCTTCCCCAGATAAGCATGTGACTCTTACAATACTGAATGGAGTGTCTTATTAGAAAATGTGTTATAGCAGGGACAAGCTGTTACTTTATAAACTTACCCTTTAGCCAATGTTTGTTTAAAGGGTGAGGGCATTACTCAAAGGAATATGTATTGTCTTCCTTGATGTTTCTATGGTTATGATAACAAGATCGTCACGATCTGGGGAGGAAGGGTGTTTTCTGAGCATAGTTGTAGAGCCTCATAGATGAGAGTCCAGCAGGATCACAAAGCAGAAGCCTAGAGACAGGAGGTGATGCAGAGGCCAGAAAGGAGTTCGGTTTCCTGGCTTGCCTTTAGTGGCTTGCTCAGCTTGCTTCCAGAACTATTAGCCCAGAGGTGTCAGCACCCACATGTGAGCCAGGAATTTCCATGTCAAATATCCATCATGAAAACATTCTACAGGGAGTGTTAATTCTTCATAGATTTAGAAAGAGCAATTCTCAAATTCATCTGGAATAATAATAAAAAAAAAAAAAAACCCAGGATAGCAAAAGCTATTCTCCATAACAAAAGATCTTCTGGGGGAATCACCATCCCTGACCTCAAGTTCTACTACAGATCTATAGTAATAGAAACTGTTTGGAATTGGTATGGAGCCAGGCAGGAAGATCACTGGAATAGAATTGAAGACTCATAAAAGAACCCACATCCATATAGTCACTTGATATTTGACAAAGGAGGTCAAAACATCCAGTGGAAAAAAGAGCATTTTTTAACAAATGGTGCTGGATAAGCTGGAGGTCAGCATGCAGAAAAATGCAAATCAACCCATTATTATCTCCTTGTACAAAGCTTAAGTCCAAGTGGATCAAGGACATACACATAAAACCATATACACTGAAGTTTATAGAGGAGAAAGTGATGAAGATTCTTGAGCACATGGACACAGGGTAAAAGTTTCTGAATAGAATACCAATGGCTTATGCTATAAGAACAAGAATCAACAAATGGGACCTCAAAAACTGCAAAGCTTCTGTAAAGCAAAGGATACTGACAATAGGACAAAATGGCAACCAACAAATTGGGAAAAGATCTTTACCAATCCTACATCTGATAGAGGGCTAATATCCAGTGTATACAAAGAACTCAAGAAGTTAGTCCCCAGAGAGTCATATAACCCTATTTAAAAATGGGATACAGAGCTAAATGGAATTCTCAACTGAGGAAACTTGAATGGTTCTAAAGCACCTAAAGAAATGTTCAGGGATCCTTAGTTATCAGGGAAATGCAAATCAAAACCACCCTGAGATTCCATCTCATACCAGTCAGAATGGCTAAGATGAAAAACTCAGGGGACAGGAGAACCTGGAGAGGATGTGGGGAAAGAAGAACACTTCTCCATTGTTGGTGGGATTGAAAGCAGGTAAAACTATTTTGGATATCAGTTTGGTGGTTCCTCAGAAAAATTAGACATAGTACTACCTGAGGGCCCAGCTATACCACTCCTAGGCATATACCCAGAAGATGCTCCTACATGCAATTAGAACACATGCTCCACTATGTTCATTGCTATATATTTATGTAGCAGATATGTACATTGCTACATATCTGGTTATTTATAATAGCCAGAAGCTATAAAGAACCAGATGTCCTTCAACAGAGAAATGGATACAGAAACTGTGATATATATACACAATGGAGTACTATTCCACTATTAAAAACAATGATCATGAATATTTTAGGCAAATGGATGGAACTAGAAAGTGTCATCCTGAGCAAAATAACCCAGTCACAAAAGAAAGCACATGGTATGCACTCCCAGGTAAGTGGATGTTAGCCCAAAAGTTCAAAATAAACAAGTTACAATTCAGCCAGCACAGGAAGCTCAAGAAGAAGGAGGACTTAAGTGAGGGTAGTTTGGTTCCTCTGAGAAAGAGAACAAAATACTCATAGGAGCAATAGAGGAGACAATGTGTAGAGCAGAGACTGAAATAAAGGCCACCCAGAGACGGCCCTAACTGGGGATTTATCCTACAAATAGTCACCAAATCCCTGACACTATTATGGACAACAAGAAGTGCATATCAAAAGGAGCATTCCATGGTTGTCTCTGGAGGGGACCTGCCAGAGCCTTACACATACAGAGGCAGATGTTAGCAGTCAGCCATTGGTCTGGCTGTGAGGTCCCCAATGGATGATTTAGAGGGTGGTCCAGAGAAGCTGGAGGGGTCTACAGCCCCATGGGAATAACAACAATGTAGGCCACCCAGATGCCTCAGGACTCCCAGGGACTAAACCATCAACCAAGGGGTACACATGGTTCTAGCCAAAAATGTGGCAGAAGAATGCCTTGCTGGGCATCAGTGGGAGGAGTGGTCCTTGGTCTGGTAAAGGCTCAACAGAGGCCCCAACAAAGGGAAATCGAGGGGGATGAGAGGTCAGAGTGGGTCAGGTTTAGGGGCATATACTTGGAGGCAGGGAATGGGAGAAGGGTTTGGGGGTTTTGGGGGAGGGGGGAAACTGGGAAATGTTTTGCCATTTGAAATGTAATGAAGATTACATTCAATAGAAAAAGAAAAAGAAAGAAAAATAAAGAAAAAAAGTAAAAGAAAAAGAAAAGGAAAAATAAAAATAAAAATAAAAATATTCTAGAGGCTTGGCTTTCTCACAGGCCAATTAGGTTTATTTTCTAAATTCTTTGTTTACATTCAAAATGCTTCCCCCTTTCCAGATTCCCCCTCCCCATATGTCCCATAGGCCCTCTTCTCTCCACCCATTCTCCAATCACCCCCTCCCTTTTCTCTGTCCTGGTACTCTCCTACAATGCTGGATCAAGCCTATCCAGGATCAGGCTCTCTCCTTACTTCTTCATGGGAGTCATTTGATATGCTAACTGTGCCTTGGGTATTCAGGGCTTCTGGGCTTACTAAAGAATACACATGGAATGCATTCACTGATAAGTGGATATTAATTAGCCCAGAAGCCCTGGATTTTCTAAGACTGGATTCCTTCTCCCAAAATGACTCTACCAAATGCTAAGCTGAGAAAATAAAATTAAAATAAAAAATAATCAAAAAATCAAAACAAAACAAAACAAAACAAAACAAAACACCTAAAAAACCCAAGCAAACATACATGTGCTACAATAGAAAAATGCCCAGATTTGAATCAGAGAAACTCCAGTTTAATCCACAACATGACCACATACTACCTTTGGATGCTGGCCAAGCCTTCAGTACTCACAGTTTTAGCAGCTATATAATGAGAATTCTAATGATCTGAAAATGAATCAATTAATAAATTAAAATCAGCACCTGGCTCACAGCAGATGTGTAATAAACACATCAGGTTTTATCAAACTGACTCAGAGGATGATATCCTCACCTGTGTCCTGAGTCCTTTTCAGAGTTTACCTGATACTTTCTTATGTGGGTACATTCTTTTTTTAGGGTATCAAGGGGTGATTATAACAAAATGGCACATATTGGCTTATTTAAAGAGTCAAAAATAGTTTTCTCAGAAGATTTCACATCCAATGTACCAACACAGTATTATTTTTTTCCAGAGTTTTCTCCTCTTAGCTTTCAGTTGGCTCTCATTTCCCTGTCCCCATAAAAGCCTTTGCACTGTCCCTAAGTGATGATCATGATGATTATGATGGTGTGTGTGTGTGTGTGTGTGTCTGTCTCTCTCTTTCTCTCTCTCTCTCTCTCTCTCTCTGTGTGTGTGTGTGTGTGTGTGTGTGTGTTGAATATAGATGTATTCTGTTGCCTATATATGTGTGTTTGTGTATGTGTGTGTCAGGTACCCAGGAAGGTGTGTATACCTGTGGAAGCAAGGGAACAATAAGATGTTATTCCTGGAGTATCCTTCCATACATATTTTGAAGAATGTCTCTACGTGTTCTAAAGTTTATCACAACACTATGGTGGCTGGCTAGTTCGCCTTAGGAATCAAACTGTATTCACTTCCCCAAAACTAGGATTATGAGCATATGCCAGTATACCTAGCTTCTTTTTTTTTGTTGAAGGGAAGACACTACTTGGGTCCTCAGACTTGTGCAACATACACTGTGCTAACTATACAATCTCTCCAGGTACTTCTACCTTAGCAGGTAGCCAATTCTTCAGGATTAGTGTCCATACATTTGGCATTTTTCAATATTATTCCCCTTGTGCAAGGTGATACCTCCAATAGTAGTTGTATTTTAATGTGTGCTGAGGATGAGGACTTCTATGTGTGGGTTTTGAGGGAATGCTACTCAGCTGGCAACAGCAAGTCTCTCTGTTAAATGACAGTTTTTCTCTTATACTCCTATTTTTTTTTCATATGAGAGCTCAAAAAACTGTAGTAAGTACAAATGTCCAAATGTTATTCCTGTGCTGTACCAATGTTGTAAAGTTGTTGAAGGATGGAAAACAGAACCATCTCTCTTTGATGCTTGAAATGATTATTATATTCTAGAATTGCCATGAATTTTGTGCAAGGAAAATAAAAAGATCAAGGATAGCATGTATCAGTCCAAAATGGTAAGTTGGCAGTTGATGCCTGAGATGATTAGAATACAATAGCTGAGTTCCCAGTAGTCCATAAGTACATCAGCTGCTGAATTCAACTGATACTTTGCTATTAGACATGGAAGAAATGAGTTATGTTAAACAATTCACAACCAGACAATGAAAGATAAGGTTGAAAGAAGAAACAGAAGTAAAAAAACAGAAAAATTTTTCTTGTATCTTTGGATTTGAATTTCTTTGTCTGAATTTTCCCTTGGTATATAAAAAGTATATACTCACTAAGTGTCCAGGTTCGACTTGTTTAAAGCACTGAATGGTGACCTATGTCAGAGCATTCTCATGTATCAGCTATATATACTAGTCTCAAAAATGTAACACCTGTGTCTGGTCTTTGCAACTATCACCTATTATCTGACCATGACCATTAAACTGCCATTTTTTTGGCATTTGATTTTTTTTGGCAATTTCTCTTTTATTATAAACGTCAAGAAATATATAAGTGTGGTTCATTATATTATTTATTGGATAAGCAACCTTGAAATTATCCAATATATTCATGTAAAAGTACTTGTCAGCAAGACAAAAATGGTAGCATCTAAGTGTTCTAGTGGAATTCTCACATCTGTCTCCACTCTTCAATAACAAGACAGCAATATAAACAAAATAGAATTATTTTTAGCTTGTATTTTAAAGAATGATAAGGAGAGAATGTAACACATTTAATTAAATGTTTTGATTTCTAAATTTTAAAAAACAATCTACTTTAATACTTACAGTCATACTGTAACAATGTCTGTAAATGCCACAACAAAATATGTTGCATGAACTCCTCAGTCTCAGTGTGTGAACACCAGGACAGAGTAACACCCCTGTGCAGTATGTACATAACAGATCCATATGAAACATTGATTTATTCAGTCTTTTATTGGTTGATAAGTATAGTCAAATATTCAGCTGTCCAGCAAAAGTAGAAAAATCATTGTTTTGCCACTTACTGCACTGGGTACAAAGTAATTTAAAGTTGTATGGATCTCTTTTCAAGTTGGTCAAAATTTGCTATTGTTAAAAGTTTTCTCCAAACACATTGTCATTGTTAGAAATAAAAACGAAATATCATTTGATTTCTGGTGATGCTTCATTCTGTCTTGCAGAGAGAGGAGTGCAGCAGAGAAGATATGATAAAGATTTAACAAGGCTGAATCTCTGTGTGAATGGTTCCTCTCAAGTATAAACTTGATAAAAGTTAAAATTATCTGGCAGACAGGTCTCTGAGCATACCTAAGCATATCATTCAGATTCAGACAACTGAGCTGTAAAGACCAGCCCACTCTAGGTGGAACCATTCCCTAGGCTATGATCTCTACTAGGAAACAAAGAGAGAATGAGCTGAGCACATGGATTTGGCATTGACGGCTTCTTGATTTTGGATGTCATGTGATCAGGTGCCTCAGGTTTCTACTATGTTACTGCAAGTTTAGCTACTCCTCTTTGGCTTCCTCAAGTTGAGCCAGCAAATTGTACCAGTGCTCACATACCCAGGAGCTTTCTGTATTTGCAAATGAAACACACACACACACACACACACACACACACACACACCTATGCCAGTTAATTATAATGTGTCTTAACTAGCTCAAAGGCTGGACAGTTCTAATCCTCCCCAGTGCTTGCACACATTTCCCTCCTATAATTCTGGTTTAAAGCCCTTTAATTCTATATTTTATCTTTGTTACCCTGGTTCCTTCTGGGCAGCTCCCTAGTCTTTTCTGCCTAGGATGCTTCTGGGCATCCCTTCTGGGACCACCTACATTTCTGATGATTTCTTTCTGCAACTCTAATCATCGCAAATATCTGATCATCTCCCAAGATCCTAACCCCTCCATCCTCCAGGTCCAGCCTCAGTCTAACTACCCAGCCACTGGCTGTACAAAAATTATTTATTTTTCTATAATGTTTTTATTGGCTATTTTGTTTATTTCCATGTCAAATGTTATTCCTTTTCTGGATATCCCCTCTCCAGAAACCTCCAATCCCATTCCCCCTCCTGCCTCTATGAGGGTGTGTCCCATCCAACTACCCACTCCCAACTCCAGGCCCTTGACTTCCCCAACACTGGGGCATTGAGCCTTCGCAGGGCCAAGGACCGCTTTGCCCATAGATGCCTGAAAGGGTCATGCTCTGTTACATATACAGATGGAGTCATGTGTCCCTCCATGTGTACTCCTTGGTTGGTGGTTTAATCCCTGGGTCCTCTGGTTGGTTGAAACTGTTGTTCTTATAGGGTTACAAACCCCTTCAGATCCTTCAGGCCTTCCTCTAACTCCTCCATTGGGGACCTTGTGCTCAGTCCAATGGTTGGCTGGGAGCATCCACCTCTGTATATGTCAGGCTCTGGCAGAGCTTCTCAGGAGATAGCAATATCACAAGTCTTTATTGCCAATCAAATCCACCTGGGAAAGGCAACATCAGCCTTTGGGAGCCAAACTGAATTGAACTGAAGCACTCCTCCACTAATTATCTTTTACTAGGATATTTAATCACAACAATATAAAAAATAACTATGACATCTGGTATACCAACTTGACTGTGTCTCAGGAAAGCTAAGAAACTCCTTAGTGACTTGTCTAGCTGCTCAGTCAGGAACATTAGTCATAATGAGGTAATCAGAAAGAACTTTCAAATTGCCTTGTCTCTTTTGAATTCAGGAAGAGACCCCCTTGTCACTGGACAAAGTATTTAGCATTGTCTAGTACAATGGGCTCTTGTGAATTTGTTTTTATTATTCCTATTTTTATGGAAAGCATAATTTCAAGTATATATATAATTTTGAATAAACATATTGGACATTTTGAATAAACTTTCAATAATTGTATATAGCAGTTAACTTTTCTTCTTGAAATAAACTACTGATTGAATCATTTAAATGCAAACATTTTCAGGATAAATACAATGCTGATAGTTTCATGAAAACAATGTTTATTTAATCTTATGATTTTATAATAGTCATATGAAGCAATGAGCATCAAGGTTTAGAGTATAAAAATATAAGTTTTAAAAAACAGTACTTTGCAGTATAATATCTAACTATATCTGAATGGGAAAAAAGGTTGCATTTGGATGCTCACAAATATTTTAATGCATTATTTTGAAAATATTTTAATATTCCTAAATAGATATAAACCCATAATTACCAACATATTATATTGTGATACTCAATCATAAAACTACTTAAGTATTACAAACAATGTATTTTTAATTCTAGAAATTACTTTTTGCAGAATACAATCCTGACCAATGGTTTTAAATAAATTATTTTTGGTGTTTGAGTTGTTGAGATGGGACTCATGTATTACAGGATAGTGTTGAACACTATATGTAATTGTAAAAATACTGAGCTTTATTCTTCTGAGCTATCTCCGGGTTCTGGAATTACAGCAAGTGCCCTTATACATGGTTAAAAAGAAAATTACAAGTATGACAATATATAGGCAATATGATAGATAGAAAGATAGATAGATATTGCTACTTTTGTCTACTGTAAACCATATATACTTGGACTATATAAACCATCCCAGTTTGTATATAAATAGAGGCTCTAATATTTGTACAGTAGTGAATTTTTCTAACAATAGTTCCTGAGAAAATGTCTTTGTTGCTAAATATCAGACACTGTCTAAAACACAATAATTAAGCCTTCATTGATGTTTCATGGTCCCTGGGTAGACTTCATGGTTTTTCATTTGGATCAAAAAAGATGTTTGTTGAAATGTTGAATTCAATTTTTACATTTTGTAGATGTTGAAACCAAGGAGGAGAGAGATCAAGTATGTTGTCCTATATTCATAATGCCAAAATGGGTACCAGTGTTCACAAATTTCTTCCATCAGGACAAATTTGCATTTATTTGGTTCATACAGGCTTATTTGGAAATAACTGAAGTCCTTTCAAAGAAAAAGAAAAATATGAGCTAGTCAAACTGAAAGGAAGGAGGCTGACTGAAGCCTGAAGAGTATCCCTTCTCTTCCCGTTACCTGACTCTGGTTTGTCACTAGTGTCGTGGATGGTCCATATTGTGTCTTACTGGTTTCCCCATCTACATACCACTTCAGTATAGTTAACAGCTTAAGGAGAACCAAACAGGAAATTGTAGCCTAACATTTGCCTCCTGGTTTTAGGTAGTCATTATCCAGAAACTAAAGTTATCCCAGTTATAATAAGTGTTGGGCAGTGCAAAATATACTCATCTGTAACAACGCACAGGCCTCCTACACCAAATAGATATGCCACAAGATTATCTGCTTTTATCCATTCCCACTGTATTAAAATTAACTTTTTACCTACTAACGTATTTGTCTATTAAAATATGTCCGTCACAATATTCTACTTAGTATTTGATTCTTTCATAAAACACTAATCACAGCTAACATGGAGAAGGAAATGATTTACAAAGAAATGAATGGAAATAAAAAATAAATGAATGTTATACTTGCTGGTAACATCCCATCACTGAGTGAATAGAGGAGGAGTTCACGCAGAAACCTGGGTGCAGGAAGTAAAGCAGAGACCAAGGAGAAACAATGTTTACTGGCTTACCCACCATGGCATGCTCATCTTGCTTTTGTTCATACAACTCAGAACTGTCTGTCCAAGGTGTGTACCAATAGCAATGTGCTAGGAAATTTCCCATCATTCATTTTCAAGAAAATGTCCAACAGAAATACTCCAAGAAATGCCCAATACTTCAAGAAAATGTCCAACAGAAATTCCAATCTGGTCAAGACAATTTCTCAGTTAAGGTTCACCCTTCCTGGGCTTCTCTTGCTGGTGCCAATGTGACCCCATGATATTTTCTGCAGCCAAACAACTATAATGAAACAGTGGAGAAAACTGAATACATTTTCTAAGATACATTGCTTCCCTGGGTCTTTAAAGAATAATCCTGATGTGACCTGATTTCTGTTTCCATATTCCTTTGTGAATCTTGGCCTTGTGGCAAGTGCTTCTATGCTGTTATATTTGTTCTCTAGTGTCATCTTTATCTTGCATTTAGTAGCTTAATGCAGTAATTTTTAATTTCATTAAGGACATCTTGGTGGATTTCCTATGTGTTGCAAAATATTACAATATTTTACAAAGTAGATATTTTACACAATTTTATCCAAAAGCCATTTATTTTGTTACAAAATTAAGTATTAAGTATAATGGGTTGGTTAAATAACATTTGATTCCTTCTTGGTATAGTATAAGTTATGTAATCTGACAAGAGATATGGAAATCATGTAGACCTCATCAACATAGAAAAATGCTTATTATTTAGTAAGAAACAAGGAAAGAAACTATATAGTGATACTAGTCTGTCATTCATATGTGACCTGTGATACTTAAAACTGTAGGCCAACATAACACAATAATGTAATCTTAAAACGTTATGAAATTTTGTCACAAATTTTATAATTATATTGTACAGTTTACTTTGCAAATGATCATATCATGTTGCAGTGTCAAAAATATGAACACACCTAATGAAAAGTTTTAATCTTAACTAACTGAAATTGTTTTATGAATAAAACAGTATTTTAACATAGGAAACAAATCTTTCATAAGAGAGGATTATATTCTACAATATATTCTCAATAATGAGATGCCCTTTAACAGTATTTTCAGTGGTGAGAATTTGAGATAGTCAACATTAAGTATGTACCTCTCAATCATGAATTCTTTTCCCCTTTAATCTTCCCCATCCAATAAGTTTCTTCCTTCTTTCTGCAGAAGCTCAGAATGTGAAAGAGTGCACATGGCTGGCTTGAGGGGATTGCTGTAGAAGGCAATTGGTTTCCTTCTGGGTTCTCAGTGCCACCTATATTCTAATTAAAAAGTATGAGCCATTGTTAATTATATCAAAATTATAAAGTATAAAAATTTCAACAAAATCACATTGAAATGCCAAACTTATATTAAACATCAGTGTTTTCATTATATTTTCACAAGTTATTTTCTTTGTGTGATGCCTAATGATGTTTGTTGACTTTGCATACGTGGAAGACTGGCTCTTAGTTGCAGAAGTGCTTTCCTCAGATTAGCCTTATGTGTGCAGAATTTTTTTAGTTGTTGATTTACTTAGGAGGCACAAGCAATGTAAAGTTGCTGCTGCTGTTGGACCAATGGCTGTAGAGTATATGAGAAAGACAGCTGAATGCATGTCTTAAAGTCAGTAAGCAGAGTTCGTCAATGTTTACAGATTCAAGTTCCTGCCTTTAATTGCTGCCTGGGTTTCCATAAATTATGATCTGTAACCTGCAGGCCTATTAAATCCTTTCCCCCCTTAAGCTGTTTTTGGCCATCCTCTCTATCTCAACATCAGAAACCAAACTAAGAAAGGTGCATGTGTGCATGAGTGTGTGTGTGTGTGTGTGTGTGTGCATGTGCGTGTATGTGTGTGTTTGTGTGTGTGTATGTGTGTGTATGATTACATTGTTAGTTTATTTTTTCCATAATAAGTGAATACTTTGAATATTCCAAATGTTTTCTCTGGGTTTCATTTTATTTAGGAATAGATGCTATGCCAAGATTAATCTTCCCACAGAAATGTTTATGTAGCAAAATTGTTGCTTGCCTACTAGGCATTCCATGATATGCATCATTAACCTGAGGTCTGGAGAATAAGCTTGATCCTTGCCCTCAACACAGGGCCAACTCAAGGTCACAGTGACTGTCCTTAGCCTAGTGCATAGTTCAATAAACAATTGTGTGTGAAGTTAATTGGGAAGTAAAATATAAGTATTAAGTCAGGTCCCTGGATCAGTAGTAACAACTACACTCAATAAGGACGTTAATCTTACCCTGTTTTATTACTTAAATGACCTCTAATTACTTTTACTTTCTGATGGAAAACAAATAGAAGTAGCAAATCATGATCATTGTTATTCATATTAGATTAAGTCATAGTAGGGTATGTAACAAAAATAAATCTGTTACACATGATAAAATAATACGGAACATGGAAAATTGTCAAGCTCATCTTTCCCATTAAACTATATATTGTGTACTTTTGAATAACAAGTTAAATCTTCACCTCAAGCATATTGAAGAAGGCACCCTGGGCCTGCTTTCAAATGTTTCTAGCAGGATCAGACAGGAAAAAGTTGTTCAAAGACAAACCTCTGATGGGGTTGTTTGGAAATGCTTTAACTTTCCCGTTTACCAGGTGAGGCTGAGGATACAAACCGAGTGATATCCTGGAGGATCTTGAAAGAGAAGAGATTTTCTAATTGTTGTTGGTAAGAGAGCATTGCCTCTGAAGGAAGTCCATCATCATACTGGACTAGCTTGGGTTCTGGAGAAACAGAAGAACAAACAGAACACCATTCATATAAAAGCAGGACTCTATACATGAGGGAGCCTCTGATACCTTCACAACAGTAGAAAATCCTTAGAAAATTTTTAAAAAGAGAGTGTGAAAGTCTTTAACAGAGAAAGACATCATGTATAAACAACATGGAAATGTTGCCTAGGAGGTAGAAGGGAGTAGCCAAGACCTCTAATTAAGAACAGGACATTCATATCATACTCTCTTTCCTTAAGGCTCAGAAATCACCATAAAATCATTAGAATAGCCAGGGGTCAGGAAGGCTTGGGGTGAAAAAGTGTCTTCTAAATGTGTTAGAACTGCTGCATTATGATATACCCAAAGATTGTGTGCCCAGTACTACAAAAGCTGACCTGAAATTAAAATAATGTATATATGGGCTGCACTGATTGGACTGGGTAGGTGATTTAAAATCAAATCAAAACAAAACAAAAAAATGAGGACATAAATTTGTCAAGGTTCTTGACTAAGAATCAAGAATGAGCTGGAAGGATTGAGGAGATATGATACAAATACATTATATGCATATATGATGTTTTCAAAGAATAAATCTGTATGCTGTACTTAAAACAAAAATAAAATAAGAAAGTTCATCCATGTAAACTCCAGATTGTTTTATATGCTAATGGTAACTAGAATACTAAGTTTTTGTTGATTTGATGCAAGCCTAGACTTACTTGAATATCAGTTGAAGAATTGTCTTCTTAAGATCTGCCTTTGGGCGCCACTGTGATGTATTTTCTTGGTTGTTAAACAATAAAGGAGGTCCATGTCCATTGTGGGCTTTGCCATCCTTGGGCGGGTGGGTCTGAGGTGTATAAGAATGGTAAATGAGCAAGCCAGTGGAAGAAAGTCAGCAAGCAGTATCCTCCAAAGTTCTCCCCTGAATTCTTCCTTCCTGAAATCCCTTGGTGATGTGGAACTGTTAGAGAAATAAACCTTCTATCCACAAGTTGCCTTTTGGTCATGATGTTTAACACAATTATGAAAAGGAAAGTAGGAAAATTAGTGCACACCTGAAATTTTGGAAAACAGAAAATCAAAGCAATGTTCTTTTAAATGTTAGAAAGAATAATTCTGTCTGCTGACAATAAGAACACAGAAAGGTAGGACCATCTAATGTGTATAACACTTTCAAATGTTGCTTTGCCCTGTAGATTTCCTTATTGGAAAAGGCTGGGTTTGGAGGTGCTCTTCTGTACATTGATCCCTGTGATGCACCAGAGTCTGCAGTCCTTAGCTCTGAGCCTTTGATGGTGACACTGAATCCAGGAGGAGACCCCTCTACACCCGGATACCCCAGTCATGGTAAGCTTGTTCTTGTAAGCCTTATATAGTTATATTATATAGTTACAGTAAGTGTATAGTATCTAATTTATTCAATGGATACCACATAGAATAAGTCTAAGTCCTTCATACATTCGCTTTAATATAAATATCTTTTCTAAAGTGTATACTAATAATCTGTTGGAATAAACCATTTTTTAGAAATCAATAGTAGGTTTTCATATCAGTGAACTATGCTATGGACGTATAGCAAGCATATGCTAATATCAATTAATTTGCACACACACACACGCACACACACATTTGAACAAGCAAATACTGGGAATTCTTGTTTGTCACTGCTGCACAGGGCCTGTTGTGATAACTATGAGTCCAGTATTTAAGACTCTATTATGTCAAGTTGAATAGCAGTGGAAGAAGATACTTGAAAGTATGAATTCATATGATGAAGTTTCTTTAGATTAGCCCATTTCTATGAAATGACAGATATGACCTTTATCTTAAGCATCCTTCTGTATTTTGGAAAATTGTGTTCAACACGGTGGGGAACATGAGACATGGGCAGGACAACTGCAGTTATGGCAGATGCCCACAGAATCCTTACATTTCTGCCTGCTGTATCATTGGGATATATTGTGTCCATAGAGTTAGGCTGCGGCGGGAAGCCCTTTAACCCCTTCTTAGGGAAATGTCAACTCATTGACCACAATAATTCAGAGTGACCAAGGTATGTACAGAATCTGTATTCTTTTCAGCCACCATTGTCTAATCGTACATCTTTGTGGCCATTCTATAATTATCAAGACAATTTAAATAATATTTATATAATTTCACTAACCAATTACAGACTTTTTTTCTTTTTTTTCTTTATTGATATATATATATATATATTTTACATTTCAAATGATTTCCCCTTTTCTGGGTCCCCACTCCCCACAAGTCCCATAAGCCCTCTTCCCTCCCCCTGTTCCTCCATCTACCCCTTCCCACTTCCCTGTTCTGGCATTCCCATATACTTTCGCATTGAGTCTTTCCAGAACCAGGGGCCACTCCTCCATTATTTTTGGACATCATTTAATATGTGGATTATTTCTTGGGTATTCTGAGTTTCCCAGTTAATATCCACTGATTAGTGAGTGCATACCATGATTGATCTTTTAAGACTGGGTTACCTCACTTAGTATGATGTTCTCCAGCTCCATCCATTTGTCTAAGAATTTCATGAATTCATTGTTTCTAATGGCTGAATAGTACTCCATTGTGCAAATATACCACATTTTTTGTATCCATTCCTCCATTGAAGGACACCTGGGTTCTTTCCAGCTTCTGGCTACTACAAATAGGGCTGCTATGAACATAGTGGAGCATGTTTCCTTATTGCATGCTGAAGAATCCTCTGGGTATATGCCCAGGAGTGGTATAGCAGGGTCCTCAGGAAGTGTCATGCCCAGTTTTCTGAGGAACTGCAAGACTGATTTCCAAAGTGGTTGCACCATCATGCAATCCCACCAGTAGTGGAGGAGTGTTCCTCTTTCTCCACATCCTCGCCAACCCCTGCTATCTCCAACTATCTCCAACACAAACTATCTCCAAGTCTTTCATTAGCTTTGTTGTTGCTTGCTTATATATGGTTCTACCTTCAATCTTGAAATTAAGTCTGCATTTAGTTGCATGTTCTTTAATGTTCTCTATTTGGTAATATGCTCAAAGTACATTTTTTTTTGTACTCTTGGCACTGATTCCACTGTGTCAGCTTGTCATGTAATTGTGGCCATACCTTCTGTTGAAGTACTGCAGAAGGGATTCCATCTCCTTTAAAGTGCCCAACAAAAGGAACTTTTGTTTTAGTTCCCATGATGTCACTCCAGGTCCCTCAGTTTTGTTTTTATCAAATTTCTCTGATAGTGACTGTTGTGATCACCCTGTGTGGCAATGATAGGAAACACTAAGCACCTTCTTTTCTTTTAACCACCTTCCACCGACTTTGAGAAATGTTCAATGAGTATCATCTGCTATAATAATGACAGGGCTATTAGACATTTCTAGAATTCCTTTGGACAGGCTTTTCTTGAACTTTCTTTGTTGCTTAGGCTAGCCTCATATTTTGATAATCACCCTGTCTCTGCCTCGTACACATTTGGATTGCTTGTCTGAGCCAACACTCAGCATAGAATATATTTTTAATGGTGATAGAAAGTGCTACCTATATTCTCACCAGGTAAAATACTGAATAATTATGAAGTCCAATCATTCATAATGTTGGACTTTTTAGATCTAAAGGTGAACAATGTTATCTACTACATTTTCCATGCCATTTAAATAGGTGATAAATAAAATTTTCTTTTGCAAGCATAATACCACAAGAGAAAATGCCTCCTTTTGTCCATATGAAACTCAGTTTAGTAGACCGAAATGGGAAAGGAGGTGGCTGTAGTGGATTCTACTGGTGGCTCCAACGTTTGTATTTTCTTCTTCCCTTAATTTTCTCACAATCTTTGTCTCACAGTTTCAGGTTTCATTATTTTGTTGTTTGTTTGTTTGTTTGTTTACAATAATTCTCTATACGTATTTTAATTTTGATGGTATGTAGAGTAAACCTCTGTTAATAGACTTGTAAATATGCAAATAATTATTCATATGGAAAAAACAAAAACAAACAACCAAAAAAAAAAAAAAAAAACAAGTACCTGATTTGAAACACTTCAACTCTGTCAAGGTAAATCACTATCAGAACTAATTTTAAACAATTTATCATTGAATAGGAACTCTGTCCTTTGTAAAAGGGGATAAAGTTCCAAAGAAGTAGGACAAAGAAAAATTCCAGAAGGTATTTTCTTTCTTCTGGTTTTTATTTATAATGTATGCAAATTAAATTGAACAGTCCAGTAGCTACCAAGTTTCACCTGTGTGGCTGTATCAATGGCTGCTATTCTGCTGTTCTTGTTTGGTTTATATTGTCCCTAATACCTAATATAACAATTTAGCATTTTCCAGAAAATTTGAATAAACTAAATGAAGCCATTTATATAATCCAATGATCATGTAGCTAAGAACTGTTTCCCCACCTCAGAGTTCTAGCGCAGATCCAGTAAGAAGGTATAGAGACCAAAGAAGCTTACAAATTCAGTCCTCTGACTCTAATTTCCAAAACCTACTTGGCAGAAAGGAGAGTTGAATGCCATGGATTATCCTATGACCTCTGCCTCTACAGCATGTCCCCCAAACCCCTACCAAATAAATCACACTCACTGGATGTGATTCGTCTAACGCAATTTTTACATCACTTCAAGTAGCTGATTGTAAGTCAAGAATATGGAAATATTCCTCCAAACATTTCAAATGAATGTCTGGAATGAGACACAGGGATTCTATATAAGGATTTGCTATTTACTGAGCCTCATTGGCCAGCCAAGCAGTTCCTGAATATTATTGAATCAGAGCATGGGAGAGATAGTTTCCAAACAGCATGTTCCCATGTGGTTCAGAGAAGAATGTCTTGGGGTCATCACTTTAACAAAAGCAATCTTTTCGCTACTTCCAGCATGCCGAGGGCTCTGAGCTTTATTTTCTTGAAAGTAAAAAGAAGATTATGTTGCTCCACTGTGTTTCTCCTAGGTTGGTCTTAAGGAAATGGAAAGCCTTGAGTTTTAAGTCAGTGTTAAATGGGACCTGTGAAGTGGGGGAGCCATCCATCTGGGTTCAGACTCACTCTGTGGGTGATGATGAAGCAACTCAACTTTGAGAAGCACTGAGCTGGAGCAGCTTTAGTATACTTCATATGCCATGTCCAAATTGAACCAATGGGGCCAGTGCTCTGAACTCTGTGACCTTGTGCTCTTGCTCTCTCAGCATCGACACCTTTCATGTTTGCTCTCTTGGCATCAATCAGGATTCTGACTTGGCATGCTGGATTTCAGGCCAGTTCTTGCTCTCAGCAGGCTACTGATACAAAGCCAGTGTGTCTGAGTAAACAATCTCTTCTGGTTCCATGAGTGATGGATGCCTTGGATGGTGTTAGTCCTCTAGCTAATCTCTAACTATAATCTAATGGTTGCTCTCTCAAAAAATATGAAAGCAGTTATCCCTGATGCGCTATTCACAGATTATATACCTTCTTCTTAAAAGCATTGGAAGACTTCTCATATACTATAGCTTCTATCACTCAAACCACAATTCTATGGATACCAAAAGCTTAAATTTTAAATTAAAATATTAACTATCAGTGATGTAATCTATCATGTCAATTTCTTTGCATTGTGCTTGCATTGCTGATAGTTGAGAGACTGAGGCAGATGATCAATAAACCAGTCATCCTTAGCTAAATGGGGAATTTGAGGCCTTCCTGTGCTGCACTGACCTTGTATTAAAATGAAATAAACAAGAACAATAACATAGCCAATGCTAACACAAGAAAATGGAATTCATCAAATTTCAATAATTAACATGTCAAAGGCTAGTTTGTTATTGTTTTCTTTTTTAATTGATATTTTTTTATTTACATTGCAAATGATTTCCCCTTTTCTGGGTCCCCAATCCCCGCAAATCGATAAGCCCTCTTCCGTCCCCCTATTCTTCCATCCACCCCCTTCCCACTTCCCTGTTCTGGAATTCCCCTATACTCTTGCACTGAGTCTTTCCAGAACCAGGGGCCACTCCTCCATTCTTTTTGGACATCATTTAATATGTGGATTATGTCCTGGGTATTCAACGTTTCTAGGCTAATATCCACTTATCCGTGAGTGCATACCATGATTGATCTTTTGAGACTGGGTTACCTCACTTAGTATGATGTTCTCCAGCTCCATCCATTTGTCTAAGAATTTCATGAATTCACTGTTTCTAATGGCTGAATGGTACTCCATTGTGTAAGTATACCACATTTTTTGTATCCATTCCTCCGTTGAAGGACACCTAGGTTCTTTCCAGCTTCTGGCTACTACAAATAGGGCTGCTATGAACATAGTGGAGCATGTGTCCTTATTGCATGCTGAAGAATCCTCTGGATATATGCCAAGTAGTGGAATAACAGGGTCCTCAGGAAGTGACATGCCCAATTTTCTGAAGAACCACCAGACTGATTTCCAAAATGGTTGCACCGTCTTCCAATCCCACCAGCAGTGGAGGAGTGTTCCTCTTTCTCCACATCCTCGCCAACACCTGCTGTCTCCTGAGTTTTTGACCTTAGCCATTCTGACTGGTGTGAGGTGAAATCGCAGGGCTGTTTTGATTTGCATTTCCCTAATGATTAATGATGTTGAACATTTCTTAAGGTGTTTCTCTGCTCTCTGAAGTTCTTCATGTGAAAATTCTTTGTTTAGCTCCATACCCCACTTTTTAATGGGGTTATTTGTTTCTCTGGGTTCTACTTTCTTGAGTTCTTTGTATATATTAGATATTAGCCCTCTGTGGGATTTAGGGTTGGTAAAGATCCTTTCCCAGTCTGTTGGTTGATGTTTTGTCCTTTTGACGGTGTCCTTTGCCTTACAGAAACTTTGTAGTTTTATGAGGTCCCATTTTTCAGTTCTTGATCTTAGAGCATAACCTATTGCTGTTCTATTCAGGAACTTTTCCTCTGTGCCCATGTCCTCCAGGGTCTTCCCCAGTTGCTTTTCAATTAGTTTCAGTGTGTCAGGTTTTATGTGGAGGTCCTTGATCCATTTGGAGTTGAGCTTGGTACAAGGAGATAAGAATGGATCGATGCGCATTCTTCTGCATGCTGACCTCCAATTGAACCAGCACCATTTGTTGAAAAGACTATCTTTTTTCCACTGGATGCTTTCAGCTCCTTTGTCGAAGACCAAGTGACCATAGGTGTGTTGGTTCATTTCTGGTTCTTCAATCCTATTCTATTGATCCGCTTGCATGATATTGTACCAATACCATGCAGTTTTTATCACTATTGCTCTGTAGTAGAGTTTAAAGTCTGGGATATTGAATCCCCCTGAAGTTCTTTTATTGTTGAGAATAGTTTTAGCTATCCTGGGTTTTTTCTTATTCCAGATGAATTTGAGAATTGCTCTTTCTAGCTCTATGAAGAACTGGGTTGGGATTTTCATAGGAATAGCATTGAATCTGTAGATTGCCTTTTGCAAGATGGCCATTTTAACTATCTTTATCCTGCCAATCCACGAGCATGGAAGGTTTTTCCATTTTCTGAGATCTTCTTCGATTTCCTTCTTCAGAGATCTGAAGTTCTTGTCATATAGGTCTTTCACTTGTTTGGTTAGAGTCACCCCAAGATACTTTATGCTGTTTGTAGCTATTGTGAAGGGGGTCATTTCCCTAATTTCTTTCTCAGGCTGCTTATCCTTTGAATATATAAAGGCTACTGATTTGCTTGTGTTGACTTTGTAGCCAGCCACTTTGCTGAAGCTGTTTATCAGCTGTAGGAGTTCTCTAGTAGAGTTTTTAGGGTCACTTAAGCATACGATCATATCATCTGTAAATAGTGATAGTTTGACTTCTTCCTTTCCAATTTGTATCGCTTTGACGTCCTTATGTTGTCTAATTGCTCTAGCTAGGATTTCAAGAACTAAATTGAAAAGATATGGAGAGAGGGGGCAGCCTTGTCTAGTCCCTGATTTTAGTGGGATTGCTTCAGATTTCTCTCCATTTAGTTTGATGTTGGCTACCAGTTTGCTGTATATTGCTTTTTACTATGTTTAGATATGGGCCTTGAATTCCTGTCCTTTCTAAAACTTTTAGCATGAAAGGATGCTGAATTTTGTCAAATGCTTTTTCAGCATCTAATAAAATGATCATGTGTTTTTTTTCTTTGAGTTTGTTTATGTAGTGGATAGCACTTATGGATTTCCTTATATTGAACCATCCCTGCATCCCTGGGATGAAGCCTACTTGATCACAGTGGATGATCATTTTGATGTGTTCTGGGATTCGGTGGGCAAGAATTTTATTTAGTATTTTTACATCGATATTCATAAGGGAAATTAGCCTGAAATTCTCTTTCTTAGTTGGATCTTTGTGTGGTTTTGGTATCAGCGTAATAGTGGCTTCAAAGAAGGAGTTGGGTAGTGTTCCTTCTGTTTCTATTTGGTGGAAAAGTTTGAAGAGTATTGGTGTTAAGTCTTCTTTGAAGGTCTGATAGAATTCTGCACTGAAACCATCTGGTCCTGTGCTTTTTTTGGTTGGAAGCCTATCTATGACCCCTTCTATTTCTTTAGGGGTTATGGGTCTGTTTAGATGGTCTATTTGATCCTGGTTTAATTTTGGTAATTGGTATCTGTCTAAGAAAATGTCCATTTCCTCCAGATTCCCCAGTTGTGTTGAGTACATGTTTTTGTAGTAGGATCTGATGATTTTTTGAATTTCCTCAGTTTCTGTTGTAATATCTCCGTTTTCATTTCTAATTTTGTTAATTTGGATACTTTCTCTGTGCCCTTTGGTTAGTCTGGCTTAGGGTTTATCTATCTTGTTGATTTTTTCAAAGAGTCAGCTTTTGGTCTTGTTGATTCTTTGTATGGTTCTCTTGGTTTCTACTTGATTGATTTCAGCCCTGAGTTTGATGATTTCCTGTCTTCTTCTCCTCCTGGGTAAATTAGCTTCTTCTTGTTCCAGAGCTTTTAGTTGTTCCGTTAATCTTCTAGTGTAAGCTCTCTCGAATTTCTTTTTTAAGGCACTCAAAGCTATGAGTTTTCCTCTTAGCACTGCTTTCATTGTGTCCCATAGATTTGTGTATGCTGTACCTTCATTTTCATTAAATTCTAAGAAATCTTTGATTTCTTTCTTTATTTCTTCCTTGACCAAGGTATCATTGAGTAGAGTATTGTTCAGTTTGCATGTGTATGTGTGCTTTCTGTTGTTTTTACTGTTACTAAAGACCACTTTTACTCCATAGTGATCTGATAGGAGGCATGGGATTATTTCAATCTTCTTATATTTGTTGAGGTCTGTCTTGTGACCAACTATATGATCTATTTTGGAGAAGGTATCATGAGGTGCTGAGAAAAAGGTATATTCTTTTGCTTTGGGATAAAAAGTTCTATATATATCTGTCAACTTCAATTGGTTCAAAGCTTCAATTAGTTTCATTGTCTCCCTATTTAGTTTCTGTTTACCTGATCAGTCCATTGGTGAAAGTGGAGTGTTGAAGTCACCCACCATTATTGTGTTAGGTGCAATGTGTACTTTGAGCTTTAGTAAAGTTTCTTTTATGAATGAGGGTGCCCTTGTATTTGGGGCAAAAGATTTATTTATCTATTATATCTGAATACACTGTAGTTGTCTTCAGACACTCCAGAAGAAGGCATCAGATCTCATTATGGATGGTTGTGAGCCACCATGTGGTTGCTGGGATTTGAACTCAGGACCTTCAGAATAGCAGTCAGTGCTCTTAACCCCTGAGCCATCTCTCTTATAATTTTGTAGGAATGAAATAAGCCCACTATATGCCTTGAACTCTGATGCTTTTTAGCTGATAACTACAGTAACTAACATAATTATGATAACAATGATCTCTTGTACCTGAAGTTGTGGTTGGTCTAATATCACTTGTTAGCTATGTAAGTACAAGCAAAAAGAACTAGAAAAGTTATTGGATAAATATATGCCAGAAAAGTAGGAAGTGGAAGTCCTTTGTTCTTTATTGAATCATACTGACAAAAACCAAAGTATGAAGGCTACCTGAAATGAAAATCCAACATATTTCCTGGACCAGAAATAGTTTCTTGTTTTGTCTATATCATAATGATTTGTCTTCTGCATTTTATATTGATTTTTATATTTAATTTTACTGTTGCTTTGAAATAACCATATATCAAAATTTTCACCTACGACTTCATTGAGATCCAAGCTATTACTTTCCTCTTGATTTATTCTTGAGTACCTGCATACTGTACTTGTGGGACTTTATCTTATTTAAAATTTTTATCTGTGTCCCTTTCTCTGCTTAGGACCATTTTTTCTCCACTTTATCTTTTTTTTTTATATTCTTGAGAGGAAGTTATTTTCAGTGGTTTTACTCTACTGAAGTGTGTCAGAAGGCATTGTTTATTTAATATTCCCACTGTTACAATTCAGTGGGTCTGTGTGCTGTTGATGTACTTACTGTCTGCCCAGCATCAGCCCTGCCAGCCAGCGCTAGCAACAGAATCAGATGATCACTGAGACTTGTGACAAGGCTTCAGCAGGTGTCCTTGGTCCAGTTACTTGGACAAATGTCTAAAGACAGACTTGACTTGGCACTAAATTACCTGAGACAATGTTGAACTATTCCCTGACTAGAATACCAGAAAACATAAATATAAGCCTAGCTGTCGAAGCAAAGTGCTAGATATTTATGGCATAGAATGAATGCATTGTTGCTTGGTTGAGGGAATATGGAAATTGTCTCTATTCATATTACTTTGCTGTACTGAATGGTGACTTATGGTCTGGTGTATTTTGTTCCTCACCTTTTTAAACTTATTTATTCTTATTACATCTGAATCAATACCCCCTCCGAGTCCCCTCTCCCATAGTCCCTCCCCCATTTCCTAATCCCTTTCTCCTCTAAGAGGGTGGAGAACTTCCTTTGGTATTCCCCAACCCTAGCACATAAAGTCCTGTGGGGCTAGGCACATCCTGTCTCACTGAGACTAAACCAGGCAGCCCAACTAGAAGAACATATCCCATGTAGAGACAACAGCTTTTTGGATAGCATCTAAGTAGTTGTTTGGGATAAGTGTTTGAAACCCACATGAAGACCAGAGTGAAGATCTGCCACATATGTCTGTGGGCCTGGTCCAGCCTGTGTATGTTTTTGGATAGTAGTTCAGGCTCTGGGAGCCCAAGGATCCAGGTTAATTGACTCTATTGGTCTTCCTTTGGAGTTCTATCCCCTTTGAGGTCCTCAATTCTTCCCCCAACACTTCCATAAAGGTCACCAAGTTCCACCCAATATTTGTTGGTCTCTACATTTGTTTCAGTCAGGTTCTGGGTGGAACATATCAGAAGTGAGTCATGCTAGGCTCCGGTCTGCAGGAATAAGAGAGCACCATTGACAGTATCAGAAATTGCTGTGAGCCCACAAATGGGTCTCTACTTAAGCTGGATATTTGTAACTATGTAAAATAGTATTGAACTCTACTCTTAGAGTTACGTAAAGGAAAACTATTGCTAAACAAATATTAAAAATACCTATTATTGAAATTCAAACATCATTTTAAAAACAGCAGTTTGTTTTGAAAATAATCTGTGACCCCATGCAGGAAAGTTTTTATTGATTGCTGAAATATCTAAGTGTGCTGTCTACAAAGAATGCCTTTGAGTGGTTATGGTTCTTAAGAAGTCTGTGTGCTGGTGCTTGGTATATCAGTCACTCAGACTGTTCTTCATTGCTGTACCGGGAGCATTTTACTTTGAACAAGTACCAGATCAATAAAGCCATTTGTTTTGCTTAAGAACTAAAGTCTCCATAGAAATCTATGGTGAGTTGTTATGGTGATAAAAATTCTACTGAGTGACATATCAGCAATTAAGAGTACTGGAATCCTTCTAGAGGACTTGAGTTTGCTGCCACATCTGTTGTCTCCCCATCTCTATGGACTCCAACACCCTCCTCTGGCCTCCTTTGGTACCTGCACACACACACACACACACACATACACACACACACACAAGCACTCACACATGCATGCATTCACATACACAAACACACACACAAATTAAAATAAAATGATATATTTCAAATGTCTGTTTAGAAATAGATGTTCAAATACATTTTTATAGGAATCATATTATGATACTTAAGTAAAAGTTCTTAAAATGGAATTTTTCTTTTACCTATTGTTTTTTAATGTAAATATATGAATTTATTTTAAATTATTTGTAAATGTAGCAGGCTATACGCTCAGCACAGTATATGCTTAGAGATCAGAGGTGCTTTAACTTCTGAACTTGAAGTTTCAGTCAGCTTTGAGATCCTGAGGCAGGTCATGGAAACCCAAATCAAGACTTCTGGAAGAGAAGCAAGGCATTGTAACAGCTGAGAATTTCTTCACTCCCTTTAATAGTCTCATAAACAGGATAGTTTTTACTAGCTCTACATTCCAAATAGCTAAACTGACCTAGATCAAAAAGTAACCTAATTAGCACAATAATAACACGGGGGTTACAAATTGTCTAATTTTTAAGCTGAGACTGCATCCCTAATAATATTTTGTATCCATTACATAGCTTATGTGTAAGAGTTTGAGTTGTTAACAAAAAAACAACAAAAAACATTAAATTTAATGCAGAAAAATTTGGGGATTTAGCTTAACACTGAACCCACTTGAGGCTAATTTAAAGGTGAACTACAAAGCACACTGGGACTTTGGAAAGCTGTGCTGAGGCTCATGCCGCGTGTCAGAGAGGTTTTGCAGTGTTATGCAAAACACCTGGCAAAGAAATGAAAAGGAAGGACTCATTGTTGACACATGGGTTCCAGAGGTTTCCGCCTGTCATGGCTGGGGAGGCATGAGCAAACTGCTCTGTCAGAGGTGGCAGGAGCATGTGGCAAGGCTCCTCACCTGAGTGTGTGCCATGCCTTCGAAGGCCATGTCTAGCCAGAGTACCCCTCCTCCTCGGCATCACAATCCTGGAAGGGGATTACATATTCACATCATAATAGATATTCAGATATGTCAATATGTGACAATCAAATTCAGACAAAGCCACTACCCACCACTGACACATAGATAGTTCTATTAATTTTCACTGCAGAAATTATAATTTAATTATTATACAAGAAACACAAAAAGGTGTCAGTCGACCAAAGAGTAGAAGAGAAAAATGGGAAGTTAGAAGCATAATAGATATCTCAGTAGTTAAGAGCTCTTCTTGCTCTCTCAGAGGACCAAGATTTTGGTCCCAGCCCCAACACATTACCTTACAACCATCTATTACTCAAGTTCTAGGGAGTCTGGTGCCCTCTACTGATCTTTATGGGCATCAGACCATACCTACTTGAAGGGAAATCACTCATACACTGCAAAAATAAAAATAAATATTTTTAAATGGGTATTTTTAGTTTTTACCACAGACATTGGTTACTTTTTTTATTTTGGTATTTGGTTTGATTTCATTTTTTATAGGAATATATTGAAAATCTATCATTTCCCTAATTTTATGAACTTTCTACTTACTAGATTTGAACTGCATGTAAGCATTTATCTTATTTCTAAAAGTTTTTAAAAGCATTAACAAACTTCATTAGCTATCATTTTCTAAAATTAAACAAACAAACAAACAAACAAACAAACCTTCCTCCTCGCTACACGTTTAGCTTTCTTTTCAAGATTACTTAACATTGCTGTATATGATGTCTGGACTCTGGCAGGAGTTGTCATTAAAGTAGCTTTGCCCTATAAAAGAGGGAACCCACTTAGCTGACAAAATCACTCCTGGGAAGAAGTTTTGTGCGAGGTGGTTTGGCATAGCCTTTTGTTTTATAACACAATTTTACAAAGAGACAAAAGGAAGGAAGATATTCTGCTAATGAGAATTCCAGTATCACTGGAATTACCCCAAGTAGTCAGAAATTAGGAATCCAAGGTAAAAGCTACAGAAGGCCCAAACTTACTTTTGAGTCAATTATTTTAGGGTTTTCAGACTAAATTCTTCCCTCCCTTACATTGAAATATCATCCAAAAAACACACTTTCATTAGCAGTTCTCAGAAAATTATATACTTCAGCATAATTTTGTTTCCCGTTTAAAAGTCTGAAACAATGAGAGCTTATTGGAAAGCTATAGTATAAAGAATTTATACCTTTTTTTTTTCTGTACCATATAAGGATAGTATCTTCCTTCCTTCCTTTTCTTTCTTTCTTTCTTTCTTTCTTTCTTTCTTTCTTTCTTTCTTTCTTTCTTTCTTTCTTTCTTTCTTTCTTTTTTTCTTTCTCTTTTCTTAAACATTTCTATTTAAATAAAATAGACTATTTTCTCATGCAACATATCCTTATTACTATCTTCCCTTCCTCTACTCCTCCCAATTCCTCCCCATATCTCATCTTTGACCCTCCCCTCCCCACTTCCATCCATTCCCTTTCTGTCTCTAGATAGAAAAAAAAAAAACAGGCTCCTAAGAGATAACAAAACACAACAAAATAAAATATAATAAGATAAACAAAAAAATCACTCCAAATTTGGACAAGCAAGCTAATCAAAGGGAAAGAGCCCAAGAAGGCAGAAGAATCATAGACCCAATCCACCAGGCATACGTAGGACTTTGCTACCAGAGCAGCAGAAGAACTGGTATGGTTGAGTGAGCTCAGACCCAGGAATCTCAGAGATTTAAGAACAGCAAGAGTGGAGCTTCTTTTTTACCTAGCTCCAGACCTGTTCTAGAACACATAATGATGACACCCCACTGAGAGGACCATAGGTACTCAGTCATATGTAGCCTTGAGCCTTCTGTCAAGGAGCTTCCCTTCCTGGATATTTCTTCCTGGAAGAGGTATATAGTATCTGATTCACCCCTACTAAAGTATGTGCATTGTTATCCAATACCAAATAAAGCAATATGAACAAGCCAGGGTCATCTCAAAGAACCGCTTCATTAATGATCATCCTAGGAAAGAGTAGTGCCTAAGGTTCTCAAAGAAGGCTGTCTCTCCTCCAGCTCCTCTGGTATTCTCAGGACTAGCTACCAACCAAGATGGATCCTGTTGGGCCAGGGCTATGCCTTCCCCCTCATGCCTGGTTCATAGACACCCTGAAAAACAAGGTAGACCAGTACTGTTCCTGACTTACTCTCCCTGCGGCATGCTGACCAGGACACCCACAGTTCCTGATTTTCTCTCTCTGAGGCACGCTGCCTGTGCACTGGCTCCCAGACAGAGAGGCAGACCAAAGTGAGACACCCTATGAAAACACTAAACTGACAGCTACAAGATAAACTCAGAGGTCCCAGTGCAACACTCTGCATGCTGCTTCAGTCTCTGTGAGTTCATATGAGTTTTGCTCAATTGATTTAGAAGGTCCTCTTGGTGTCTTTCAAAGAATCATTAAGTATTTTCAAGAGTTGAGTTTTGTTCTTTAAACACAGATATTTTGTGGCTTTTAGTTTTCAGTTGGTTGGTCAGTGTAGCCATAAGAGCAAGTCCACCACAGGGTCCTATGACTAAGTAAACATTATTATCCATGTGGCAGTCATGGGAGGTAAGCCTGTCTTAGCAGCAGGCTTTTATCTACCTAAGGAAAAGTCTGACAGTCTGAACATCATTGTGTGTACCACAGAGACATGAGTGACTTTATCCTTGGTAATAGAAAGGGAAGAACTATATTGTCCAGTTTGGTAGCCACAAGCTATGGCTGTCTTCTTAACTTTTACATCTAAAACAATTAAAAGAAAATGAAATTTAAGATGCAGTCATCCTAGCCACATTTCTAACAGTTGGGAGCCATTACGCTGTGGCAAAGGATTTACACCAATGGGAAATGCTTCTACATGAGGGCTATACCATGTCTGTCTTATTACTACTTTATATGGAAGTTGATAGCTGTCTGCTTCAGATTACTCAGGAGTTCGTCTCTCCACAGTTATGATAACCCAGGGTTCTTTATCTTCTTAATTTAATTTTATTTTTTACCACTGGCATTATTTGAATGCTGAATTTATAAAGCAGACATTATGAACCACATGTTAGGCAGGCTTCATGAATCCTTTTATGGCTTAGTGTGGAGCCAAAACTTAGCCGAGTGCTTCTAAAGTAAACATTTTCCATTTCCAGAAATCTCAGAAGAGTTTTTGCATTTTAAGTATGTTAAAATAAATCTTGTAATGTTATTTTAAAGTGTTATTGCATTTGCCTCAAACTGCTAGCTTTGTAAGTTTCAGCCCCATTCAATTCCTTCTGACAGTTTAGGCTGCGTGAAAAGTGGCTTCCACGTTTGTTTTGGCTACCAACTATCTCTCAGTTTAAATTTTTCACTGAGAATTGAAAGATTAAATCATCTTTGGAATTTTACATGCTTTGTTTTTGAAAGAAAAAATGATTAAGCTTCGGACTGCTTGAAACTTTGAACTTGGACCTTTGGTTTCTGCAATAAATCAAAAGCTAGATTTTGATAGTTATTCTCATGTGAAATTAGCTTTGTAGACAAAAAGCTTTTTTCCAAGGGAATTGATGCCACTTGCATATTTACAACTTTTATGTTTACATATATCTGCACAGCCCATCTGATGATACCTACATACCTTTGTATCTATTGGGTAAAGGTTCCTTCAAACCTCTCTTCTCTTTTGCCCCTCTGACTCTTAACATTAATTGTAGCTCATGACATGATAACATTGACAAAAAACATTTATTTATTACCCGTTCTTTAGGAAACTGAAACCCAAACAAACCTACACAAACAGCTTCACCATAAACTTTTTTGGCCTTGTTGCATTATGTTTCTAATCTTCAGAAGCAAAATAGTCAGAAAGATCTTCTAAGCAAAACACTAGGTGGGCTATTAATTGATCAGTTTTATACTGGATTGCTGACCTATGAACACAGTCTTTTCTTCTTGCTACAAGACCTTCTCTAAGTGCATAGAGATGCAGAGTTTACCCTGCAGGCTTTTCATATTTTGTGTTTCTAGGCAGTGGTTTAAAAAGTAATGCAGGATGTAGGAAAAGGGTGAGCTGGTGACGTTGACGTGGTTATAGGAGAGCTCTCACCTGCACACTGCACCTGTTCATGAGTCAGCAGGAAGCAAAACACTTCACACTAGAAAGTAATCTGGTTGATTGTTTAACAATTAAAGCTGTAATTAGATTTATAATTGAATTTTTGGTGCAGTCTAATGTCTGGAAAATCTCTGTACTTCAACTAATCCTTCACTCAGCATGATCTGTTCCATCCCACTGCCAACCATGTGCAAAAATGTGTGTATTTTCCCCCAATACAAATTAAAACCAAACTGTTAGCCTTCTCTAACCATTCCCTTAGGTGACTCATCCCCTATTTCAGTGAGGAAATAGAAAGATCTATTATATTCTGGAAAAAGAAAGTTGAAGTGATAATTTTAAGGCCAAAACCAAAAATATACTTTACACAATTATTTCTAGAATATATCTTGTAAAGTTTTCATGTGTTACATAAACACACTTAAGTTGTTGCCATTGTATTCCTCTGAAATTCTCAGTAACATCAATACTTCAAGCAGGCTTTGGAATCCATAGCAGAGCTTATCTGCATAAGTATAACCCAGATTCATACTCTCTCGCTCATAGCAATAATGCCATTTCAGACTACAGGAGACTGGAACCAAACAACTGATTTCATTAGATATAGAATAACTAAATAATAAACTCATAAACCAGGAATGTTAATTAAAGTTAAAGCATTTTACATGAATAATTAACTGATACATTATTCATTTACAGGGTACCATGATGACTCTCTTTAGATTCACACCAAGATTTTTCACTATGTTTTTCTGTGGATTGTAGGCTGGCTAGGTAATATTGAGGAAATACATGTCCTGGTCAGTAATGTCTTTCTCTAAAATTCTTGTGTTGAAGTATGTAACTCTAATATAACCGAGCTTTTATTCTTTTAATTATTTTAGATTATAATTCCCTATCTTTGGAGACAAAAATGAGGAAATTACAGGGAAGCCTTAGTGCATGATTCCATCTATCACCAATTTTCCCATAATAAGTGAAGATTAGTGCTCTCAAGGTAAGGACAGGAGAACCAAAGGTCCAAGTCCAAAGTCAGCAATATAGTGATTTGAAAAACAGTACAGGTATACATATGAGACCATGCTTCTCAAATAAAGAAACAAAAATAAATTTTAAAAAAATGGCTAGGACACAGACAAACTCCAAGAAAGGCTCTTGCAAAAACAAGGAAGGACACACATGCTGGCATAAGCCAGGGAGTGAGGCTTTAGAAGAAAGAGACTGTTCAGACATCTTGATCCTGCACAAAAACTTGCATGACTATGTGGACTACAGTGTGAGAATTCCAGAGAAGAACCTGTCTTTCAAAAGTTCTATAGCAGTGCAGCATGTCAGTTGAGTTTTTAGATAAGGAAAACTATATGGACAGTGACATTTCAAGGAAGGAACTATGTGGCTTCAGGCACTCATTGATGAGAAAAATATGATATGCTGAAGTGTGGTAATGGTTCATACTTTTAAATGGTTATATGTTTATGTGTATCCAAACCCTTGTGTGTATGTCCATGTGTAGAAATATGTTAGTTTCTGACTATCCACATTTATATGAGCCTGTAGGCCAGAAAATAATCTTGGATGTGTTCCTTCACATGCATACATATCATTCTTTGAGATAGTTTCTCAGTGGCCGAAATTTGCCAGATAGGGTAATCTTACAGTCCTGCAAAGCCCCAGTAATCTTGCTATTTTAAGACTCCAGTGAGCCTTAGCTTACTGGGACCTCCAGAGTGAATAATGAGGAGTCAAGAATCACTGCAAAAAGGAAGATGAATTTATTGTTCCACTATGTTGGGGTCACACTGCACATAAAGAGAGAAAGGCCATGAGCTGACATACAGACATAAAGACATACAGACAGAGGCTGGCTCCAAGAACTACTGTGAAGAGTTCATTCCACCTTAAAAAGGCAAACTGCAAAACTCAACTTCCTTGAGTTCCCCTTAAATATCACCTCCCTTCCCCCCCCCACTTTAAGGGGCCTGTCAGATACAGTAGAGAGGCAACAACAGTGTCAAGGAAGTGAGTCCTCACTCAGAGACCCCACAAGTTATTGCTTGGAACCATGGAAGTTAGCATAGTAACCAATCTGGGGTTACATAGAGCTCAAGTGTGATAATTAGAAGCAGGGCAGGCTTGAAAGAGGCTCTGAAGCAGGGCCTGGAGGACAGCCTCAGGCGGTACAGCAAAGCCCTGAGGAGTGGGAACAGCAGCTCCTGAGGCTGAGTGCTGGCTGACAGCTCTAAGGCATTCTTCAGCAGACTCCAGGCAGGCTGCAGTTAAGTCTTCCAGTAAGCAGAGCTAATAATGAGGAGCACTGTAGGTGCACAGAGTAAATTCACTGATCAAAAGACAGGTAGCCAGGAGGGCAGGTGGTAGCAGTGATCAGTTTCCAGTGTCATCTAGCTGTGTCAGCTCCCTAGTGCTCCATGAAAAAGGGCAAAGTTCCTGAGGTTTTCTGTTTTAAATCCCACTGCTACATTGAAATAATGAAGCAGGTCTGAATTCTCCACTTTGGAACGAACGATGGTGAGCATGGCTTTGCTTGCTTCTATGTAAACAGTGATTAATGGAAAAGAAGGTGACTGGCATAATTAAATATTCGAGGACAATGCCCCACATGCTGGTTTTAATTTGTTACAGCATCTAGCTTGGTACTGAGACAAACTAGTCCTGAGCAAAAGTGAATTTAATGAGCTCTGTGAGTATTGCTCAGCTGGTAGAATGCCCTCTTATGGTACCCATGAGGTTGGGTTGATTCCTCTGAACAGGATGCTTGTAATCCCAGCAGATGGGAAGAAGAAGCTTGAGAATCAGGAATTCATAGTCATTCCTAGTTACATAGTGTGTGTAAGATAAGAGTGAGCTACATGAGCCCTAAGGGAAAAAATTATTATACTGTAACTAAATATGGTAGAGGTTGGTAGCTATTACGAAGGGATTCAATTGCCTTGAGAAATGCATCTTTTTCCAGAGAACTAGACCTAAAAATACAGATTTAGAAAATCACCTATAAGATGTCAGAGAACTCACTGATCATCTGACAAAAAAATAAATGTCTATTGGAAAAGTCCTGTAAATTACCTAGATAGATATGCAATTTTTCAGTTAATTTCTCTTGAGGTGAAAGCAAGCTTCCAAATTACTAAATAAATGTATGTATAAAAACCTGAGTATCCGAAGCCCCTTCTACCAAGAATCATCTCATTTTCTGAAGTGAAGGTGGCCTCAACTAGAATGTTTAATGAAAGTCTAGATTAAGAGGCTAGAGAAATGACTCAATGGTTAAGAAACTGGTTGTTCTTCTAGAGAATCTGGGTTCAATTCCCAGCACCCATGGTTCATGGTCCATAACTCATATCTTCATACAGACATGCAGGCAAGACACCAATGCAGTGAAATTAAAAAAAAAAAAGTCTGGAATACCCAAAACATAATCCACACATCAAATGAGGTACAAGAAGAAAGGAGGAGTGGCCCCTGGTTCTGGAAAGACTCAGTGAAACAGTATTCAGCAAAACCAGAACGGGGAAGTGGGAAGGGGTGGGTGGGAGGACAGGGGAAGAGAAGGGGGCTTGCGGGACTTTCGGGGAGTGGGGGGGCTAGAAAAGGGGAAATCATTTGAAATGTAAATAAATTATATCGAATAATAAAAAAAAATTAATTAAAAAAAAAAAAAAAAAAAAAAAAAAAGTCTAGAAGTAAGTTGTGTTGGCAATTATTATTAGCTTTCTGGAGGTTCCAAGTGTGTGACATATGATATTTATACTCACAGTCAAACTTCTGGTCATTTTAATTTATTTTTCAATAAAAACATGAACTTTTTGAGAGTATTCAGAAATGTCCATTACCACCTTATTGGCCGTAGAATGTGCAAGAAATGCTGATATATTTTTCTTTTGTCAGAGATAACTACTGCAAACTTTAAAATTGGGCATGAAAATTGTCCTGCTATGAAGCTAAATTTAAATAGAATGGCCCAGGAGCTGGACAATGGCCATGCCTTCCGCCCAAGGGCATTCCACCTCCTCCTCTTGTTTAACAGTTATGACTTTAAAGTAGGTGGAGTGCGTGCATTTGCATTTCATTTGTATTATTTACCTGAGAATTATGAAGTGTGACCACATCAGTTTCTTTCCCGATTATCCAGAAATACTGGAAAAACAGAGGGGACTAGTGTTTCACTGAGCAGTGGAACAAAACAAATGAAATTAAAAACTGTCAGGATGAAAATTTGTGACTTTAGCTGTTACTGTATAAAGAGTTCTAAAAAGCAAGGTCTGGTTAACCATTTATTATGTACTGAGTTGCTTTCACAAATGTTTCTATTTCTTTAGACAGAAACATGTGGTAGGCTTTGCTTTTTAATTATTGACATTTTACAGCCCAATTTCAACTTACCATAAATATGGGATTTCCTTTTTGTTTTAGTTTCTTAATACAGCAGTATAACCCTGCATCACAAAAAGTGATAGCAACAGAAAGCAGATCTCTCATCCATTACATACGTGAGGAGTTTAAAACCATCAGTCAAAATGGTTCGATGGCTCTGAGACAAATGACAGAAAGATAAATGAGGACTTTCAATTTTCCCACCACGATTGAAGTCACACAATGTTAAGGCTCTGGAAACCCTGGTGGAATCTTCTCATTCCACACATAAACTACAAATGAGAGGCTCCCATCCCTTGCTTGGTCTTAGGAGACAAGCTAATCTTTTAAACAGATTGTTGGATGGACAATATGTGTTTACTGTCCTGTAAGTCCATCCATGTAACTTACCCGTGTTTATGAGGAGAACAACTGTTTTACCAGTCAAAATACTCAGGTCTCAGGGACAATCTGATGGGCAGCCCTTCCATCAAATGGCTCTTCCTACGCATGCTCACATTCACATGTACTTAATCTAGCTCATTCCATCATTAATCTGTTTGATTGACTTCACGAGAGTTACAGAATTACTGACTATAACATTGTTTAAAATACCAATGCATGCATAAAATAACCACTCAGAATTTTGCCAATGATGTAAACATGTAGTTTTCTCTGCATACATAAACATATAGATAGTATTTTATACAATTGTTCTTAATAGTCCTGTATGTCAGTTGTATTGTTAGGCTGTAGACAAACAATTGAATAAAAATGGCATGACTTAAAACATTATCCTGGGGATGGTTCCGAGGTTTATTCCAACATTATCTCCACCTTCATCATGGAGGGAAGCATAGCGGCCTAAGGCAGGCAGGGAGAAGGAACTGAGAGTTCTGTATCTGGACCTGGCAGGCAGTAGGAAGAGAGAACTACAAGGAGCATGGCTCCCACTCCTGAGCCTCAAGCCCATCCCTCAGTGACATAAATTTGCTCAACCACCCATACCTACTCCAACAAGGCCACACTGCCTAATAGTGTAGCTCTCTGTGGACCTTTAGGGGTCATTGTCATTTAAACCATCACAGCTCCTTCCTCCCAAAGTAAGAAAGAGAACCTTCATCATACAGACACTTTCTTAATCAAATGTTGCCCAAATAATGCATAATGCAAACTGTAATAGGAGCCAAAGGACTTTGTTGAATTCAGATGGTTAGTACTGATTGTGTGTAAGAAACACTGAGATCTACCAAGGAGCATGAACTCTCATGCACAAGTAGCACATAAACTTTCCTTTCTAATAAAAATAACAAAATTTGTTTCAAAGTTTTTCTTTTTCTTTACCTGTGTGTGTGTGTGTGTGTGTGTGTGTGTGTGTGTGTGTGTGTAGGAAGAGAGACATTGTCAAGTGTGACTTAATATATGTTTGTGGAGCGAGAAGTTTAGTAATGCCCCAACTCACACTATTTGTATGATGGGTAACCATGTACCCTTTTGTTCAAACTATCAGCAGAATGGTGATTCTGAGGTCAGCAATGAATGGCTACTGAATATTTGCACACTGCCCCTCCTCTCTGAATCATGAGGGTTTATTTATCAAGACTGATGAGACCTCTAGTGGAGAAGTCCCTGGTTCTATCTCCAGTATATGGAGAAATCTCTGGTTCATAGGCACATGATGATAATGATGACCTGGATTTTGTGGCTTTGTTTTCAGTGGTTAACAAAATGTGGCTCACATAATAGAAAGGTGAATGGAAAGATATATAACGTCCTTGTTCTTTCAGAAACACATGCTTAACAGTTCCTGATACTTTGCAAGAGGTGCTAAAGATATGTGTTTAGTTTTTTATACTTTCAAGTTAAAATCCACATTTTTAACTAGATTAAAAAAGAAAGGATAACCCTAATAATCCTTGAGACAGACTTTCAATCAGAAAAGCAATAACCTCAGAAATACTATTCTCTCTTACTTTAGTAATTACCTTATGTGTTTTCTGCCTTCATTTTTATTTTGATACTCTGTTTTCTGGTTATTGTATATGCTCAATTAAAATGTGGTAAAATATAAAACAAAGGAACTAGCACATATATCAAGAATAAAACCACAAAGATAGGAATATAAACTAAATCATGTGCTACCATAATGGTCCTGTCCTTTGATGTAGGACAGGCACAGTGAGAAGCAGAGCTTTTTTCTCAAAGAGAAAGGTCAGAGGAAACCCATCAAAGGAACTCACTTCACAGCCTAAGAAGTGCAGGTCCTGTTCTAGGAATTCACTGGCTTCATCATGGTTATCATCTTAAAGTACCTAACTGAACAGAACATTGGAAAAGCCTTCTAAAGTTATAGTTCCTAAATGTGTGGTATTAGCCTAGAGAGCTTCTGCAGGATAGAATCTTTCCCTTATAGCCAGGAATCATCGGCCTAGAAATCAAGGGCTGGAGATGGGAATGGCGCCATTACTGCTAGTGATCCACTAGGAAAGTTTTACTTCCAGTTACTGTGATCTTATACTCTTCTGGCTTTATGACCTATGATCTTCTGGGCTTGATGTTTTAGGTTCAGAGGTGGGAGTGCTTCTTCAAGGAGGCATGACAAAAATTCCACTGAACTGGAATAGAAACTAAGGCTTCTCCAGCCACTTTAGGCTCCTGATGCCCATAAGTCAACAGGATCAGAAATGAATACCAGTGTCAGAAGGGATGATTGATCTGTACTAGGAGGGGGAATTTGGACTCCTTCTCCACAATGAAGAGAAGGAAGAATTTGTTTACACTCTATATGATGATTTCAGGATGTTCTGAAGTTCCTGGAAAGGGTACAAGAATTACAAGTGTAATCAAGACAGTAGTTAGTTATATGCCAGTCAACATGACATGGCCTATTTTGCTAAGAAAATGATACACACATACATTAATACATTAATGTCAGATGTCAGTGGGAAAATATTGAAAGCCTGTACTATTATCATGAAGTTATATAATACTAAAAGACTTAAGTATTCCCCCAAGGAACCACCTTCTATGCAAAAATTAGTACATTTGCAGTTTTATGTATGATATCAGTGTCATATTAATTGGAATTAGGCCTCTGCATTTATTTGGAAATAAGGAGATAGAGTGGTTATCAAGTTTACAAGGTGGTAGAGATTTCTGATGGACAATCTGGACTTTTGATTTGATTTTGATATGGAATGAACTAAAATGTATACTTTTGTGCATACTTGGGAGAGATTTCCCAGATTTCGTTATTTGAAGTGGAAAAATCCACCTCTAAACATTACCAGCATCGCGCTAAGGCAGCAATATCAAAGGAAGTCCAGGAGAAATTTTTTTTCTTGCATCTCTTCCTTTTTACCTAACTTGTGAGTATGAATCTATTGGCAAGTTCATCAACCTCATTGTTTTGCCCTGGCTGTCACATTGCTTCACTGTTGTCAGAACCGAAATTCTTTAGGCTCCCCAGTTGAAATGAAGATAAGCAGCTCTCCAGAAATCTTCCAAAGTTTAGTGGTAGGTTAGGACAGCTCGGCGAACTCACTTTGTAGACTGAGAAACTACTAGTTATCAGTATCTCCAGTCTAAATGTGACCAGAGTGGAACTATTTAAAATGTATTATGCAAATCTTTGTAATAAATTCCTCTCTTGTATATTACTTCTATCTGTTCTGCCCTCCATAAAATGAGTTTGACTCAAGTAACACACAGAACAAAGAGATCTTGGAGAAGGAGGTATTTTAAAGCAGATCATACACGGCAGAAGGTAATGAGAAAGAAAAGTGATTTTTGTTGTTTTGTTTTTGTTTTGTTTTGTTTTTTTGCTGGCTGGGATATGGAGTTGAGATGAGGCTCCTGCTATACTTCAAACTTTCTTCTATAAAAGAGCATGCTACTGAACTTGCCTTTCAGCTTGTCACTATGTGGGGTCATAAAGAACATGGGATGAGACTTAGAACTGTAATCAGTGGAATGTAATAAATGCAATCAGACACTTGACTGCACAAAGGGACCATAACGAAAATGCAGCAAGACACCATCTGTCAAATGTACTACCCCAAAATTCCAGTTGAGCACATTAAGCCCACAGTTAAGGTAGGCTGAAAATAATGCTTCAGATTTCTTATCTTGTTAGTTGAGAGCTATCATATATTCACATATGTTCCTTGTTGTCACATATCAAATTATAGTTCCCTGATAATGCCCCTAAAAGTCAACCTTGATGGAGAAATTAGAGAAATGTCTATAAACAGTATCATAACATGAAGTCAGTTAACAAAGCAGCAAAGTTCAAATTTATATTATAGAGAAAAGTGGGCAACAACCCAGAAAAGAAAGAACAAAGATAAAACAGGAAAACTCAAGAGGAAGTTACATATTATATTTAGGTCAAAAAGTTAATGAATTATTTGAATATATTTCTCGTGTGGGTGTGTGTGTGTGTGTGTTGCATGAACTTGAGCATGGTTATGTAGTATTGTTCCAGGGCAATCCTGTTACATTTTATTTCCAATTAACTAATCTAATGGCAATCTTATTAATTATAGAAAGTTCAAGTTAAAATTTTAGTATTTATTAGCATTTAATTAATTCATGGCTTGCATGTTCCCTGTTCCCAAGATTATTCAATTTTTTTCTGAAAACCTTACAATAAAAAGCAGTCTTGCCATGTATATTGTATCTAAGTTGCTACTGCTTTAAAGGATATCCAAGAGAAGACTGAGGCATGCCTTACCGTGCACTTCACTAAGGACAAAGGCTGTTGGGTAATAAAGCTGTCTTCTTGCTTTTCCCTCTGTTGTTCTATTATTGAGTGTCATAGATAAACTATTTCCAAGAAAATGTAGGTTTTATTGATCTATGGCAGACTGGCTTGAAAGGGACACGATTTGAAATCTCACAACCACTTATTTTGAAGAATCCATTCTGTGCCTTCAAATCTAGCTTTCAAATATAGCAAGTTATCCACTCAACAGATTTTGTCAAACTTGTTAGCATATAAAAATAGCTTCTGTCTACGAAACAGACAAATCAAGAATAAAACTATGAAATATGTGTCTCTGTAATAACCAGGAAATACATGGAAATACTGCCATTTTGAATTGCATAATAGTTAAAAGGTTGACATCACTCATAAGGAATATATGTTGTTTAAATATTTATTAAATGATTTCAACATTATAACCATAGTTCTATGTCACTCATATCCTTGCATATCACTGTATTTCTTCCTAGGCCTATGTCTCATCTTAACATTTCAGCCTTTATCTGTATTGTTTTGCTAATAAAGTATCTTTGTGTGGTGTATATGTGTGTGTGTGTGTGTGTGTGTGTGTGTGTGTATGTATATGTGTGTGTGTGTGTGTGTGTGTGTGTGTGTGTGTGAGTGTGTTGGAGTTCAAGTGTGTTTGTGCCACTAAACCCATATGGAGATCAGAGAAAAACATTAGGTTTTGGTCTTTGCATTCAAAATTGTTTGAAGCATTCTTTTATTTACTACTACATAAGCCAGTATATCTAATCTAAAAGCATTTATGTATTCTCAAAGTATCTTTGTTCCATTTCCCTGTAAGAGCACAGGGCTTGCAGATGGGCTACAATGCCCAATGTTAAATGGATTGCAGTAAACCAAACTCACTGTATGCCTATTAAATCATTTTTCCAGTCCTAAAATGCCATTTTTAAAAGAAAACTTCCCAGATAAAGAAACAATGTGAAATCTTTGTGACATGGGTAATGAATGGTATAGTAAGTAGGAAAGGACTAGTGAATAGGAGAAGACAATGAAGAAAGAATAGAAGTGATCAGATGTTGCCCAGCTACAATAATTCAGGCATGGGAGAAATGGTGTTAAAAGGAAATTGTGTGTGTGTGTGTGTGTGTGTGTGTGTGTACTTGTGTAAAGATTTTACATGACAGAATGTCTCAGGATATCAGCTATTTGCTTTGTAAGAAATGCCACTTATGTGAGACACGTCTTCTGTGGCAAACCGAGAAGATAGATGGTTTCATTTGTATTAAATGAAAACAGGTAGTCACAAAGTGTTTCTTCTCAGGCTATAATTGGTATTATCCATGAGAGGAGCATAGAGTTAGGTGGAAGATTTGAAATTACCATAGTAAAAGTGACTTACATGTGCCATCTGATGAAATACTATGACAGATGTGTGAGCTACTGCTCAGGTGTGTTAGAGCCACTACATTTATTCTAGTGGACCTTGATCTGTTCACCTATAAAAAGCTTTCAAGTAACTCTCCCCTCCTGTTCCCTCCTCCTCAGTCTTCCTACTACTATTCCTATGACTATTGCCATTCCTCTTTCCACGGACTAAAGCATGTAGACTGTGCTCAGATTCCTCATGTTCACTAGAATACTGTAGCTTAACTTATTTTCAAGTCATGCCCTTCTCCTGGTCAATCATTTCCACTTTACTTTCAGTGAGTAATGGAAACTTCTCTTTTAAAGTGAAAAATTTCCCTTTAAACATTTTTATATCCCTTCTGTGATATTTTTTCTTCCACTTGGCTTACTTTAATAGACATAGTCCGTCCACCTGGAATCCATGTTCTGCTTGGGCTTTGAGAAATGAGAAATGGAATCTACACTAAAGAATAGGTCACAGAGATCAATTGTAGGAGAATGACATTTTATACTGCTGTATTATTTAGGTTCAAGTCATCTTAAATCGATTTCATTTTTCATGAAAACCCAAGAGATCATCACATAAAAGTATTTCTTTACACAAAAATCAGACACAATTTGGCCAACATTCTTATAGCAATATTTTCTATTTTCCATCAGCATAAGGACTTGTCAGATATGTATTGAAAGGTATAATTAAACAGAATATACTTTCTCTAAGCTTTTCTTTTTTTGTCCTACTCTCATGGTTTGGTGTGAATTTAAAAGTTAACAGTCCGCTGCTATCTTACAAACTTGCTATCATTCCTTCTGGAAGGTTTGTCGTACTATAGCTCATAGTCTGATGACTAATGTCTCATAGTTTTGAGTTATACTTCAGGTTCTGTCCATGCAAAGCAGTGTAAATAATGAGATATTTGACCTCCTTATGTCAAATATTGATAGTTCTGATTCTAAGAAAAAGGCAGAGTTCAGAATACAATTCTTTCCAAAGGCTGATGCTAAGTATTTTATGCAAAGTTATTCAAATCCAAAATTGGTTAAATTTGAACCAGCACTGTAGACAGTGGGAACAAGTAGAAACCCCTCTCAGTAGGAAGCTGTCATCACCAGAATTGCTGATGCCATAGACTGTACTCAGGAACTACAAAGCTCTCAGCTAAGGCAAGCTAGCTTGAAGCCAGCAGAAGGGCATGGGTGAGACTCTATCTCATGAAGAATATTTGAAGCTGAAGTGCACTTGAAAATTCCCAAGTAAACTAATTTTCTAAAAGAATTCTTTTTTAAATAAAGTTCTTATAACTAAGCAGCATAAAGAATAGCAGAATAACTTTTAACATTCTATTATTGGATTCAAACTTCTCAGCTCACTTGCTGTCATGAATATGCATGCAGTTTTATTGTATGTATGTTTTTCTTAGTTGTGGCAAGCATTAATTTCCCTCTTTATACTTTCTACCTTATTACATTAGTTAAGAATATATATTTTTGCATTCTTATTATAGCACTCTAGATTTTATAAGTAATCTTGTTTGTTTATATTTATTTAATTTATTATTTTTGGCTTCAGAAATAATTACCACCTTGTGGAATCTAGTTAGAAAACTGGATTAGGATGACATTTCATCCCATCTAATTTTGCTTTTAAAACAATAACCTAATGTGTTCTGGTAAACTAACTGAAGTATACACCAGGGACTGGGAATATGTCTCAGTTAGTAAAGAGTTTCCTATACAACCACGAGGCCTGAATTGCATCTGAGTAACCATGCCATCCCCATGTGTTGTGGCACACACCTGTAATTCCAGTGCTGGTGAGATGTGGGGAGGAAGATTCCTGAGGCTTGCTCATTTCCATCTTTACCCGTGTCAGTGAAGTTTGTGTTCAAAGAAGACTATGTGTCAAAAATAAGGTAAAAAGCAATTGAGGAAGACACCAAGGCAAGGATGTTGGCTTCTAGCCTCCAAGCATGTCCATGAAGATGCAGGAGCATGCCTGGAATCCTTCTAGGGGACTTGAGTTTACTGCCATATCTGGTATCTCCCCATCTCTATAGACTCTAGCATCCTCTCTGAACTCCTTGGGTACCTGCACACACACACACACACACACACACACACACACACACACACACACACACAGGAAGCATCAAACAGAATTCATATTCATTCCCACTTTCAGTTGTGATCTTGTGATTTAAGTGAGATTATCATTTCTTTCAGTACAAATTAAGATCTAAGAGTTTTAGAAATTTTAGGTTTATTTCTTAGTTAGTTTATAAAGTATCAGGCTCCTTTAAGAATTTTCAACACTAATGGGTTTGAGTTGGCCTTCAGGCTTTTTCTTCCATTTCCAAGCCCTCACCCATGTTGAATGTACAGTGTTTGATGATGGCATGCAGTTTTCCTCTACTCTGTTGGCATCCTCTCCTGTGCCATCCTTAATGGCAAGGACGGATCCAGAAGCCCTCCGTTGTGCTGCCAAGCATCTCTACTTTACACCTGTTCACTTAAAAGGATAATGAATGGAACAAAACAACATACCTTCACCCTCCCAAATTGGCATAATTGATGAAAGCATCGTAAGACTGACCATTCGTGCTAATTGGTCCAGGAAGAGAGTGAGCCCCATCAACTCCAAAGAACAGGCAAGGATGTAAACCTTGTCAAACTAGCTGCCATAGGGGACAGGAAAGAGTCCCATCCACAGCTGCAGAATCGTCACTGCAGCCTCAGCACTTGCTCCTGAACTGTGCCAGCCTTTCTAACATCATGTCTAATCTGTTGTCAGTGCAAATTTAATTTTCCTGTGCTAATGCTTCTTGCAAGCAGTAAGTGGACACCAACCATTCTTGTATAATCTCTTAAGTAGGAACCTCTAACTACCAGTTAATCTCATTATTCTTAAAAATTCAATTATTTCCAATATGTAATCATCCTTCAGAGTAATTAGTTAATAATTATGCAGCTTACTGCAATGACCTCCCAGAAAACTAATGACCTTGGAGAAGCATTTCATTCTTTTTTTGCCAAAGGCAAATAGCCACTTGAATTAATGATATGTTTCCAAGACCATCTCAGAAAAATATGCCATGACTCTCCACTGTAATTAGAACATCAGCTACAAAGGCAGTGATGAAGAGCCACTCCTACTCCTTGGCATGAAGCACAACAGGGTTTGGATACTGTGGGTAACAAGAAGTAGAATCCACTTTCAGCCGTGCATGCATCACCTAGCCAATGGAAAAAAAGAGAGAAGCAGTAGTGTTGACCCAGTGTGACCCACCTCATGTGTTAAATACTTATTTATGCATCATATGTGTCTTTAATATCTTTGTGAAAAATCTCAACATTGCTTTGCCTGTGGAATAGTAACTCTCTTCACTTTCAGAATTCTTATGGAAGGAGGAAATATGATTCTTACAGAAGAGAATCACCAATCTCAGGCAACACTAAGTATCACTAGCTTTTCCGATGTTCAGTTTTTGGATTCAATAGTCCTTCATAGATTAGAAATGAGTTCATTCTAGAAATCTTTGCGCAAGAAAGCAGGGGAAGAAACAGGGACATAGAAGTAAAGCCAGATGCAGGACAGATGCGGGACAGCAATAAGCATGTTATGTCCTGCCCTTTGAAGTGCTTTACATATATCTGAAGTGTAGCCATTTGAAACTAATTTTATACATATATTTTATATTTAACTGAATTTCCTTTCTTTTTCTTCTTTATTATTATTGGATATTTTCTTTATTTACATTTCAAATTGTTTTCCCCTTAGGAAACCCCGATCCCATCCTTCCCCTAACAGCCTCTATGAGAGTACTCCCGCACCCACCTATCCACGCCTGTCTTCCCGCCCTGGCATTCCCATACACTGGGTCATTGAACATCCTCAGGCTCAAGGGCCTCTCCTCCCAGTGAAGCCAACAAGGCCATCCTCTGCCACATATGCGGCCAGCGCCATGGCTCCCTCCATGTGTACTCTTTGGTGGTTCAGTCCCAAGGAACTCCTGCGGGGTGTGGCCTGTTGACATTGTTGCTCCCTCCATGGGGCTGCAAACCCCCTCAGCTCCTTCAATTCCTTCTCCAACTCCTAAATTGCATTTCTAAATACTATTTTATGCTGCAATTGAGATATGAAGAAAAGTTGTCCAGCCATCACACTATTATCATTCAGTACAAACTACACTCTGATCAGTTTCTCATTATTTCACCTGTTTCCCAACATATAATCTTATCAGGATTCATCAGTTTTGTATTTATTACTGCATAGGCATTGGTGGTCACAAATTAGGAATAATGTCAATCTAATTCCATTCATTCTTTTGTGAGCAAACTTTCCACCCATCCCAACTCTTCATCCTTACTGTGAATCACCCAATTACATGCAAATAAGGTGACTGCTGTCTCTATCTTTTCCTGGAGATGTTCTGTTGGGGATCTGTTGCTCTCTTCCTCTTTGTTTTTGCCATTTTCAAATCTTTAAACAACCACAAACACCACAACTAGCCGGGCCTAAAGTGTCCCTCTCATTACTCTCTTGTTGGACCCCATTATTTTCTCCTTATTATTTTTTTCATTTTTAAATAAACAAATTTTCTATTACATTCTTAGAAAAGATATGTAGATAAAGAACTAAATTGGGGCATTGTAGTTTTAGAAACGTTATTGGCTCATATAATTGGATACTACTTCATTTAGGTATACATTGCTAATATAACTTTTATACAGAATTCCCCAGTGCTTTGACTTCTCAGAGCAGCTATTGAAATGTTCTGAATGTGTGTGACTCCTTTCTCACTACGTAACAGCTCTCTTCCCTTAGAAACACAAAGATATTTTTCTACCTAAGGCAATGCATATTGCTATGGAGTTTTCAGGGATGCTTTAGGTTATTTTCAAGAGGGCTTTTCATTTCCATTCCTTTGAGAAAACAGTTAAACTTGATTACATCTTCTTATATGAAGTGACTCCCCCAGGTTTGTCTGCTCCCTCTGTCTTACACTTTGGAATGCAGGTGATCTTCTTTCCCAACTCAGAGACTCTTTTTCCTCCTCTTCATCAACTTGCTTGTTTGTTTGACTCACTTTCAATTTTGTCTTTGTATTTAAAACTTTCATTTAATTGTTGTTTTCATCTCTTTAAGTCACAGTTCTGTTTGAACTCTATCACACACACACACACACACACACACACATACATAAGACAATGGCATCATTATGTATGTTTTAAATAAAGGGCTACTTTTTCCTGTTTTATAAATGTGTTAACTTTTGCATTTTGACATTCTCTGTCACTGTAATCAGTATCCCAGTGATGAGGCATCCCTTACTACTGCAGGAGCTACTAAGACTTCTGACTTCAGTCTGCTCAGAATTAATACAAACAAACTTTTCCTTCTGCTTCTTGAGCATAAAAGCAATTACAAGTGTGTTCAGTTGTTTGAAGGTGTAATTCAACAGTGAAGTGACTATTTTGAGTTCTGTGAAACTGTATTTATCTGCCCTAATTAGTTTTACTAATTCAAACATGCACCTTCCCCAAGCTCTCTTTTCCTTTTCTTAGAAAAAAATAAGGATCATCCTCATTTCTGAATTGTTAATATTAGAACATCTGTCTTTATCCTTTGGACAAAGCACAGTGTAACTACAATCACATCTGGAAAATGAAGGTAAATATCAAAGCCAAACAAAGAGAATGTGGGGGCAGATAAAGGAGCTACGGATAATGTATGAAAAAATCCATGGCAGATTTGGGGTTCCTAGAAATTCATACAAAGTCTTACGTATCTTATTTTTTTATGATTTGTAAACTTACATTTGTGGGGGGTGACATTAAAAGATCCATTGTCTTTAAGTTATTTTTCAGATGATTCATACACTGAAACATGCCCTTGAGTCAAACAGCCTACAGTGAAAGAAATGGTTTGTATGAATGTTGCCCCTGAGATCTATGCCTGAACATCCACAGCTCATCTACCTGTTCCTCCTGCTCTAAATTAGGGGCATCTTCTTTCTTATCTAAGAGAGCAAATAGAGCCTATCATTAAACAAAGTATACATGTCAGGATAAAGTAAATGTAAGGAATACCGGGGTCTCCTCAAAGGCAGATCATAAATCACTAGAAGGAAAGTAGAGAAAACAATAAAACACAAGCTGTAAATATATATATATATATATATATATATATATAATTAACCTCCATGTTGTATGGAGAGAAAACATTATTGCTTTAGCATTTGATCCTGTGCACTGAAACACTATATTCACAATACCTAAAGAAAACTGTGTCAAGTAGAACTATGTGTGATCTGTGCCAGTCAGAAGTCAACAATTTACTCTGGGATGATTAGAAGGATGACTTGTTGGATTGCATGTCATCATTTGGACTATTACAAGCAGGAAAGCATGCAGTTCATAATTCTGCAGTGACTCTTGGGCCAACCCATGTGGTTTTTGACCTAGAACAAATTCAGTAAAGTGGATTTATGAGTTATTATAGAATATACTCTGTGCATTTGTGTTTGCATGCTTGTGTGTGTGTGTTCGTATGTGTGTACAGAAAGAAGAGATGCATATATGTAACTACAACAATAGGTATATATGTAGGCAAACATAAACATAATAATACATATATAATGCATAACCACATATACATTAATACATATAATGGACAGCTATATATATAGTAGTGGTCCATAGAAAAATTTGTGTAGCAGAGCATTTTTTGTGTCTATGCATATCAATATTTATGGTATTTTCTAGGCTAGAACCATGATATTGGCAATATTGGTACTGTACACTGGCAATATATTTCTGATAGTATTCAAAATATTTGCTACATGCTTCATAACCATCAGAGTATCTGAGGGGAGAATTCTTGAGGACACTATTAGCTAAGTAAAGCTCTCCCCTTGAACACTTTCTCTGAGCATGTACCTTTAAGACACTCTGCTTGGATAGCAATGCCCCACTCCCAGTTTGAAGGATGATGTAGAGTTTTTCTTAACTTCTAGAAAGTAATTGAGTTAATCCACCTATCACAGGTGTGAAATTGAAGAGTGCTGTGCTAAGATTATATTGAATATTGTTACATGCTGTCTAAGATATACTTGTCTAGACATGTCACTGGACAAAGTAAGCCTAGATATGAAAGATAAAGGCATGGTTGCTTAGTCATTGCTCATTCCCAAACACTGAACAAAATGGAAAGAATAAATTTTTACCTTGTGTGATATTATCTATGTCTTTAGAAACTCATCTGATTTCTCTAAAAAGGAGTAAATCATGACAGCATCTTCTATCATTCTTACCTGTCATTTAAACAACTATTAATAAAATCATGTATTTGGAAAACCCCTAAGATAAGACAATAAAATAGCAGAAAGTTGCTTTTACACATTGAATTTTTTGAGGCTTAAATCTTAGGCAAGAAGTGGCCTAGATTGTCACCAGTCCTTGTTCTCATCTCATTGGGACAGAGAGTCCCCCGGAGCCTCACATGTAGCCTGGGAGTATTGTACTTAATGGTATACAAACTGTCTTCCAACTCCAACCTCAATCCTGCTGTGACATGTCAATCATGAAGAACTGCAGCAGTGAGCTCTTACTGTAGTACTGATTTGGTATTCTCGCATTATTTCATCAGATATACAGTGATAGCAATCTGTGACACTTTCAGGGGGTCAGAGAACTTAAAACAGTAAAGCTGTTGGTTTTTGCAGACCTCATTGCTTTCAACCAAAAACAAGCCTACAACTCTTGGTCCTTGGCACCAGATACCATAATATTGTGTTCACAGACACAGAAGTATCTGACAAGGCCACCCTTTGGAAATGAGAACCACTCTCCATCTTTGCCACTTTGGAAAGTGTAATATGTAAAGCTTGTCCAAAATAATAATTTAGGCTAGAAAACATTACCAAGTTTTCAAATAATAATAAATACAGTCATGTGTGGCAGTGTACTCTTCCATTTCTGATATTTTACTTTATCCTCAAATTTTAAAGCTTCATAGAATTCTGGGTTCAGAATTCCAAAGAGAGCACCAGCTAACATTATAGATGGCAACATTCAGAAGGCAATCTGTTTTCTGTACGTAAATTCTTGAAAACAGTTTGATCGCCATTTAAAATGGCTATCATTTATCTTTTAAAATACAGAATACCTATAAGTTGTATGTGACCTTTAGCAAAACTACATCCACAAGATCATTCCCTCTAGCTCACTAATAATTTTTGGAAGAAATATTACCATAGGGTTGTATCATACATAGTTTTGTATCTCTAGGGCAAATCCCTCCAATCACACAAAATAGGCAAATACAGGTAATTAAAAATGAGTTCAGTCACCATATCTTGGCGTATACAAGAATTACTCTGAGGAATTAGCTCACATAATTTCTTCCCTCAGCTACATAGGCAGATCTCATTTAGTATAGCTGACATGTTGCCCTGCAGGCTCCACTCACCTGAGATAGTCTCTGAGGTTGCCATATTTATAGCAAGCCTATTCATATTCTGAAAGGTACATCATGAAATTGAGCACTATATTGGTATTGGTCAAACAAATACATAATTCCTAGCTTGGTCAATCTGGGCTTTCAGAAGACAAAGTAAATGTGCATGTTTATTCTTGACACATACATAGTAGCTATTGGGGTATTTATTTGTGTGATGTGTGTATGTGTGTGTGATTTTCAGAATTTAAAGAAAAATCAGTCAGACATGAAATTTCCTAAATTGCTCAGGGGGCTAATTTTCCTTTCTGAAAAGAAGTGAAAGGCTTGCCATTTATTGAATATCCCTAAAGTTATATCCAATGATGAACACTTCCTCACTTTTGTGGTTGTAGGCTGAAGCTAACACTTTTCTTTAAAGGGTACAAACAGACATATGTCCACTCATCATGATGATTCTTTGAGGGTCTTTCCTTAAGTTGCCCCCCAACAATTTCTATTTTATACCTCATTTTGGCTAAAATGGAGTTTCATCATAGAATCTTTTTGTACCTGGCTATATGGCCATACTCAATATAATTTATAGACTTCTTTTTTTTTAACTTGAGGAAAATCAATGTTCAATCAAACAGATTCTGTTGCTGTGACCTATAAGAATGTTAGGAGTTCTAATAAGATCCTGGCTAAATGTCCTCTTTTCAGGGATAAAGCAATCATAGCAGCTCTGAGCATTTTTTCTGACTTTCTGAAGATGAAACATCACAGGCTCTCCAAGGTAAAATGTCTTCCATAGTTTCCATATAATGGTGGGAAGTGGATAGAACGTACTGTCTAGTTGGACACTGACAATTCCTTCTTGTGGGCTACAGTTCCTGCAATTTTAATTTAGGTAATGTAAAATTTAGAACTTTCTTTGATAACTTTATGGTTCAAACTTAGAACATACCCTGATGAACATACCCTGAGATATTTCTTCTTGCATTAAACTAACATAGGGAAGCACGCCCTGTAATTACTTGATCAGTGTTTTAGAGAGATAGTAATACTTATGAAATGTAGCCATTTTTAAATACAATACTTCTTTGAATTGACAAGTAACCCACTGCATAAATACCCAGAAGGTGTGGAAAACGTTGCCATACCAGGCCATGCTGCTGTCTTTGTCCTTTCAATGAATTGCCACCAGAGCATTTACATTACCAGAGATTTAGTCTTTAGTCTAGAAGGTTTAAGTGTTTGTCAAGACAAATAAAAATTTTATTTTTAAAGGTATTAATATGCAATTCAGATGAGTTTAATTGATAGTGACAGCATCTGGTTGGAAACAATCAAAATGCCTGCTGGTAAAAAGAAAAGAGAAGGTTGGCAATGTATGGCTAGGGGTTCAAATAGGATTTCAGCCACTGCCAGTAGTAACATGTAAATGTCACAAACAAGAATGTAAATGAACTAAACAGGCTGAGGAAAAAGTCAAGGCAGAAACAAGATATAAGGTCCAATTTTTGTGTGTTTGATGACATTGTGAGCCCCAAGATTGTGAACTGGGAAAACTGTGTTTAGGGGTTTCTCAGCCCAAGTACACACCATCTACCCAAGAGCTTTTGGTGAACAAGACCTTAAGAAAGTCAATGAACAACCCTATTAAAAATGGGGTACAGAGTTAAACAAAGAATTCTCACCTGAAGAACTTCGGATGGCGGAGAAGCATCTTAAAAAATGCTCAACTTCATTAGTCATTAGGGAAATGCAAATCAAAACAACACTAAGATTTCATCTTACACCAGTCAGAATGGCTAAGATTAAAAATTCAGGAGACAGCAGGTGTTGGAGAGGGTGTGGAGAAAGAGGAACACTCCTCCACTGCTGGTGGGGTTGCAAATTGGTACAACCACTCTGGAAATCAGTCTGGCGGTTCCTCCGAAAACTGGGCACCTCACTTCCAGAAGATCCTGCTATACCACTCCTGGGCATATATCCAGAGGATTCCCTACCATGTAATAAGGATACATGCTCTACTATGTTCATAGCAGCCCTATTTATAATTGCCAGATGCTGGAAAGAACCCAGGTATCCCTCAACAGAAGAGTGGATGCAAAAAATGTGGTATATCTACACAATGGAGTACTATTCAGCCATTAGAAACAATGAATTCATGAAATTCTTAGGCAAATGGATGGAGCTAGAGAACATCATACTAAGTGAGGTAACCCAGGCTCAAAAGGTGAATCATGGTATGCACTCACTAATAAGTGGTTATTAACCTAGAAAACTGGAATACTCAAAACATAATCCACACATCAAATGAGATACAAGAAGAAAGGAGGAGTGGCCCCTGGTTCTGGGAAGACTCAGTGAAACAGTATTTGGCAAAACCAGAACGGGGAAGTGGGAAGGGGTGGGAGGGAGGACAGGGGAAGAGAAGGGGGCTTATGGGACTTTCGGGGAGTGGGGGGGCTAGAAAAGGGGAAATCATTTGAAATGTAAATAAATTATATCGAATAAAAAAAAATTAAAAAAAAAACAAAAAAACAAAAACGAAAAACCGAGCATGGATTGCAGGAATTAACTGAAGCTGATACTTAAAACAGTGTTCTAGGTTAAAACAGTTCTAGGTTAAAAACACATAATTTTCTAGTGCAATAAAAAATTCAAGCATTAAAAAAAAAAAAGAAAGTCAATGATAAGCCAAGAGGTAGAACAAGCACCCAGGCAGCAGAGAGTGAACATAAGAAAGGCCAGGAAAGAGAAAGAAGCATCTTTGAGTTGAAGGATATTTAAGACAACATGGAGAAGGAGATGGGCATTTTCCTTCTGGATGTAGGTTGAGCAGAAAGGTCAACTAGGTGCTTTCTCTGGCTCTCTACACTAGCAGGCATTCACTACAGCATCTAGCTTGAGGCCTGATTTGGTAAATAAAACAGTTTTTAATAGCACGTAAATTGTTAACATTTAACATATTCAACAAATTCTCCATTAAAGAAAAAACTCTCACTATATTCTTTTGCTATTCTACCTTCTTATCTGTGCTACAAAAGACCCTACCATGATCATTTTCTCTGTCAGTCTAATTAGTATTTTATTTTCTCCAGATAATCTAACAGCTACAAGTTAGGTATGTTTTTGCTGTTGTTATTGTTGTTGTTCTTTGTTTTGGGTTTTTTTTTCTGCAGCTGGATTTATTTTTCAGGAGAAAAATGCAAATAACATGTTTTTGCTAATAGATTACTGAGGTTTCATTTTTTTCATTTTGCTGCCTGCATATCACATGAGGGACTAGGAATATGGTTAAGAGGGAAAGAGTCCTTTGTGTGAAGCAAGAAGAGTTAAGATTTAATCTCCATCACAAAAACACAAACAAACAAGCAAATGATGTACTTGAATAGCTGTTGATGTGGGCAATCTCAACACTGGCAGAGGGGGTCATATATAGGTGAACCCAGAGCTCACTGTCCCACCAGCTTAGCTGGAAAAGGGAGTTTCGCGTTTAGTAATGAACCCTATCCCCAACACTAAATTGGAGAACATTAAAGGAATTTCTCTAACATCAACTTCTTGCCTCTTAATGTGTATGAGTTTGGACAAACACCTAGACATGCCCATATAGCACAAACACGCACATCACATGCACATGTTCGCTCATACACACACACACACACACACACACACACACACACACACACACAATATATTACCATGAGGGAAGAATGTTTTACTGTAACCATTGTTCAATACATACTGCTTCTTTATAAGCTGCTAGCTACACGAGCCCAGGAAAAAGAGAGGAGAGAAACTTATATTCTTTTCACAGGAGGGAAGACTGTGCCATGTTGTATAACTCAGTCCTTCCAATGTGGGCTTTGGAGCTTTGAAAGTTGTGTGAGACTACTGATGTCATAGTGTGGTATATTCTTGCTTGATATATTTTCCATCTACAAAATATAGAAACTTTGTGTCAGGAAACTGAATATCTAATGGAAGACAATTTAAACACTATGTCTTAAAAAATTCTAACATCTGTTTTATGTGTTCAAGCCATTACTTTGAAAATATGTATATCATGTTTAATATTATAAAAATACTAATAATTTTTATTTACATGTAATATTACATGTAAATTTACATGTAAATATAAATTATGTAATAATTGAATAATACAAAAATACTAATAATCAGCAACCTAAAAATATATATATTTATTTCATTTTATTTTATAGTTTGCTTGTCCTTTACTTAGATAAGAAAACATAACTTACTACCTATTTTATAAACTTTAGATAAAAACCATAATTCACTATCTATTTTATAAACATAGGAGTGGAATATTTTTTATATATTCTTTAATTTATTTCAGGTTTAAAGCTATTTTCATAGATAATGATTTAAACCATTACTGTTTATAAGTATTTTATTCAAAAGTATCTAATTCTGTTTTAAAATTCAAACTTTATTTAAAAAAGCAACAATAAATTTTTATATATTTCCTCTGATATCCAGAAATATTATAACAAGAATTTGATACTCTTGCTTTTGAAAAATATGTATTTATTCTCTATTATTTCACAGATTCAGACATATCTATATCTTTATCTATATACAGATATATGGTATATGAACATATTCAATATATAGTGAACATATCTCCCATTATCCTTTTTTATTTTTTCCCCTCCCAAACGACCCCAATTTTCCTCATTAAGTACTTCTCCAACTTTTGTGTCTCTCTTTTGTGCTCATTAATTTGGTTAGGGTTACTTGCTCCAGCATGGAGCAAGATTGTCTACATAGTAGCGTCTTGAATACTGGGCAACATGACTCTCCTTCCTCAGACAACCGTGTGCTGCTTATAGTTCGGCAGGCATCGCTGGGGACTTCTGTGCCTTTCCCCACCATTGACAAAGTAGATAAGCAAAATGAAGGGCTTTTGCATGTAGCCACAGATGCTGTGAACTTAAGAAATAAACAGATGATAAGTGGATATTATCCCCAAAGCTTGGAATACCCAAGATACAATTCACAGACCATATGAAACTCAAGAAGAGGGAAGACAAAAGTATGCATGCTTCAGTCCTTAGAGGGGGGAACAAAATACTCATAGGAAGAAATACAGAGATAAAGTCTAGAGCAGAAACTGAAGGAAAGGCCATCCAGAGACTGCACCATCTAGGGATCCATCCCATATATAGTCACCAAACCCAGACACTATTGCGGATGCCAAGAAGTGCCTGCTAACTGGAGCCTGGTTTAGCTGTCTCCTGAGAGGCTCTCACAGAGCCTGACAAATAAAGAGGCTGATGCTCTCAGCCAACCATTGGACTGAGAGCAGTGTCCCCGGTGGAGGAACTAGAGAAAGGACCCAAGGAGCTTAAGGGCTTCATAACCAGATAGGAAGAACATAAACCAACCAGAACCCCTAGAGCTTCCAGGGACGAAACCACCAACTAAAGAGCATATATGGAGGGACCCATGGTTCCAGTTGCATATGTAGCAAAGGATGGCCTTGTAGGGCATCAGTGGGAGGAGAGGCTCTTGGTTCTGTGAATGCTCGATGCCCTAGTATAGGGGTATTCCAGAGCAGGGAGGCAGGTACATGGGGGAGCACCTCATAGAAGCAGAAGGGTGGCAGCCGATGGATAAGTGGTTTCTGGAGGGAAAACCAGGAGAGGTGATAACATTTGAAATGTAAATGAAGAAAATATCTAATAAAAGAAAAGAAAAATAGAGAAACAGCATGTTTACCCAGCATTCCTTCTTATCCCTGGTTCTTCCATTCTTTCCATCCCTTCTTCATCAGTATCCCCACAACTTTAGTTGGATTAGATGTCTCTTCATAGGGTTCAAGGGTAAACTGTCATTCATTCTCAGTATTGTGATGAGTCACAACTCTCTCCATAAGCCATTATCCACTGCAAACAGAAACTACCCTGAGAGAGGCTGAGAATAGCATTAATATATGGGTGCAAGCAGAAATATTAGGTAGCACTTTCAAACTGGATTCATTATGCAAAGAAACAATAATAGGCTCACTCACATATGTATTTCTTCCAGTACAAATAAATTTATTAACAAATTTATTAATAAATTTATTATTTAGGTGTGTCTTTTGTTTTCTAGAAATTTATTTGTTATATCTATTTTTCATGGATGTGAGTATTCCAAATGTTTTGTCCCCAAAATTAATATTTATTTGGGAAGATTCATGATCACCTAATATTGAATTTATCCCTTTCTAGTACATAATTAAGTGTGTTTAAATGTTCATAATGAAAATGCATTTGAATTCCTTAATAAGAACATTTGCTGAGTGTCAGGGAAATATAGAGCTCTGATGAGGACAGCACTTTAATTCTTTGTATACTAAGAACTTTCAAAAGCATGGGTGATCTGGCTTAAGTGGCTGAGGTTTAATAATTTCTACCTTTTGTCCTAGAATGTTATTGACTTCTAAAACTTGGCTTGCATAGGATTCAGAGAGTAGCAGAGTGTGAATTTCTCTGAGACACAGTCTGGTTTCTGGATCAAAATATGAGTGCATGGTTGGGATGAGAGGGCAGCTGCAGGTGGGGTGGCACTGAGCTGATGGCCAGAGTTTCAGTGCCACCTGTCAGTTTGATGATCTTGCTGTCTTTGAAGGAGGCTCTTCTGTGCCCTACCTTTCTAATTAACCCACCTACTACCACACTGTTTACCTACTCTTCTGGATGAACTGCTGTGTCTTGTCCTATCTTTGATAACGAATCTTATGCATTTCAGAGGAAACACTTTTTTTTCAGTAGATATTTGCTTTATTTATATTTTAAATGTTATCCCCTTTCTTTGTTACCCCTCAGAACCCCCCTAGCCTATCCCCTCTCCCCCTGCTTACCAACCACCCCTTTGACTTTCCTGACCTGGCATTCCCCTACACTGGGGCCTCAAACCTCTCCTCTCATTGATGTCTGAAAAGGCCATCTTCAGGGAAACTCTTAATTTAGGCGATCAGAACCACCAAAGTGGGCCTTGAAAAACTGAAGTTCTGATATATATTACCTTCCAGCATAAAAGCTTGCTGTTTGGAGAAGCACTGAGCATGGTTCAAGGAAAGATTTCCAACTAAAAATAGATAAACAAGTGAAGTCGGACATGAAGAAGTCTTTTCAAATAGCTCATGAGACAGCAGGGCACTATTTCATACTTCCTTAGAAATGGAAGAGTTTGAAGGATGAACCCATGCTGTTGGTCTGAGGCAGAAAAGCTCTTGCCAAGTAAACATTTGTAGGTAGCTCTGTATTTGTGTTGCAAAAAAATAATGTTTTGTAAAAATAATAGAAAATTTCAAACCTTTCTATATCAAAGTTAGATAATAATATTTAATATATAGCTTTGACATGTGTTCTTCACTGAAATCCCAGAACAATAGAAGCCAGTAAAGCAACTGACATATATTTATAGACAAATGCTTCTCTGAGCAATTCTAAGATTAACAGATTTTAGTTTGGTTAAAAATATGAATTGAGCAATAATTTATTTGCTTGTATTCCCAATATCATTTTTCAAACATTGAAATATACATAATTATTAAATATTAGTTACTTTGTAATAAATTTTAAAAGAAGATATATTTTTATATATACACATATATTGAATTAAACCTATAAATTTTTTTATTTTTTATTGCAATTTTGTTCTTATTGCCTGAAGCAGACACCTGAAATTCAGATCTACTTCATGTTTTTTGGAAATAAGATCTATTTGAGGTTTGGGATATGGCCAGCTGGGTAAAGTATTTTCCAAACAATCATGAGGACCTAAATTCAGATCACCAGAACATAAGTAAGGCTGGACATGGCAGAATGTGTCTATTTCTAGTGATCCAAATGCAAGGAAGTAGCTAAATATAAGCCAATCCCTGTAAACTCACTGGTCAGCTTGGCAGAAGCAGTGTTTCAGAGATGTAAAACAGATGCTCTATCAACAGGGTGGAGGGGAGCACCAACATTCAAGGTTGTCCTAGGAATACCACACCTGCACTATGGAGTTTATCTACCCGCATTCTCTGACAAAATCATAGGCGTACACAACGTTAATCTAAATTCTTTAGAGAACGAGCTTTAGTTTAATGCCATTATATCTGTAGTTTTATTCAAGTACATGCTTTTGTCTTTTATTTTATTTTAAGACATGATTACATGTATCCCAAGATGATTTTGAATTTCATATGTAGCTGAGCATGAACTTGAACGGCTCATTTCTTGGGCCTTACGTTCTGGGGTTTGTGGTTGTATATTTTGTGCAGTGTTCGGGATCAAACACAAGGCTTTGTTTCTAAAACACAATCCTGTTAACTTGAGCTACATCTACATCTGGCCTATACTTTTTCTTATAATTTAATGTCTGAGTTGAGTAGATGTAACAAGGATTGTTATCCTACAAAATATTTACTATTTATTATCTGTTCCCTTAACAAAGTTTCCTGATTAATATATAAAACAAAATAATCTACCTCCTCTCAGATAAATATTGTTATATCCTGATGACAAAAGATTCATGTTCAAATCTATTTCCTTCTATATCCTAAAGATGATCAGTGATATCTAATTAGTATGTAAAAAATTTAGATGTCTTAGAAATGATTTTAGCTACATAGAAATTTAAACATTATTTTTTCTTCTGCTTGAGAATTAATATAAGGACAATCAATACGTAAGAATATATTCAATAGCTAAAACCTTATTTACCTTAATATCTTGTTTAACTTAATATTCCTAAATTCCTTGAACATAAAAACATTTCAAAATTTTATAGGACAGTGGTGTTCTTTAAAAGGAATATTTGTACAGTTCATCTGAAATATGCATAACAAAATATAAAGACAAAGAAGACCTGTAAACAGAACGCACAGAATTAGAGGCTGATAGGCTGTTCCTATAAATACATATGCACAGGAGCTAGGAATGTGGCTCCACTGGTCAAGTAATTTCAGAGCAAACAGGAAGACTGAAATTGTTCCCCAATATCATGTAAAAAGCCAGGCATGGTAATGAGCGTGTCTGGTATTAGGAAATGGAAAGAAGGCTCATGGGATCTCTGGGGCCATCCAGTCTAGCTGAACATAGAACTCCAAGTTCGGGAAATTATAGGAATCTTGAAGTTTGACAAAGTGCAGTTCACAGATGGTCCATGCTGACTTCATTTCAGATGGGAGGCATCCTTATGTAATGAACATCGAATTAAACAAGGGTTCTCATATTGCATTAAATTGTTGACTGCTAGCATTAATTTTAATAGGATATTTATGAGTTTTTACTTCTAGACTATGTCAGAGCTAAGCACAGAATCCACTCTTTCCTTGTATGTTTTGCTATTTAAAATGAGGTATAAATTTAATTATGATTGCTCAAACTCTTTATTTTCCCTCCAGGGGAATCACTTTCATTTTAGTAACCTACATCCTTCTTGTCTTATCTTATATTGGACTAATTAAAGTTAGAGTGATGTTTTAAGTAGTCCATAATGAAATAAATTTATTAAAAGTGTTAATATTCATGTATTATATAATTTTCTTAACTATTTATTTGAAATTGCATAGGAAAATGAATCACTTGCTATTAGAATTTTATTTTAAATCTAGTAATCCTTTTACATATATGTTTTTTCTCATTCATTACTCATTTACCCAAATAAAGTGGTTTTTTTATTTACATTTCAAATATTTTCTCGTTTCCAGGTCTTCCCTTGGAAATCTCCTGTCTCTTCCCTGTCCCCTGCATATATGAGAGTACTTCCCCACCCACCCACTCATCTCCTCTTGCCCTGGCATTCCCCTACATTGAGTAATCAAACACCATCAGGTCCAAGGGGCTCTCCTCCCACTGATGTCCAACAAGGCCACCCTCTGCCACATATGTGGCCAGCGCCATGGGTCCCTCCATGTGTATTCTTTGGTGGGTAGTCCAGTCCTCAGGAGCTCCAGGGGGTCTGGCCAGTCGACACTGTTGCTCCCTTCATGGGGCTGCAAACCCCCTCAGCTCCTTCAGCTCCTTCTCCAACGCCTCCATCAGGGACCCTTAGCTCAGTCCAAGGGTTGGCTGCGAGCTTCTGCTTCTGTATTTGTCAGGCTCTGGCAGAGCCTTTCAGGAGACAGCAATATCAGGCTTCCATCAGCAAACACTTCCAGGCAGTACTAAAATGTCCAGGTTTGGTGGCTGTATATGGGATGGATCCCCAAATGTGGCAGTCTCTGGATGGCCTTTCCCTCAGTCTCTGTTCCACACTTTGTCTCCATATTTCTTCCTGTATTTTGTTCACCCTTCAAAGAAGTACTGGAGAATCCACATTTTGGTCTTCCTTCTTCTTAGGCTTCATATGCTCTCTGAATTGAATCATGGGAATTCCAGACTTCTGGTCTAATTCCACTTATCAGTGACCAAAGTTTATTTCTGGGAATTTGATAGGATAGTCAATATTTTTTGTCTGTATCTGTATCCCTATTTCCTGGCATGTGTCAGAACTAATTTTTGAATGAAGGAGTGGTTCTGAACAATGAAAATATTCTAAGAAAAGTCATCATCCATTGTCCTAATCCTCAGTTGTTCAGAGATGAATGGTATTTGGACCACTGAGTAAAATGTACACATCAGAGATGATCACAGAGGCTGTAGGATCACTTTCAGAAGCACCTTACAAAGTGTAGAAGAGAAACTTGGAATGCCATCCTTGTAAGACAAACAGTCTATTTTACATATAAAGAACAGGTCAACAGCTTTTCATTAAAGGAAATAATAAGCACAGAAACCTTTGAGTTGTTTGTAGTCTCTGATATTATATATAAAGATCTTGGAAAAATGTATGCAATCTGAAATTACAGTGTACACCTCTTTGGATTTTTCTTTCAAATACCCACAACTAGCATTACCTCATATCATAAAACTACAAAAAATTTGCCAAGCTTTTGTTCAGTGTGGTTCTTCCTTTATGTATATGCTGGGGATCTGGGCTTAGGGTTTTATTTGTTCAAGGCAAGAAGTTTACCCACTGAGCCATTATTGCCTTAGTCCCCAATCTCAACTTCGTTGAGATGAACCTTTTTTGAATTTATTTTTCCTTCTGTACCTTTTATACTTAATGTATGTTTTAGATACTTTTCTATGGTATAGGAGTTGTGATCAAGGCAAATTGTAGAAAGAAGCTTTTGATCAAACCCTTCCTTAAACTTTTAGAGCAGTGGTTCTCAAGCTTTCTAATACCCGTTAATACAGTTCTTCCTGTATTGCGATCACCAAAAACCATGAAATTCTTTTGTGATATCTTTCCTATGTTTTCCATCTCCAGAGTGGCCTCCATTTGTAATTTCTTTATTGTTTTTATTTACATCTTTAGGTCTTGAACTGTTTTGTTTAATTCCTTGACCCTTTTGATTGTATTTTTCTGTATTTCTTTAAGGGATTTGTTTACTCTTCAAGATAGTCTACCTTTTTGCCTATGATTTCCTTTATTTCTTTAAGGAAGTTATTTCTTTCCTCCTTAAAGGCCTCTATAATCTTCATGAGTTGGGACTTTAGGTCAGAATCTTGCACTTCAGGTATGGTAGGGTATCCAGTGCTTGCTGTTGTTAGGAGAACTGGTTTTGATTATGCCAAATTATACTGGTTTTTGTTAGTTACGTTCTTGTACTTGCCTTTTGTGATCTGGTTATCTCTGGAGCTAACTGGCATGAATGTCTCAGATTGGAACAGACAGTTTCTTGGAGGCAAGTAAAGCTATGTGACCCCAGTTAGAGCAGGCCTCCTGGGAGGCAGGAAGTGCTTTCTCTGGTTAGGGGAGGCCATCTGTGTCCCTGGTACAAGTAGGCCTCCTGTGTCCCTGTGTCCTTTTGTCCCAGATTAGGGCATACCTCCTAGGAGATATGCTGGCTTTAGGATCCAGGGGCAGGCATGATAATCTTCATTCCCAGATAAGGTAGACCTCCTGGTAGATAGGTAGGCTGTGTTGATGCAGGGGTTGGGGGAGGAGGTGCAGTGGCAGACTTCCTGATCTACCATGAGTTCAAGTAGAAGTACAGATCAGAAGGGGGGTGAGATCTTATTACTGGAAAAACAGACCCATTTTAGTATAGACATATATTTTTCAAAACCCAGTTTAGTAAGGGTACTTAAATGGTTTAACCTCCCTTCTAGCCTACCACCCACCAGAGGCAATGTAAAGGAAAGGTTATTAGGGCAAAGGAGGATGTGAGCCTGTTTTGAAATAATTTTTTGGAGCGATCCCAATCTTGATTGACAGGATAGCAGCAGTAGCGTTATCAACTTGCAAACACTGTTCACAAATCAGCAATGGCAGTTTGATTGAGAAGAAACAGAGAGGCTCTGCCCATCAGTCCCAAGTCCACTGTGGAAGTGGCAAAACCCTGCCTGAACAACACCAGAAGTTCTTTGGTATATTTCTCTCTACAAATTCAGACAAAGGAAGATCAATAAAGAAGCCAAGGTAAACCAATGCCACATAGTGGCCCCCACTGTCTGTTGGGTTACATTTGTACACTTTCCAAGCATCATGAGCTCTCGAAAGTGTCTGCTCTAGCAAAATATCACATGCCCTTTTTTCTATGCAGCTTCCAGAAAAATAACATGTCTCTGTTCTTTGCAAACAAGCTCCCATATGTCTGCCTTAGCAAAAAGATTATTATTATAATATTATTTTATGAAAACATTTTTACAAGTTTCCAGTAGTGCATCACATGACACAATCAAGTCTCCAGACAAACCAGAAATTTCCACTTCATACTAGATTTGTTTGATGTATGGATTTTACAAAACATTTAAAAAATGAATACTTGGCTATTGAGGTAGCCCTCTCAGTGGACAGAGTAGTTTCTTGCCAAGCCTGATGATCTGAATTGCTGGGATCAACATGGTAGAAGAAAAAGTTAATTCTGAATATGTTCATCTGACCCCCACATATGATGTGTCACATATATGCACATATATACACACATACACACACAGATGCAGATACACACACACACACACACACAGAGCGACAGAGAGAGAGAGAAAGAGAGAGGGGGAGAGAAAGAGAGAAAGAGAGAGAGGGAGAGAGAGAAAAAAGAGAGAGGGAGAGAGAGAAACACTTATAACTATTTTGAACCAAATAACATACGATGTCAAATTATGCTAAAATTTTCAGAGGAGGTATTTTTAATTACCTTGTATTGCTACAACAAAATATTTAACAGTAGAACAATGAAAGGCTGTATCTCTCACAGTTTGAAGTGGTCCATTATGGCGGCAGGAGAGTCAGGCAGCTGGTTGCACTATTTCAAGTCAGGAAACAAAAATCAATGAATGCCGGTGATGAACTCATGTCCTTCTTTTTATTTATTCCAAACCCCAAACTCCTGTGATGGTTCTGGCCATGGCCAGGGCATGTCTTTCTACATCAATTAAGCAAATCTAGACAATCCATCACAGATATGGCCTGTGGTTTATTTCCAAGGCAATTCTAAACCCCATCACTTTGACAATCACCATTAACCACCATGAAAGATTACTTGCAAATTCATTTTCCGAGGCCACTAGCAGGCTGTGCCCAAAGCTAAACAAGGACACTGGGGATATTGTTATCCCCTGTGCTATTTCCAAGGCTTTTAATTTACTAGGTGTTAGAACCTTATACCTGATGTCCAGTATGGATAAAGAGAGAGAGAATGTGGAAGGAAAGGGGATGAAGGCAAGGGGGTGGTAGAAAAGGTGTGAATTGGGGAAGAAAGAAAGAGGAAGTGAATATAGAGGTAAAAGAGATAAGGAGAAGGAGAAGCAGAGATAGGGAGAGGCAGGGAGTGTCAGAGAAAGAGAAAGAGAAAAAGAGGTAAAAGAAGAAAGAGAGCAAAAGGGATGGAAAGAAGGCAAGCATAAAAAATGTAAGCTTTGTTCAGCCATAGCAGTACAGAAGGCATAGGAGCCTACTAAGAAACAGCTTCAGTAACATATAGAGGAGGAGTACCATGGGAGCCAGTGCATTGTATATGTGCATTGTAGTCTCCTACTTTGGGACTATTCCTAATTTAGTTCTGAAGATAGCTTCCTGGCATGAAGGTTTTCAAAGGAAATATTCTTTGCCCTTCATGAAATGATTGTCTGCATAGCTAACTTTTTCTGGGTTTGAGATAAGATAGGTAGGGGGAAAAAAAACCAACCATGGGAAATGCCTAGAGGGACAAAATGGAGTCAGATAGGAAAACTGGGTCTTTCTTGAAAGTACACATGAACAATTTCCAAAGATTCCCAGGTATACTATTATAAAGGAAATCTTAAGCTCATGGACATAGGTGTCTAAATCTTTAGTTATATACAAGATAACTAAACAATGCACAGAGAAACTCATTCGTGTGATTCAACAGAATCTATACCTAAAAGCAAGCTTTAGTCATGTGTGAGTCAGTTAATGAGATTCTGTTGAGCACACATTTCAATAATACTCTTAAAGATTTATCTCAACCAGAAGTCAATACATGAAGACTGCAATATATTTAAATACAGTGTTCCTGTTTTACATACTGTGGAGAGTTACAAAGAGTCTAGAGTTTGTCCTCTATTTTCCTGCTAGCAATTGCAGTTTCACTGATTTGCAAGCCTTGTTACTCACCACTACAACAACAGCTAGGATACAAGTGGATTATTACACCAGGTTTTCATGCCCAATATCTTCAAGGAGATGATTAAAAGATAAGTTTTAATTTTAGTATGATTAATTAAATAGTATTAATAGTATTAATTTTTTTTCAAAATAAATACTAGCATGGGGTTGTTTCCTGCCTCATGGTTGATGTTCCAAAAAGAATGATGCAACAGAGCTGTTATATCTAATATGACTTAGGTAGCCCAAAAGCTGAGCAACTGCTTAGCCTCCATGCTGCTAAATCTGTCTTGACCATAATTCTGAGTTACCACTTAACTAATTTGTATGTTCCTATTGCAATTGAACAGCCCTCTGGTTTGTGCTCTCCCGGCCACTTTACATGGTGGCTTTGCTTTGCCTCTCTCTCCTGAACTCTTCTCTATCCCATTGTGGCATCTGCCCTTATCCTCTTCTTCAAATCCCAAGTCCAGGAATCCTAAGCCCCTCCTCTGTCTCTCCTCTCCAGCTATTGTCTGTGGGCATCTTTATTTACCAATCAGAATTAACTGTTGACAAATTTCCAGAAGCTATGATCAGACCTTCTCATGCAAACGAATTCAGGGGACCTCATTAGCTTTAGAATACAAGCAGCTACATTACCAACACACTCAACACATCATAATCACAAAAGAACCAGCAATTGCATCCCTGTCCTCTATGACTGTCAACCACATATTCGTTCTTTGAAAATATTGTTCAAAACAAATGTAACTGGTGCATGGAAAGTGGGAAGAGAGAGAGGGGGGAGAGAGAGAGAGGGAGAGAGAGACAGAGAGAGAGAGAGAGAGAGAGAGAGAGAGAGAGAGAGAGAGAGAGAAATAGAGAGAGAGAATACTTTGCAGATAGCAAATTATAAATGACAATTTTCTGAGTTATATGATTTTCTGTACTGATAAAGATGTCCGAACATGTCTATTCATTGAATTTGTGAAATTTTACAGGTTCTGCACCTACATCAAACATTTCACATTTTACTAGCAATCATAGTTTTGACATATTTTCTTTCTCTGAATTGGCCAAATAAAATGTAGTTATTCTCATAAAGTAATTTGTAACAGACATGACACTCCTTAATATGCCTTGCCTATGTAAATCAATATTGCCCACTCAAACAAATTAATTTTTATACAGTTGTATCATCCAGGGAACAATATCTTCTCTGTGATAAATATAACTTTTTACATTAATATAAAGATAAATATTGTATTTCAGGAGTAGTTTAAGTGGAGTTGTGCAAAGCACAAAGCAGCTATTCAGTCTGGCCTAAGTACCTCCACACTGACTTATAAAGTGATAGGTACTACTGAGTTGAGGGATTGTTTTCTAATTGCCTATAGTAAGTCAGTTGACTTTCTGTAACTTAAGTTTAGGAAATTAAAATACCACTTCCTATTATTCATTATTCCATAGAGTGTCTTCAAACCTCGCTACCTGATTCTCAACTCCTTTTCATTACAGATGACTCTTTGATTATGATAATCGTTTAAATGTCTGCTTGTTTAGCTGACACCAAGCTTGTTCACGTTTATGTTCAGGTGAAGCTAATCAACGGTTATGTGAGATATTTAGGAAAACTAATATCATTCTCCTTCTTGCTTCAGTTTTCACGTATTTATCATTCAAATATGTTTATCGTCTGTATTATTATTATTATAAGAAGCAAGAAACAAGAAGGGCAGGAAGGAAGAAGTGTCAAAAGGAAGGAGAAAGAGGGAAATTGGAAAGATTAAATAAGAGGTGAAAGGTAGAAAGCAAAGATTGCTTATCAGGCCCTGGACCTGCTTTGGTTTTGTGATATTTCTTCAGCTATCTGTCCGCATATCATATCACTCAAATATGTATCTGTGACTTTTCTGAACACTAGTTATAACTTCATCACAATTTCTTCAAACTTTTTTCCTCTCAAAAAATCATTTTTTTATTTTCCTATTATATTCAGTATCTATTGCAACTCTTTTCTCCGTGGAATCATTTCCTAAGGAATGAACAAGATTACATTTGAAGAAATCTCTCCATCTAAAATAATTTATTCCCATTTATAAATAAAACATAATATAGTAAATCACAGGGACATAAAACTATGTTTTTACATTGTCCCTCTGGGTGATAAGAACAGGGCAAATTTACATATTAAAACTTTCCTTATATCCCTATATCCTGAATTAATACTTATGAGACTCCAGGTGTATATGGGACATCTAAATGGGAAATTTCAAAGCATGTCTCGTAATGTCTAGAACAAGAGAAGGATGACCATTTTTAATACTCTCAATGTTGTATTGGAAGCCTCCACCCAAGTGATTAAATAAGATGAAGAAACAACTGGCATTTAGATAAAGTAGAAGTTAAATTGTCTTTTTTTTTTTTTGAGGATGAGATGAGTGTATGTTTATTTATATAATCACAGATTCTACTGAGAAACAATTAAATTAATTTACATATCCTGTAAACTATCAGGATATAAATTCAGCATACAAAATACAGTATTTTATATATCAATAATGAATGCCCTGAACATTAAGCAGGGACAGCAACTCTATCTACAGAAGCAAATAAGACATTTGGAAATATATTTTATCAGGGATGTAACGATCTATTCAGTGAAATTTGTAGGATGTTTTCTATTGCATACCCTATAGTTCTGAGGTTATTGTGGCACGATAGATGTTTCAGGGTGCTAAGAAAAGATGCCAGACCTTTGCATCTGAGGTGGTTCAAGCATGTATTGTTTACTTTCTTTTATTATATATTATTGAAAACACTGTCCTAGCAATTATTCCAGGTTGGCTTCAGACTTGCTAAGTAGCTTAAGATGACTGAAACATAGCTCCTTCTGCTGCATCGTGACTACTCTAATGATAGATTTGCTTCACTTTCCAGCCTCTTCTTCCTGATGTTTATAAGAAGCAGGTTTTGCCATTATAAGGATTTTGTGGTAAATAAAACAAACCTTTGTTTGTTTATTTTTGCTATTTTTATGATGAATTTTTCTTTTCTTGGGTCAGTATCTAATGTCAGTAACAAAGATAGCTGCTTGAGATAACCTAGGATCCAAACCTACTATGCAGTTGTGCATTTTTCTTTAACATTTCACCCTAAGAAAACACATGGTGAAAGTACACTCGCAAAGTAAAATAGTCATTCATTTAGTCCTCTTGCATTCCCTTGTGCAAATAAAGGGTATTCATTTCTTTGGTTCTTCTCATTCTCATAATTATCCATGACCCCTTTCACAGAAGAAAGTTTAATTCAAACTTGTAAAAGAAGTCCAGTTGGATTCTTTATGAAAGTTTGACCTTGTCTTATATTAATTAGATAGGATTGTAACTCATTGTTTATTATGTAAAACTTAAGAAGGCAAGGGAGGAGATAAGGAGAAAAAAAGGACAGAAAGAAAGAGTGGGAAAACATCCATTAAGCATGAAAATATGGGGCCAGAGGACAAGGTTTAATCCCTTTTTGAATCGAAATACCTCTCTGCCAAGTGTGATATTTACCATTAATTATAGAATTTTTAAATGGAATTCTTATGAATTCCATTTAAATGAATTTTTATCCATTTAATTGGATAAATATAACCCAATAATATTTTGATTTAATGTTAAAATATGCAGCCTGATAAAATTCCAACTACACCCCATATTTAATTCTAGGAATTTATAATTTTATACTGTCAGTACCATGTTTAAAATGTTGCTTATCTAATTAGCTTATGGTCAACAGGATCTTTAATTAGAACATTGGTAATCTGTCCCCTGAAGCAATTCATGGAATGTGTTTATGGTTCCAGGATGGTTATCCTAATGAACACAATGATTAAAAAGTACCATTAAGTAGAAATGAAATAAAACACCCTTCAGGGCTAAAGGATTATTATTATTTTTGTTTTTTTAGAAAAGAGCAGTTTGTGCTCAGAATTCAGTATTAAAACTTTCTGCAAATTTGAAGAGTATATCTTTAGAATTATGCCAATAGTAAATATTATAAGATGACTTTATTCTGACAGTGATGGAAGCTAGATTCAAAAGAAGACAGGATTAGCTTTTTAAAATAGCTAATTCCTAGAAGCAGTTTCAATGGCAGCCTCCATATTGCTAAAACTGATTTAAGGTCATATGCACAGTGCAGAAATGTTGTGGAGGAAAAGATTTGACTCTGTGAGCTTGGATACTGTGGGGTCCCAGGGGAAAATCCATCCTTGGAGTCCTTCGGGTGCTCTTATCTCATACATCAGAATAGGTGATGGTTACTTGCAATTTTGTGATTCTAATTAGATGGTTGTGTGTTATTAGAGAGCACCATTTACTGAAGCATTTTAATAATTTTCTTCATAATTATATTTCCCATAATTTTGTATATTTCATGGTATTTCAATCCATATCTCCTGAAATCTTTAAAACACGAACATTACACATACAAATGTCTATCATTACTAAGTATTTTTTTATTGATGTATTTATTTACATTTCAAATGATTTCCCCTTTTCTGGACCCCCACTCCCCAAAAGTCCCATCATTATATTGTGTCCAAATCCATTTCAATTAGTAGAATATACATTAGAAATTCTATATGGCTTTATGTGGAGGTCCTTGATCCATTTGGATTTGAGCTTACTACAAGGAGACAAGGATGGATCAATTCCCATTCTTCTGCATGCTGACCTCCAGTTGAACCAGTACCATTTGTTGAAAAGGCTATCTTTTTTCCATTGGATGTTTTCAGCCTCTTTGTCGAGGATCAAGTGGCCATAGGTGTGTGGGTTCATTTCTGGATCTTCAATCCTGTTCCATTGATCCTCCTGCCTGTCACTGTACCAATACCATGCAGTTTTTAACACTATTGCTCTGTAGTATTGCTTGAGGTCAGGGATACTGATTCCCCCAGATTTTCTTTTGTTGCTGAGAATAGTTTTAGCTATCCTGGGTTTTTTGTTGTTCCAGATGAATTTGATAATTGCTCTTTCTAACTCTGTGAAGAATTGAGTTGGGATTTTGATGGGTATTGCATTGAATCTGTATATTGCTTTAGGCAAAATGGCCATTTTAACTATATTGATTCTACCGATCCATGAGCATGGGAGGTTTTCCCATTTTTTGAGGTCTTCTTCCATTTCCTTCTTCAGAGTCTTGAAGTTCTTCTCATACAGATCTTTCACATGTTTGGTAAGAGTCACCCCAAGATACTTTATACTGTTTGTGGCTATTGTGAAGGGGGTCATTTCCCTAATTTCTTTCTCAGCCTGCTTATCCTTTGAGTATAGGAAGGCCACTGATTTGCTGGAGTTGATTTTATAACCTGCCACTTTGCTGAAGTTGTTTATCAGCTGTAGGAGCTCTCTAGTGGAGTTTTTTGGGTCACTTAGGTAGACGATCATGTCGTCTGCAAATAATGATAGTTTGACTTCTTCCTTTCCAATTTGTATCCCTTTGACCTCCTTATGTTGTCGAATTGCCCGAGCTAGTACCTCAAGTACAATTATGAAAAGATAAGGAGAAAGGGGGCAGCCTTGTCTGGTCCCTGATTTCAGTGGGATTGCTTCAAGTTTCTCTCCATTTAGTTTGATGCTGGCTACCGGTTTGCTGTATATTGCTTTTACTATGTTTAGGTATGGGCCTTGACACTCTGAAGCTAATAGAAAAGAAACTGGGGAAGACCCTTGAGGACATCGGTACAGGGAGAAAGTTTCTGAACAGAACACTAATAGCGTATGCTCTAAGAGCAAGAATTGACAAATGGGACCTCATAAGGTTACAGAGTTTCTGTAAGGCAAAGGACACCATCAAGAGGACAGATCGGCAACCAACAAATTGGGAAAAGATCTTCACCAATCCTACATCAGATAGAGGGCTAATATCCAATATATATAAAGAACTCAAGAAGTTAGACTCAAGAAAACCGAACAACCCTATTAAAAAATGGGGTACAGAGTTAAACAAAGAATTCTCACCTGAAGAACTTCGGATGGCAGAGAAGCATCTTAAAAAATGCTCAACTTCATTAGTCATTAGGGAAATGCAAATCAAAACAACCCTAAGATTTCATCTTACACCAGTCAGAATGGCTAAGATTAAAAATTCAGGAGACAGCAGGTGTTGGAGAGGGTGTGGAGAAAGAGGAACACTCCTCCATTGCTGGTGGGTTGCAAATTGGTACAACCACTCTGGAAATCAGTCTGGCGGTTCCTCAGAAAACTGGGCACCTCACTTCCAGAAGATCCTGCTATACCACTCCTGGGCATATATCCAGAGGATTCCCCACCATGTAATAAGGATACATGCTCTACTATGTTCATAGCAGCCCTATTTATAATTGCCAGATGCTGGAAAGAACCCAGGTATCCCTCAACAGAAGAGTGGATGCAAAAAATGTGGTATATCTACACAATGGAGTACTACTCAGCCATTAGAAACAATGAATTCATGAAATTCTTAGGCAAATGGATGGAGCTAGAGAACATCATACTGAGGTAACCCAGACTCAAAAGGTGAATCATGGTATGCACTCACTAATAAGTGGTTATTAACCTAGAAAACTGGAATACCCAAAACATAATCCACACATCAAATGAGATACAAGAAGAAAGGAGGAGTGGCCCCTGGTTCTGGAAAGACTCAGTGAAACAGTATTCGGCAAAACCAGAACGGGGAAGTGGGAAGGGGTGGGAGGGAGGACAGGGGAAGAGAAGGGGGCTTACGGGACTATCGGGGAGTGGGGGGGCTAGAAAAGGGGAAATCATTTGAAATGTAAATAAATTATATCGAATAAAAAAAATTCAGGAGACAAAAAAAAAAAAAGAAATTCTATATGGGACCTCATAAAATTACAAAGTTTCTGTAAGGCAAAGGACACCATCAAGAGCACAAATCGGCAACCAACAAATTGGGAAAAGATCACCAATCCTACATCAGATAGAGGGCTAATATCGAATATATATAAAGAACTCAAGAAGTTAGACTCCCGAAAACCAAACAACCCTATTAAAAAATGGGGTACAGAGTTAAACAAAGAATTCTCACCTGAAGAACTTCGGATGGTGGAGAAGCATCTTAAAAAATGCTCAACTTCATTAGTCATTAGGGAAATGCAAATCAAAACAACCCTGAGATTTCACCTTACAACTGTCAGAATGGCTAAGATTAAAAATTCAGGAGACAGCAGGTGTTGGAGAGGGTGTGGAGAAAGAGGAACACTCCTCCACTGCTGGTGGGGTTGCAAATTGGTACAACCACTCTGGAAATCAGTCTGGCGGTTCCTCAGAAAACTGGGCACCTCACTTCCAGAAGATCCTGCTATACCACTCCTGGGCATATACCCAGAGGATTCCCCACCATGTAATAAGGATACATGCTCTACCATGTTCATAGCAGCCCTATTTATAATTGCCAGATGCTGGAAAGAACCCAGGTATCCCTCAACAGAAGAGTGGATGCAAAAAATGTGGTATATCTACACAATGGAGTACTATTCAGTCATTACAAACAATGAATTCATGAAATTCTTAGGCAAAAGGATGGAGCTAGAGAACATCATACTAAGTGAGGTAACCCTGACTCAAAAGGTGAATCATGGTATGCACTCACTAATAAGTGGATATTAACCTAGAAAACTGGAATACCCAAAACATAATCTACACATCAAATGAGGTACAAGAAGAAAGGAAGAGTGTCCCCTTGTTCTGGAAAGACTCAGTGAAGCAGTATTCGGCAAAACCAGAACGGGGAAGTGGGAAGGGGTGGGTGGGAGAACAGGGGGAGAGAAGGGGGCTTACGGGACTTTCGCGGAGTGGGGGGGCTAGAAAAGGGGAAATCATTTGAAATGTAAATTAAAAATATATCAAATAAAAAACAAAAACAAACAAACAAACAAACAAAAAGAAATTCTATTCATTTTTCATTACTAATATTTGGTACACTTTCCCCTGTTGTCTTCCTTATTATTTTTATTTATTTTAAATCAGACTTTTTCTTGACTTGTTACATCTTAGCAACTAACTATGATGAGTTTCCAAAATCCTATTCATCAAGGAAGTATCTCTATATTTATTATGATACTGAAATTCAAATTTATTGCTGTATTTGAAGGTTACTAGAGACCAAATTCATCAAAATAAATGTAGATAGTAAATAAAGGGATATGTTCATTGTTGTCTACTTTCCCACAAAAACAATACAAAATAAAACTAAATTAAAAACCCTACAGTGAGGTTTTATATTTTTGAAAATACACGTATTTTACCTGATGTGGTGAATAGGAAGGAATTAAGTGATTACAACCATATAAGCTGATGAAGTAATAAATCAAGGCACTGGGCAACAAGTGACTCTGATGAAAGATAAAGGAGAGGACAAAGGAGGGGAACAAACATGGTTGTCATTGATGGATGCTTGTCATATACCTAAAATGCTCTCAGCATGTGTAATCTAGTCAAGTCAGGATTCTATATTTAACCCTTGATTGACAGGAGAGACAGAAGCTCAGTGCAGGTTTTTAATGATGCCCTGAGGAGGGTAGCAACATTACCATGCAACCACAAGCTCTACAAACTGACTCCTCATTCTGTTTAAAATGATTGCCAAACAATAATGTGGCGAAGAAGGGGGTTATAATAAAACAAGCAAGTGATGAATTGCCAATCAAAAGCTGCGTATCTAATAGTGGAGCAAAAATAGTTGATGCTATTAATGCATTATTGAAAATTTGCATAGTAAAGCATAAATCGTATTTACTTAAAGCTACACTCTGGAATAGTTAAAGCAGAAATGGTAACTTGCACTCCTTTAGAGTCATTCAGCTTTATAGGGTGTTTCAAGATGAATATCCACAAATGCATGAGTTTTGAAACTGGGTAATCTGTACCTGCAGATTACTCTTCTAATCTCAATTTATTGGGCATTTTTTGAAAATAATGTTTGTTTTTTGTTTTTGTTGTTCTTGTTTTTGTTTTTTAATTACAGAAGTGAAATGGGGTCAACCATATTTTCTTTTGTGTGTTGAAGAGTCACTGTAATTGCATGTTTTGATTGGATTCAGTTACTTAGAGGGCATAATGTGTATATGATAATTATTTTGTATGGTTTCTAAAACTGGCTTACTGGCTGCAGGTTATTTTACTTCGGTTACTATAGTGATCCAGCTTACACTGAGAATGGTGTGTGACTTTTTAAGAAAGCTATGTTTAAAAAAAACTCTTTGTTCTAAAAAAATTATTCATTGAAAATCTAAATAATAACAACTTACCAGCATTTTGTATTACTAATACAGATTACTTTGGATATTGTTTGGTTAAATCAGAAGAGAATATAATAAAGATGTATATGATTTTGTATTCCCTCACAAGAGAAAAATTGAAATGAGTGTCAAATAATGTTATGATTTAGAACAGATTCTGTTATTGAGAAATGTCTTTAAAGGTTAAGGTAAAGTGCTCACAAATTGAGTTTGTAGGAACATTGATGCAAGTTGAGAGCCACCTTTGATAATGGCAGATTATGTTTTTGTTTTGTCCTGCTGTCCTCGCAATTCATTTTGACTTTGAGATAGTTGCCTGTGCCTCCACGTTCACTAAACTTTCTGTGTGCATACACCTGTGTTCTCTGCCAACTTACTTTTAGAAAGAGTGAAATAGAAAAGTGTAGTGTGAGCGACTAATCTGATCATTCAAGAACTTTATTCACACTGCCTCAGTGTGGAAGACTGTAGGTGTTTCAACAGTGTGACAACATGTGAAATTCTGTGCTATGTCTGTTTAATATAACCTAAATATGGCGCTATGAACTGTTAATCATATAATGTCTCTTTAACTTAAATCCTAATGACTTCTATATTCACTCTCAAGCTTATGTGGAAGATATATTTGATATTAACAATAAAATGTTATAGTACAAAGAAATACATTTTAGACTATGACACAGAATTATCAGTATTAAAAATACAAGTATTAATCATCATTAATTGAAGTACATACATTTTCAGTAGATACACTGAAAATGTTATTTTTTGTGTCAGATGTAAAGTTAGAGCATGTGATATATACATGCAATTTTATTAAAGACTTGAAACCACAATTTATAAAGATGGAATTATTGAATCTTGGCAAAAAATTATACTGAGTAAATGTTAAGGAAATGTCTTACTTTAATGAAGCTATGCTGAAGTGTCGCAACATGATTTCAATCAAGTTGCATTCAGTAGCATACAAAATCCATGTTACCATTAATAGATCACCATTACATTAAATAAGGGAACACAAATGGTATATGCTGTTACTGAACAACATAGTGAAAATAGGATTTAAATATAAACATTAAATTTTCAAAATTGAGGTAAGTAGAGAAGAAAGAGAAGGTTAGAAGTACAGAGGTGACTCCCATTCCACTGGCAAAATACTGATTTGAGACAAAAATGCAAGCCATGAGCACAGTCATGAAAGTGGAAATAAATCCAAGTTTGCTTTTCCAGTTATTATTCAGTTATGATTTTTGTTTTGACTGGTTATGGATAAGTACATAAAATAAATGCAATATTGAAAGCTTAAAATTTGATTTGAAATTTCACTGTTCTGTTCCAAATATCTGTTCCAAGTGTACAGGAATTCACTGAATTACGTGGACTTTAAAACTGATGGACTTTGGTGTATAGTCTTTTCAGTGCATGCTTTTTATAATGGAGTATATATATAAATGGAGTTTTATATATAAACTCCATTATTTATAACAGAAAAACAAGTTCTAAAAAAATGAAAATTAAATAATTTAGCCTAATAACTGAGGCACATAGAACATGTTACTCTGAACAGGAGAAATAGGCAAGACTACTGCTATTGAGAGAAGAAAGCAGTTAAGAATGATTTTCCTATACACTGAAAGTTTCCAAGGAAGTGAAATAAATGTCTAGGATTAGTTTTACTATAGAATAATAATTCTCTATTTACGCTTATATAATATAGAATTCTGTATGTTAACTTTCCATAAGAAAAGTTAAAGAGAAATTATTAAGAGATGCTTCAGGGCTTTGGTTATATGCTATGTCTGTCTGCTGGTTCTCAGCAACAGTTGACACAAAATAATCCATATTACAAGGATATAATTTGGCCTGGCATATTTTAGTGCCTCTCCAATACTCACTGGGAATACCTGGAGCCTTTATAATTAAATTCCATTGCTCAAAAGAATATAAGGTAAATGTTACTCTTATGTCATATTATTCCTCAATTTTGTCTACTTTTCTCCCAGGGTTTTGTGTAGTTTCTGGTAAATGAGAATTATAGTCTCTCTCAGATTCAGAAAGTTTGTTAGAGTATATGTTATATCCTTGACCATATAGGAAAAGCCAGCAGAATACAGTTGTTTCCTTTCAGAGTACCACATCTCATTGGCAAAATCCTGTACAGGAAACTCATCCTTTTTGTCTTCTACCACTTAAAACAAGAGACAATTTAGCTCCATTTTCTCTTATATCCTCTAAGAATGCATACCAGTGTTCATGCCTTTCATGTGTTTTCCTCCTCTTTATTGGAAGTTAAACTGGTGATTCAGTTTAACGGATTAGAATATGTCAAACGTTAATGCCACCCTCAAGATGACAAAGTTGCACAGATACTGTAGCATCCTTCCTGTCTACTAAGTCTTGATCTCATATTTATTTACTGTGAGAAAATGTATCCTGTAAGATGATGTACTCTTTAGACTAGTATGTCTTGCAGCGAGGAAGGACCAGAGATACCTTTGACCACCTACTACATCCCCTAACAACCAATCAGTTTAAAGGCAACACTGTTCTACCAATCACATGTGCCTAATGCCGACCACCCTGAGAACTGTTTAAAAGGCCCCGGGGCAGGGCTGTGGGATCATTCTCTCTTCATGTACAGAGCTGTCCCAGCATGCTGGTTTTAATAAAAATCCTCTTGCTTTTTGCATCAAAAAAATAGTATTGCAGTCAGAGGAAGGTTAACAATACATAAATCATACTTAGGTGTTTCAGTTACACTTTGGTCATCATGGCAGCCCTCTTTGGGAGGTTCAGTCATAATTTACGCACTTAAGATGAGAACACCGAGGTTCAGGAATTTACTAAGTGGAGGTTTGTGACTGAGCTCAGATTATCTAATTCTAAATTTCATCTTGCCTTTTACCATGATTTTGAGTACTATATACTAAATTAAATCACCTGTTCATATGTAATATTGGAACTTATTTTCTTTGCATCTAAATTATGCTTTTATCCCTTAATATATGATTAATAATATTATGGACCATTTACTAATAGTTAATAATTTGTGCATACTTATGTATGTATATGTGAGTGTGTGAAATGGCACATTTAGAAGCCATATAACTTGGAAGAGTTGATTTTCTCATTTCACCATGTGGGTCCTGGGATTACACATCAGCCTGACAGCCTTGGCACCATTACCTGCTGGGTCCTGTCAGAGGCTCAGTAACAATATTTAGAGACACTGAACCTGTAAGTTCCAATTACTCTTGTTGTTGCTATAACATTTGCTAATTGTTTAAAATTATTTGAATACTCTAAAGTATTCGAGTAATTTTAAAATAAAAAAGTCCTTCTAAATCAGAATAAAAATATAACATTATGTGAATTAAGAAATGTGGAAATTATAGGTTCAAGATTCCCCATTATTTCTTTGTCATAGAATACAAATTTTTTGATGTAACTCCAGAAAATATGAAAATAAAGTTCATTTCTACAATGATTTTTATCAGTTCTGCTGAAAATTTCATTTTTCCCTTCTATCTGTGTTGGTGCCTGATCAACAGGGTTTTTTTTTTTCCCCTTTTAAAAATACATCTTCTGTAGATTAAATAGACAAAAACCAGTGTACCTTTGGAATTAAGACTGACAATGTGCTATGAGGATAGAGTAAAGAGGATTGTAGATGACAGCTACCTGGTAATCCACAGTTACCTAAATTCTTGAAGCTGGAGAGTGCATTAGTTAGTGATCACAAGACAAAATGTAAGTTTGCCTTCTTGACCTGAGGAAGGCAATTACACAGAAAGACTTCAACTCAAATCTTTTTACAATGAAAACCCTGAGTGTTTGTGTTTTCAATTCCTCATCCATTCAATTCCTTTCATTATGGACATGAAAATATCTGTGATTTTACAGTTTTCCAAAAAAATGATATGAAGGCAATTTGTATATGTAATGCTCCCTTAATTATTACCATTCAGATGTAAACTGTTACCTTATTATTTCCAATAGAATAACATTTTCTTCATTTATATTTTTGGCATTGGGCCTCACTGTACAGGGAACTGTGCTAGAATTCATTAGGTAGACCAAACTGGTCTCCAAGTCACAGAGATTTTGTTGCTTCTGCCTCCCAAGTGCTGGGACAAAAGATGTGTATCACTACACCTGGATAATTAATAACATTAGTTTTGATCTGTTGAGAGTCAAACTTCACTTTTATTATAATTTGCAAAGTATGGCTTTGGATTTGCTATAGATTTAGAATAATAGTATGTAAATGATGACTTAGGTTCATGAAATACCATAATACAATGAGTTTATTCAATCATATTGTGGTCACTGTTCTACACACAGAATTTCTGCTGAATTATTAGAGTGTAAATGACTGCAATCATTCATAAATAACTTATAGACTTCAGATTTTACCCTAAATTAACATGAATATATCATATACTACAACTACTATAAAGTCATTATTTTATATATTATACTTTGATAAACAAAATTAGAAAATCTACTGTTGATATAATACTCTGGTTTACCTGCTGTTTATACACATATTGTTGACAGTTGTCTTTTGTTGCTGTATGTCCATCCTTTTCTCCTAACAATACTTGTTTTCATGAAGGAAACTATCAGCCTGTTCCAAAGATTTTTTGGTTTATTTTGATCCTGATACTGTTTAAGTGCAGGTTAATTTTGTGCTATGCACATGTGCCTTATATATCTATTGAGAAATACCAAAAAATTAAAAAAAAGAGAAATACCAGAATATCATTTTTCAAACTATTTTGGAAGCTCTCTAAGAAGCAGCAGGAAGCCAAACTACTCTTTTCTCTTCCCAAGGAAAAGAGAAAATAATACATATTCCTATGAATTCCCTTCTCCCTTTTCTTATTTCTTCCTGCCTTTTCTTTTCCCCATTCTTCTTTCTTCCCTTCCTCCCTCCCTCCCTCCCTCCCTCCCTCCCTTCTTTCTTCCTTCCCTCCCTTCCTTCCTCCCTCCTCTTTCCTCCCTCCCTCTCTCCCTCTTTCCCTTCCTCCCTCCCTCCCTTCCTTCCTTCCTTCCTTCCTTCCTTCCTTCCTTCCTTCCTTCCTTCCTTCCTTCCCTCCTTCCTTCTTTCCTTCTTCTTTTCTGACAAGTTATCATGTTGTCTTGGCTGGCCACAATTTACTCAGTCAAGAATATCTTTAAATGTCTCTTCCTCTCTCCTTCCACTTTAAGAGAGCTTGGATTACAGCACCACACAAGTTATATTTGTGTTGAGGCTCCAACCAGGGATTTTGTGTGAACCTCAAGCACACTTGAGTTATACTTTAGCCTCCTTTGTAATTCTAACAGATCAATGGCAATCTAGTTTCTTTGCAATCTTTAGGGTTGTTACATAAAAATAAAAGCCAGTGATCTGTTATATCATCTTGGCACCAATTGTTCTTTGAATAACACATGAAGAAAAGGAACCAGTTTTGGACCCAAGCTCTTATACTATGAGGTGAATAGTATTGTGTAGTATAACTGTAGCCTTTAAAGCTACTATAGAATGTGCCACATTCATTTTTGTATTAAATTTCTGAAGGTATCTTCATTCGCACAGAATACCCCACTGTAGGGAGATACAGACAGATATTTTGTCAACAATCTTTTCCCAATTGAAACACTCTTATACAAGGAGAGAATGAGTCAAGTTTTCTCTTAGAAGTCTCCAGATATTTACCATATTTCTGAGTTTCTAGAAGGCTGAATTTTTTTGTCAGTTAAAAGTTTAATATGGAAGAATTTAAGCTAATCAAAATAGATCAAGAGGAACTGAAGTGTCCACTTCCATTTAGTTTTAATAAGTATAAATTACTATGCACTCTCTATATTATTGCTTATATAAGATATAATTTCATCTAAAACATAGGGGCAAAAATAAACAAATCATATAACCCATTAACATGGAAGGTAGAACTTTATGAATGATCGATGTACTCTGGCAACATAGGTGCTATTATATTTCAGGGTTGTTTATTTGTTTTTAATCATATGCAGAGTTGTTATGTGGTTTGTATGCTTTTACACACACATTATAATTTGTACTTTCAAACATTTTATTTTTCTTGATTTCATGGGTTCATATTGTTCTTTTACTTTATTTAATTTTTTTAATGACAATGTCTTGTGTAACCCATACTCTCAGATTATAATCACCTAAGATATCAGACATGAGCCGTCCCATCGATGTTATATAGTTCTAGGAACTGAACATAGCTTTTTAAAATGCTATGCAGGTATGCTACCAAAAAAGTTAAATTATGAGCCCCACTCTTTGAAACTGAGTCTAGTTTGTTGTTATGAAAAGAATGTAACATTTGTATATAGCTAGAGAAAATCTCAGATAGATTTTGAGCTATATTGTTTTCAGAGTTCAGAGTTCAGTGACATTTACCTGATTTTACACTTTAACACATACTCACTCATTATTGTCCAGAGCCACCCTGTAAACTGTAGGATAACTGTACAAATTTGTAAATTTGTAAAATTTATCTTAGGAACTTAAGTCAATTATGACCTTAGTCTGAAGGTCTCCCTCCTCAATTAAGAAACACTAAATCATAAATTGATCTCCTGGCAAATATTACTACAGAAACACCATTCTCTAAACAAAAAGAAAAATTACAATATTCTAAGTCTCTTAAAATTTGGTAAGTGAAGGCTAGAGAGATGACTCAGTGGGTACAGTGGCTTGCCAACAATTTGAATCAATACCCAGATCCCCATAGTAGAAGGAGAACCAAGTAAATTTGCACTGTAATGCAAACACACACACACACACACACACATACACACACACACACACACACAAGAACACATGCACACACTAAATAAGTGTAAAATAGTAACTGCTAAATGAAGCCACATAATATGAAGTTTGGAGAAACTTTCATGTTGGAGATTAGCTTTCGGGGTTCTGACATTATCAAGCTGTAAATATCCAAATTAAATATACTAAATTTTATTTAAAATATGGGATTGATATATTAGTTTCTGTATAGCAGGTCATAACTTATGACATTATTAACAGACCTTGATTTATGAGTCTACCAATGTCTCAGTTCTTATTTTTACATTGGATTTATCTTACATATTGTCAAATTTTTATAAAATAAAAATAATTTGATAACTAATATTCAGTGTGTTATAAACTCCCATACAAATATTCTGATATTTGACTCTTCTGATTTTTTAATTGTTGAAGATATATCACAAATTTTTATTAACTTTTTTTCTTCTAAAGTATACCTATCTGCTGGGGTTTTTAGAAATTATATCAGGTAGATAAAGTACTCACATTACTTTATAAAATAGATTTTTTCTTGCATTTAAATGAAAAATTAGCATACAGTGCAGAGGCAACTAATGTTCGGTTACTGTTTTGTTTGTTTGTTTGGTTTTGCATTTTTAATATAAGAGGGCCTCAGGAATCCAATACATTGAATACGTCTGGACTTCTGTCTTCTCGAGTTTATAACAGTTGTTTTGAATATGTTGCATGATGACCAGTAGTGCCTGTGTATTCTGCCTGAGATTCTTCAGTGTATTAGAGAACCACAACTTTTTACCCTTTTTGATCCTTGTTAGTATGGTTACTCTGCATTAGAGCAAGGAAAATGGAACTCAGGAGATGTGCTAATCAGTCCTAAAGTCAAACCTAGACATGTGGATCTCATTTCCTCTAATATTGAATTAAAGGACTTTCAGTGTGATCATTGCAACTGGTGTGCTTTTGGTTTTTTCATAGCTTCTAGCTACTCACAACAGTGAACTTAATACTTTGAGTTAATAAGCATGGGTCATTTTAATCATAATCCTGCTTACTCTTGCCTCACATATGTAAGATAATCTCAATTATATAAATACTACTATATAATTTTTCAGCCACACTGCAGCAAGTGCTTACAGTCTCTAAAGGCAGCATCTTGTTTCTCTTCACTACATTTCCAGCGTGTTCGCATAATTAGTTGAGTTTTATGGGCACACTCATGTCATTCCACAAAATCGGATGTGAGCAGCTTCTAGGAAGTTCTTTAGGCTATTGTTATCTCCATATAAGTTGTGTACTGGCTATTTTCATGTGTCAACTTGACGCAGGCTGGAGTTATCACAGAGAAAGGAGTTTCAGTTGGGGAAGTGCCTCCATGAGATCCAGCTGTGGGGCATTTTCTCAATTAGTGATCAAGTGGGGAGGGCCCATTGTGGGTGGTGCCATCCCTGGGCTGGTGCTCTTGGGTTCTATAAGAGAGCAGGCTGAGCAAGCCAGGGGAAGCAAGCCAGTAAGGAACATCCCTCCATGGCCTCTGCATCATGCTCCTGCTTCCTGACCTGCTTGAGTTCCAGTCCTGACTTCCTTTAGTGATGAACTGCAACATGGAAGTGTAAGCTCAATAAACCCTTTCCTCCCCAACTTGCTTCTTGGTCATGATGTTTGTGCAGGAATAGAAACCCTGACTAAGTTATTTCCCTATCACCTAAACCCATCTTTCCTAAACAATCCTTCAAGACAGGACTGACTTCTCTGTACTAGAAATGCTTGATGAGCAATTTAAGCAAAACACAAAAGTTACATTTGTATTTCTTTACAAGTAATATTTGAAAGAATTGATAATCTACAGAGGTGGTCTCTTTAGGTTTAGTATCAACTACCTCAGATCCCTTAGATGTCCCAGAGACCAAGCTATTATCTGAAGAGAATACATGGGCTGGTCTGTGGCCCCTCTACATATATAATAGTGGACTGCCTTGTCTGGCCTCAATGGGAAAGGTTGTGCTTAGTCCTGTAGAAACTTGATGTCCCAGAGAAGGCTAGTGAGGTGGGTTGGAAGTGTGTGGGTATGTGTGGGAGGACCCTCTTAGAAGCGAGGGGGAGAAAAGAGGAGGTAAAGAACACATGGAGGGGTGTATGGAAGGAGGCAACATTTGGAATGTAAATAAATGAAATAATTTTTAAAAAGAATGAATGAGCTCATGCTCCACTCTCACATGTTTAACTTACATGCTGGCTCCTGCTGGCTTACTCTTTCACTTGGGCTTGTGTTTCTATGTATGTGATATGTACAGGAGAGTCGTTCCTAGATTTCAGAAACAAGATAAAACCAGCATGAGTTACAGCCTTAGTTAACTCAAAAACAGAGCTTTCTCAGAAAGTATTTCCCAGAATATTTCATGTCAGCGATGATGCTGATCTCTTCTTAATCACCACTAACTTTCTAGCTCTAACTAAGATTAATTATCCCAGTAACCTTGTCAACTCTTGGCTCTAAAGCTAGTGCAACATGGACAAATTTGAAGAATTCTGTTGCTTGCCAAGGCTAAACCACCCTCCCATGGCCACCCCTGTTGTATTACATCATCACTAGCTTTCCATTTTCCAATTACTTCATTGCCTAAGCTTGGCTGTCCTGGAACTATCTCAATAAACTGATGTTGAACTCAAGAGATCTTCACAACTCTCCTGAATACTGTGAGTAAAGGCATATACCACCACACCTAGACATAAGACTTTCTTTAACTAGAACTTGGTCTGTAGCAAGCTGATCTTGAACTCTGAGATCTGCTTTCATCTGGCTGTATTTCATTCCAGATATAGTCAAGGTGACAACCAAAAATAGCGCTCACCGTCTATTCCTTTCAGTTTTACAGCCAATCATAGCTCCCTATGTCCAAATGAAAACAACAATGTCATAATAATGCCTAGATATAATTATCCCTTGTAAATAGACAAACCAAAGTAAATGTCTATACTGGGTTTTTTAATACTTCTTTTGCCACTGCAATTAATCTTAATCTCTTCAGTATAGCCACAGACAGATTCTTTAGAAAAGGGGAAAATGCAGCAACATTGATCACCAGAACATTATAAGATTGATCTCCAGGAAACATACTATTAATTCCTATCTTCTGAAACCTCTTGATCCAGGACTCCAGAGTTCAAAAAAAAAAAAAAAAAAAACCCTTAGTACCAATGTCTTCCACATTACTAAGATAGCCCATTGAACCCCACTTAAGGCATTCCACTGCTTTCAAACTCCAAAGATCCAAAATCATATTCTTCCAAATAAACACCTAGTTAGGCCTATCACATCTGTACCCCACTCCTGGTACCAACTTCCATCTTAGTTTAGGTTTTCATTGCTGTGATGAGACATTATGACCATGGTAACGCTTATAAAGGAAACTGTTTAATTGGGACAGGATTACAGTCTCAGAAGTACAGTCCAATATCATCATAGCAGAAAGCATGGCAGTATGCAGACAGGCAAGTAATGCCCTTCTTCCATCAAGGCCACATCCACTAAAACAAGGCCATATCTCCCAAGAGTTCTACTTGAAATGGGCTGAGCATATACAACCCACCACAAAATCTGATGAAAATCTCTTAGACTTATACAATATTAGAATTGAGTCATTCTTGTAGACCATCCTGTTTATTCATTATGTTTTTATAAATCATGTATTCATTTACACAGAAAATATTTATAAGATGTCTATCTTCTACGCAGAATTATTCAAATGCTTCTATGTGATAGCAATGTATGAAAAACTTATATATTTACAAATTACAGGCAACTTGGTCTTGTTATTTGAAGTTGTTGAGTGTAGTAGAAATGTTGGGTAATGTATCTGGAGCAATAAAATCTAGGCTCTGGTTCTAACTAGATTTCTAGAAACTTACTATGTAATCCAGAATTGTGTCATTGTCACCATTCTCCTTAGAGAATGATTCTTCACTTATTTCATCTAATGATTTAATAATATAAAATATAAAATACAACTTAATATTTTAATAACATCATCTGTAGTCCCAATACCCAATAGCCACAGCTTTCCAAGGATTATCTGGAAAAACCTTGTAACTCCTTTTTAAAATTTTTTAAAATTATTTTTATTTTTAATCTTTTTTCAAGAGTTTTTTATTAGATATTTTATTTATATTTCAAATGTTATCCCCTTTTCTGGTTTCCCCTCAGAAAACACCCTATTTCATCTCCCCCTTCCTCCTGTTCACCAACCTACCCACTCCCACTTCCTTGTCCTGGTATTCCTCTATACTGGGAAATCGAGCTTTCTCAAGTCCAAGGGCCTCTCCTCCCTTTGATGTCAACGAAGGTCATCCTCTGCTACATATGCAGCTGGAGCCTTGGGTTTTTAATCTTTTATTATAATCTGGACTTTATCCCCCTTTCAATGTACCCTACAACTGTTCCACAAAACACAATTCCTTCCTCCATCTCCAAGAGTAGTCATATCCTTCCACCCCCAGGCCACTAGACCTCTCCAGTGCCTGAAGCCCCAAGTCTCTCAAGGATTAGATGCATCTTCTCTGACTGAGTCCAAACTTGGCAGTCCTCTGATGTATATGTGTCATGGGCCTCATATCAGCTGTTGCATGCTGCCTGGTTTGTGACTCAGTGTCTAAGAGATCCTCGGGACCATATTATCTGAGAGTGATGGTCTTCTTGTAGGCTCGCCATCCTCCTCAGCATTTTCCTCCTTTTCCGTAATTCAGTCACAGGGGCCAGCAGCTTCTGTCCATTGATTGGGTGCAAATAACTGCCTCTGACTCTTTCAGCTACATGTTGGGCAGTCCTGATAGGCTCCTGTTTGTAAGCACACCATAGCACCAGTAATAGTGTCAGGCCTTGGGGCCTCTCCCTGGATCCCAATTTGGGCCTGTCACTGGACCTCCTTTTCCTCAGGCTTTTCTCTATTTTTTGTTCCTTCAGTTCTTTCAGACAGGAACAATTCAGGGACAGAGTTTTTGACTTTGGGACAGCAAGCCCATCCCTCCACTTGATGACTTGATGCCCAGCCTTTCTACTAGAGATGGACTCTAGAAGTTCCCTCTCTGAACTGTAGAGTATTTCATTTAAGGTGTCAGTTGTGGTGGTACATGCTGGTAGGGTTTGTTGAAGGAGAGAGAGGCAGGATTATAAGTTAGAGGCCAGCCTGGGCCTTATAACTCCTAAGAAGAAGATCATATTAGTGTAATGAGTCATAGAGAGACCAAGAAGAAATGTATTGATTGACAGTATATAAAATCTGCTAATTCTATATAATTAGCAGTACATGTACTATAGCATGCAGATTAACATAAAACAAAGTGGAATATAATTTCAATACAGAAAATCTAGCAGGTGATATCGCAACTGATAGAAATGTAGGCTGCAAAACTATATCCCCTGCTTTTGTAAACTACTAAGAAATATTTCACATTGTACTTGCAAATGAATTTTAATTTAACTTACCTCTGAACCAAGTAAAATGTATTTTCATGTATTCAGGTCCACCAGCACTTTACCACTATCCATGTAGCAGGATAATTTGCTTTGACAACACACATTTCTGGCAATATCATATTTACTAAGAATAACAATTAACCACTCAAATTTACATTTGAATGAAATGTTTTCCAGTACAACATTTTAATTTTATCTTCCCTTTTATAATTTCACCTGACAAATTAAATGACTTGAAATAGAAATGGATTTTCAATAAAATTATGACTTGTTATTATGATCTATGCATTCATATAAATCCTTGTACAACTTATATATCTTAATTTTACCATCAGTCACACATATAAAGATTCTTTGTAGTTTACCTAACATACTGTCATCTGGAGGATAAAGTCATATTCCTTAATACTGAAAATATAACTATAAGTACTTCTTAAAATAATGTGGTCTTTTTTAGTCATTTTCCAGTATAATGGATAGTTATAATTATCCAGTATAATGGATAGTTATAATTAAATGCTGTTATTCAAGAAAATATATAATATATTTCAGAAAGTAACTTCATGTACATGGTGATGGTTATTCCTAATTGACAATATGAAGAAATTTAAAATCCTCTAGGAAGCACACCCCTGGATAAGTTTGGAAGTATTTTTCTGGGTAGGATTAACTGAGGAAGGAATGTGTATCACAAATGCAGGCAGCCATATTCCATAGGATTTGGTCCTGGGTAGAATAAAAAGATTCTTTTTTATTATTTTTGATGTCTTATAATCAAGATGAGAAGGATCCCATCCCAAAGAACATATGAACTCTGCCATATTTTCCCATCAAGATAAAAGAAGCTGCTCTTTCAAATCATGAGTCTCAACCAAACCTTCTCTCAGAAGCTACTTCTAGTGAGATATTTTGTCAGAACAGCAAGTGAGCTAACACAAAGTTTATTAATGTGATTTTGTACAGTATATGTAACTCTATTTCAATTATCTATAATATAGCTAAATAGAACAACATGTAAATTAGCAAAATAAACTTGAGTATCCCAAACCATAACAAATATTGAAATTATGAAAATATATCACATATTATTTTATTTTAAAACCAAGTGAATTTTTATCTTGCTATCTTCTTTTGAATAAATGTTACTGTTTTCTTTCTAGTATATTTTACATATATTAAAATGATATGTTACTTTTACATACTTCTTTTTCTGGAGAAAATAATGATGGTAACATTTATTGTGGTTTTCTAAATTCCAGACCCTGTAGATCAGTGGTTCTTATCCTGTAGCTCATAATCCCTTTGGGAGGACTAAATGACCCTTTGACACTGGTTTCATACCATATATTCTGAAAAAACAAATGTTTGCATTACTATTTAAAACAGTAGCAAAGTTACAGTTGTAAAGTGGTAACTAATAATTTTATAGTTAGGGGTAACCACAACATGGAGAACTGTATTAAAGAGTTGCAGCATTAGGAAGGTTGGAGCCCACTGCTATAAAATAATCTTGTAAGCATGGTCTCATTTTTAAGGAAGTAATCTTGTCAAAATTGTACTATAATAATAGTTTCTTTGTTAACATAGAAACTATTTCTTTGTTAACAGTTCTTTGATAAACATGCATATAAGAGTAAAGAAACTTTAATATTGATTCTTAAACATAGAATGTATTTGAAATTAGTATCTGTTCACTTTGGTTTATATGTCTAGAAACTACTAAAGTCCATGAGGTACTAAAGCTAGTCAGGCCATAGAAAATTTCCCAGTGTTGGGTATACAGAAACTGTTCAGAATGAAATCAGTAATGACTGATACCGACGAGCATCTGTTCTGTAGAGCTTATCTTTTAGAGTTACAACAGATAAACAGCCATCAATAGATAACATGGAATAAGAAAGTAGGACAGTTGCCAGGGCCATATTAAAACTAGGAGATAGACATAGCTATCAGATAGAGATAGCTAGAGACAGTGGGAAGTAGGAGAGATGGGGGAGGATACTTGGGTTTCAGTAACTGGAGAATAATTATCAGAGGAAAAACATTTATACAAACATAGAAAGAGGGAAGACTCAAGGTTAGAGCAGGCAATAGATAATTTGATGAACATAAATTTCAGCTTTATAATTTGGGATCTAATGATTTAATTGTTAAGAAAATTTATCAAGCCACAATGCTTCTGTGTGATTTCTGATACCCCTTCAGACAAGACCAGATTTTAGTGGAACTTGAATTACTTATTCCTAAAGAAACATATTATTGTAAGACAAACATTTTAGAGTAAAATGAGAGAAATGAGTAGTGATACTATGACCACAGTTTTTGAGCCATATTTGAAGCAAGCTTAATTTTTTAAATTACCTTTACTTTTTTAACAATCCAGTCATTGCCCCCCTATCCCTATCACCCCTCTCACAGTTAACTCATCCCATTTCTCCTCCATCCTCAGACCGTAAAATCTTTTAGATCCATATATTGTCTGCAATTAACTGAATGAAAACTGGTGAATGAGCTGTTTGGGAAGCATCCATTAAAAGGCTGTCAAGTTGACTGGTTAAATGGCTTTACTATATAATGTGGATGAGTTGGGTAAGATCCTTTGGTGCTTGTGTTTCTCCGGCTTGTAGTATTAGTGTTTTGTGATTTATAAGCATCTCAGCAGCTGCCCCTTTTTCAAACAACCCTCTGCTTCCCCAGTGTTTATCACACAAACAATGAGACATCATTTTTTAAAAATAATCCTTTGTATATTTCTCTAAATGAAATTGTTTTCCCCTTTGAAGAAAAATTCCCACTGTATTTTTTGATCTACTTCCTTCACAGTTGTGCAATTTTGCTGTTATTCTATGAAAACATTTTTGTTTAGTTTCTAAATGTAAAATGTCATAGGTTTTGCATTCTGCAAAAGATTTCAACTAATTCTCTGAATTTTTCCTCCAACTAATTTGCTGAATTATTATTATTTTTTCTTCTTTGTATTTAGATGATATTATATTGGGGGCAACAGCTAATACCCAATTGGCTTCTGCATTCTTAGCATGCATTATACATACAGTTTGACACAGCTTATTTAAAAAAATTTCTAATATTTTCAGATTTTATTATTTTTATTTTTGCATAACCCATGTGCAGAAGAAGCACTTGAACAATGCATTCTTATCCTTTGCCAGGTTGCAAAGTTTGGTACATGTCTTTTAAAGGTGGCTCTATTCTATTCACTGATTTTTCCTTCTTATCCACTTATACACCAGAAAAGACTTTCTACAAATAAATACAGTGAGGAGAAAATAGTTTTATATGATGCCTATTTCACTATTTAATATCATAATGTAAATTTTTTAAAAGGTGCTTAATATAAAATAAATGAATAAACAATGTTCAAATATTAATTATATACTATTGCAAGACAATGCTTTTGCATTCAGATTTTTCTTTTATTTTTTTTCATTAATTAATTTTTAGCATTTACTTTATCCAATTTGCAGCTTTCCCAACGTCCTCTCCTCCCAGTGCCTCCCTCTCAACTCTCCTCTTCACATGTCCCCCCTCCATTTTTCCTCAAAGAAATGACATCAACCCACCTTGTCATATTACGTTGTATTTGAACTGGGCACATCTACTTTTGAGGCTATGTAAGGAATCCCAGTTAGGCAAAAGAATCCAAAGGTGAGCAACAGTCACAGGCAGCCCCTGCTCCTGTTACTAGGGATTCCACATGAAGACAAGCTGTTACATATATGTAGGGTATCTAGGTCTGTTTTGTGCATGCCCTTTGGTTAGTGGTTAAGTATCTGTGACGCCCCTATGGGCCCAGGTTATTTGAGCTTGTAGGTTTTCTTGTTGTGTCCTTAGTCTCTTGGGCTCCTCCAATCCTTTTCTCTCTTACACAAGACTCGCTGAGCTCTGCCTAAGTATCAGTGACATCTGTTTCCATCAGCTGCTGGGTTAAATATCTCAGAAGATAGATTTGCCAGGCTTCTGTTGGCAAGTATAAAAGAATATCATTAATAGTGTCCGGGATACGATCTCTTCACAGGATGGGCCTCAATTTTAGCCAGTCATTGGTTGGTCATTCCTTCAATTTCTGTTTTATATTTATTCCAATTCTATCTTGTAGACAGGACAAATATTTGGTCAAAGTTATTGTGAGTTGGTGTCCTTATCCCTTCATTGGAAATCTTACCTTTTTTTTACAGGAGATAACCATTTTAGGTTCTATATCCCCCTTTGCTAAGTCTTAGCTACTGTATGTGTCAAAAGAATTTCTTTAGTCCTAAATTTCTAGCTTGTTTCAGAGATGCCCCCTTCTCCATTTTCAGTTCTCTCTGCCAGTTCTCACTTCCTCTGCAATCCCATCGCCCAATCCTGCCTATCCACACTCAACCCTCCCCCATCCGACTTCCTACCTCTGTTCAACCCCAATATCTAATCTATTTCCCCTTCTCAGTGAGATGTAAGCATCCTTTTTTTGTCCTCCTTGTTTCTTAGCTTCTTAGGGTCTGTTCTTTGTAGCATGGTTGTCCTGTAATTTATCATTAATATTCACTTATGAGTAAGTACCATCTATGTCCTTCTGGGTATATGTTACCTGACTCAGGATAGTATGTTCTAGTTTCATCTATTTGCCTACAATTTTCATGATGTCATTGTTTTTAATACCTGAGAAATATTCCAATGTTAAATGAGCTTTGTTAAATGAATAAGTTGAGTGACGTCTAGTTTGTTTTTAGTTTCTAGTTATTATGAATAAAACTGCTATGTGCATAATTGAGCAAGTATCATTTTGGTATGGTAGAACATTTTTTGGCTGCATGCCCCAGAGTGGTAGAGCTGAGTCTTGAGGTAGAAGTATTTTCAATTGATCTCACCTGTAAGTGTAATATAGAATCATTACACCATAAATGTAAAGTGGTGAGATGCAGAGGGGAAGCCATAGACCAGTGAATCTTAAAACTAGGTTCATGACCCCTTTGAGATCAAATCATCAATCATAGGGTTTGCATATAAGATATCCTACATACCAGATATTTGTATTATGATCTATAACAGGAGTGAAATATAGTTATAAAATTATAAAATTTTTAGAATTTACTTTATCCAATTTGCAGCTTCCCCAACATTCTCTCCTCCCAGTGCTTCCCTCTCAACTCTCCTCTTCACATGTCCCCCCTCACTTTTTCCTCAAAGAAATGATATCAACCCACCAATATCATTTCTTTGTAGAACCCAACCATCACCAACCAAACCATCACGATCTACTGGATTAAAATGTCACAGAATTAGGAATATTGAGGACCAATGCAAAGTGGGAAAGGCTAGGAAAACAGTGATGCTGGCACACACATACCATTTCATCTGTACTGGGATAACAATTTAAATTTGCTACAAATTAGCTACAGTTGAAAACAATATAATCTAATCATATTTGATTTATAAATATTTTATTATTCTTTCCACAAAGCAAAAAGATAAATTGGTGAATAGGCAATGTTAATTTGGTTTAACCTTTTTATAATCATGGATCAAAAAATCACATTTCATATATAAATTAATACAATAATTTGCAAATTAAACAATTTTGAAAGGTATTAAATATGAAAAATCTGAAAGTCATATATTAAAATCATCACTTCCATTGTGTTTATTTAGACTTGTTTTTTGTCCCATGCTTTAGAAAGACTAAGGACTCATATTATGAAGGAAAACACTCTGAAAGAATTTCAAAAATTAATGAAACTGAAATTATATATAATGTTCAATAATAAATTGAGTAATGCACTTAAAAATAATAATTAAGATAACCTCATGGTAAAAATAAATAGGTTAGCTTGTATATTTAGGTAAAAATAAATGTTACTATCTACTATATTTTAAAGTATGATTTCTTCCTTTCCAACATTATTTGAAACAAGTACTTTAAATAAGTATTTATGCCATGAAGAAAGAATTATGTCCTATAACAAGCGATAGTTAAATAGATGAAAAGAATTGGGAACATCCAGTTCAACATGTTGTTAAGTTTATATAAAAGCTTAGTGGTCCAATTTGTAAAGGAAACAAACAAGCAGACAACAACAAAAGCCCACCACCATCACCAATCAAACAAACCAAAACAGGCACATTTGTTATTTCACATTTTATTTATTGGTATTCTATAAGCATTTTATGCAAAATAAATTTAGTTTTATACCTATATTACATTATCTTTCTTATTGTAGAACTTTTGTTTTATTATATGAATTTTCTATGGGGGGAGCAACAGTATTAACAAGTGAGACCCCTAGAGCTCCCAGGGGCAGGACTACCAACCAAAGATTACACATGGAGGAACCCATGGCTTCAGCCAAGTATGTGGCAGAGGATGGCCTTGTTGGACAACAGTGGGAGGAGCAACCCTTGGTCATGTCGGGGTTCCATGCCCCAGTGTTGTGGAATGCCAGGGCAGGAAGTCAGGAGTGGGAAAGAAACACTCTCATAGAAGCAGGAGAGGGCAGATGGGTTAGGGGTTTCAAAAGGGAAGACCTGAAAAGGGGATAACATTTGAAACATAAATAAAGAATATATCCAATAAAAGAAAAAAAAAAGAAAAAATGAAAATGAAAAAGAAAAATAAATTTTCATTAGAATGAAGAGCCTAATATTTTAATGCACAGAGAAACTGTTGAAGAACTGAAAAAAATGTTTGTGTGTGTGTGCATGTGTGTGTGCATGTGTGTGTGTTGGTATGTTAAGATTGGAAAAAATAGGGAAGACTTTTGCACATTTTCATGTCTAATGTATCAAATTATCAATTTGTATTCCTTAAATAGAATGCATATCATTAAGAGCAAATTCCTATTGCATTAGAAGAGAGACATATGTAAAAAGGAACTTTGGAGAAGTAGAGTTAGATGTAGCAGGCTGAACTTTGAGTAGATTACCTTTTGTCATAATTCTATAGTCCTTTGAAAAACTGTCATGAGCACATACACTTATTTTTGCCATCCTGATTTTTTATTAGATATTTTCTTTATTTAAATTTCAAATGTTATTCCCTTTCTTTGTTTCCCCTCTGAGAAAATTCCCTATCTCATCACACATCCCCTTACTCACCAACCCATCCACTCCAGCTTCCCTGTCCTGGCATTGCATTTCACTGGGGCATCAAGCCTCCTCAGGACTAAAGGCCTTCCCACCCATCAATGACTGACAAGGCCATCCTCTGCTACATAGGCAACTGAAGACATGAGTCCCTCAGTGTGTACTCTTTGGCTTGTGGTTTAGTCCCTGGGAGGTGTGGGGAACTGGTTGGTTCATATTGTTGTTCCTCATATGGGGCTGCAAACCCCTTCAGATCCTAGGGTCCTTTCTCTAGCTCCTCCATTGGGGACCTCATGCTCAGTCCAATGGTTGGTTGAGAGTATCCACCTCTGTATATCTCAGGCACTGGCAGACCCTCTCAAGAGACAGCTATATCAGGCTCCTGACAGCAAGCACTTGTTGGCATCCACAATAGTGTATGGGTTTGGTGACTGTATATGGGATGGATTCCCAGGTGGGGCTGTGTCTGGATGGCCTTTCCTCCAGTCTCAACTCTACACTTTGTCTCTGTATCTCCTTCCATTGGAACTTTGTTCCCTCTTCTAAGAAGGACCAAAGTATCCACACTTTGGCCCTCCCTCTTCTTGAGCTTCATGTGGTCTGTGAATTGTATCTTGGGTATTCCAAGCTTATCGGATACAGAAGAATGGATACAGAAAATGTGCATTTATACAATGCACTAGTAGTCAGTTATTAAAAACAATGAATTCATGAACTTCTTAGGCAAATGGATAGATCTAGAAAATATCATCCAGAGTGAGGTAACCCAATAACAAAAGAACACACATGGTATACACTCACTGATAAGTGAGCACATACACTTTTATTGGGAGCAATACTTAAAACCTGAATCTATATTAAAAACATCCCCTCAGTTTTCTTTAAATACCACAGATGGTTGAATTTTCATCCACCAGGAACCAGGAGAGAACTGTGTGACAGTAAATGCCACAGTAGAAATTTCACAGCACTGTAGTCTTCTGCTATACTGACTTAAAAACTTTTATTAAAAAATGTTTTGGGAGTATGTACATGTGCCAGACATCCTGTTAATGCTGGGGAAAGCATTACAAGCAAACATATGTGCTGTATTTTCTGACCTACAACATTCAGTCTAGAAGACAAGCTTGATAAGCATAGACATTGTAAAACTAAATGTAGAATTTTAATATATGGTAAAGTGGGCAGATAGGGTGCATGTCTCTGGCCTAGGCACAGGCAAAAGCATTGAGGACTTAGCTTTTTAATTCGAAAACTTCAAAACAAACATGATCTTCGCTTGGTGACCTTGCAGTGCTCCCACATGGAAATGACAAGATATGCATTGCAATCCAATTTACAGAAGTGTAAGGAAGAATAGAGGTAATTAAGAAAGCATTCTTGATATTCAAAAGACCAAGTTGGTCAAATTTCCAGCATGAATAGAGTATGGGTTTACAAGGCCAGGCTCCTAGGCGAGGAGCTATTGGCAGTTAATGGCTGCTTAGAAAGAATAATCATGGGTGTGATCCCTGTTGGGTTGTCCAGCCCTGGTGGTAGTAGTGTTTGGCCCTTATCTCTGCATATAAGTTCACCACTAACTGTACTTTTTAGAATATTTTTAAAAGGTTGTGAAATTGGCAAAAGGCAGCATGTTGGAAGTCTTGGAGTGATTGTGTAGGGGATGGATGTGGTCAAATTCATTGTAGTCAGCTATAAAATTATATAATAATGAGAAATTTTTAAAAAGGAAATACCTTTTATCTAGTATGGAGAACTTGAGGGAGAAAATGATAAGGTTTGAAAAAAAAATAATGGCACAGTCTTCATAGGTCATAGGATTCAAGTCTTAAACTTAGTGAAATAAGAAATTATTAAAATGTTATTAAGACCAAACAATTCAAAATGGTCATTTGGCTGCAATTTTGAAGATATATTGGAAGAGCAAGTAGGGAAATTAGAAAGGTTATACCAATAGTTCATAAATGATAGGTTAGTCAAGTACGAGAGGTAGGTTGGTCAATATTTAAATAAATAGATGGGACCAAGAATTTTCAGCTGAGGAATATCAAATGGCTGAGAAGTACCTAAAGAAATGTTCAACATCCTTAGTAATCAGGGGAGTGCAAATCAAAACAACCCTGAGATTTCACCTCACACCAGTCAGAATAGCTAAGATCTAAACTCAGGAGACAGCAGGTGCTGGCGAGGATGTGTAGAAAGAGAAACACTCCTCCACTGCTGTTGGGATTTCAAGCTGGTACAACCACTATGGGAATCAATTTGGCAGTTCCTCAGAAAATTGGACATAATACTACTGGAGGACCCTGCTATACCACTCTTGGGCATATACCCAGAGGATTCTCCAGCATGTAATAAGGACACATGTTCTACTATGTTCATAGCAGTCTTATTTATACTAGCCAGAAGCTGGAAAAAAACCAGATGTCCCTCAACAGAGGAATGGATACAGAAAATGTGGTACATTTACACAGTGGAATACTACTCAGCTATTAAAAACATATTTATGAAATTCTTAAGCAAATGGATGGTACTAGAAAATATCATAGTGAGTGAGGTAACCCAATCACAAAAACACACATGGTATGCACTCACTGGTAAATGGATATTAGCCCAGAAGCCTGGAATAACCAAGATACAATTCACAAACCAAATGAAGCTCAAGAAGTAGGAAGAAGAACAAAGTATGGACACTCTGATTCTTCTTAGATGGGGCTACAAAATACCCACAGGAGGAGATACGGTGATAAAATGTGGAGCAGAGACTGAGGGAAAAACTATACAGAGACTGCCCCCCACCAGGGATCCATATACAGTTACAAAATCCAGACACAATTGCAGATGCCAACAAGGGCTTGCTGATAGAAGCCTTTTATAGTTGTCACCTGGGAGGCTCTGCCAGTGCACGGCAAATACAGAGGGGGACACTCTTAGCCAACCATTCAACTGAGCACAGGGTCCCCAATGGAGGAGCTAGAGAAAGGTCCTGAGGAGCTGAAAGGGTTTGCAGCCCCATAGGAGGAACAACAATATGAACCACCCAGTACCCTCAGAGCTTCCAGGGACTAATTCATGAACCAAAGAGTACACATGGAGGGACCCATGGCTCCAGATGCATATGCAGTAGAGGATGGCCTTGTTGGACATCAAAGGGAGGAGAGACTCTTACTCCTGAGAAGGCCCCAGTATAGGGGAATGTCAGGACAAGGAAGCAGAAGTGGGTGGATTGGTGAGCAGGGGGAGCGGGGATGGGTTAGGGGATTTTCAGATTGGGGAGGCAACCAGGACAGGGGACAACATTTGAATTGTAAATGATATCTAATAAAAATCAAATCAAATCATATCAAATAAATAAATATCAGCCTTAGTAAACTGGACAGATGAGGTGACCTATTTTTACATTATATCATGTATTGGTATAAGCAGAGATAGAGCATTGCCTTAAGGGAAGACTGTGGGGAAAGCGACCTGGAATTCTACTCTTCATTTGCTTAGTTAACACTGGTGTGGTAATTTCAAGTTTCCAAAAGAGAGACAGTGTACTCTGCTCTATATAGTGTATGAAGAGAGTAGATGACAGCAGTATCTGAGACAACTCCATTTCCATTCAAAGTGAATAGGTGAAGATGAATTGTCTCACTCAGGGAGAGAGGCACACTATAGTGTGAGTGATAGAACTGAGAATTGTCACACCTGTTACTAATTATATGCTGATGTTGAATAAACTATTCCAGACAAGGGATTGGAGAAATGGCCTCACCTAGGCAGTGGTATGTGACCATACAAACATGTAAAAGAATATGATTATGAAAACTCTTTTATGTTAAAAATGTCCAAATTCAGAAAACTAAACAAAACAAAAATAGGTTTTTTTCCCCTCTTTGGTCATGAGTATCATGTTTTGGTCATATTGTATCAGAGACTATTTGTCATCTTAGTTTGATATCTGTAATATATGTTGCTAAAACCATAGTGATTCACTCTGAATTAGCTCTAAGAAGGTATAGGCAAGAAGCCAAGATTTGCTCTCCAGATCCCACATGTTGGAAAGACTAGAGTTAAATGATGAATTAACATATCCAAGGAATTATCATATTTCTCTCAATTAAAATGTTAGAATGTTCTACACCGTGGCTTCAGACAGCATGGTTCTTCTGAGCACATCCCCAAAGGAAAACTGTGTCAGTCAGAAGCAACTTACTGTCAGAAATCACTGGATCTAAATTCAGCCTCTTATTTGTATTTAAGTAGATCAGCTAGTAGATGATTTCTCAGATTTTTACCAAAAAATACTGTAAATATTCTGAGCTCATTTCCATATAAATGGAACTTTATCTGGTTTCTGTACATTATGTATTTATAATTTCACCCATATTTCTCTTTCTCTGGGTGAAAATATATAAAGTTTATATATCTTTATTGGGTAAGGAAAGCTTATAATTTGGACTATGAGATTATTTTCAGTACATGGTATGTGGTACAGAATGGAAACATTGCCTCACCACAGAACTATTTAGCTAAGATATGTGATAGTTTTTTTTTATATAATTAGGAAGACAGCCTTTCTTAGACACTCATTATTCTAAGAAAATAGCTATTTTAAAAATATTTTTGGCACTCTCATTATAAAACATCAAAATATGGGAAACAAGGACCCAGATGGTATTGTAAACATTCTTAGTACTGAATCAGTTTTATCATTACATATGTTCAAATGGATACTGAGATAAGAGTTTAAATATAGGGAAAACATCTAAGTTAATTCTTTAAAAAAGTGCACATTTTCCTCTCACTTAAAATAATGGCACTACTTTAAATGTTTTCTTATAGATTTAAACATTAGAACATCTTGTGTCAGGTTCTAATTACTGTTATGCCCAGGAACCACATTATTCATTTGTCATTAAACTATCTGAAATGTGTTATGTGGCAATGGTAGAAATGTGATCAATAACAGAAATAGATTCATCATTAGAAAATAGCTCTGATGCCAGCAGACTTCAAATTTGCTACCCTCTGAGATATCAAAGACATATTTAAAATGCAGATATTCATAGAGTATAGTAAATGTCTCAAATCACATTTTAATATGAACTGAAAGCACAAAGGAAAGATGGAGCAGAGAGAAAGGTTAATTCACAAGGTGTGAGACACAAATAGATCATACCCTGTGTTTGCTATCTCGCTGATCATTTCTACCAGTCCAGGGCTTATGAGTTATGAATTTAAGCTAGGAGACTTACAGGAAGGGATACAGAGCAGGTCAATATCATGCATTTGTTTCAAAGGAAATATCCAGGCAATAGGCCTCATCAGTAACTAGTGAAGCAGCTAGTCTTGAATGGATATTGGCTTATTTGCAAATCTTGGACAGAGTGAGAGCACTTGTCAGCAATGTGTAACATCTTTGGAAGGTTGGCTGCTCATGCAGTTTCACCACACATGTTCTTAGATTGTAATGGCTTGTATATATTTATGTGCTTGTTTATTTATGTGCATCTCCTTGTACCTGTATAAGTTCACGTTTACCACATGTATGATCACCTAACTTGAGATCCTTGACATGTTTTGCTTACATTTTTGAGCAATAAACATATTTATCTTTTTTAAATGAAGGTAAAATTCTTATATCAAGTTATTTTTCAACTTAAAGGCAAAACCCTTCCCTTTTTATGGCATTAATAAAAGAGTATAAATTTTGGTTCAATTTTTTAATTGAACATTTAAAAATTGATTTTGAAATATACACAGCAAGTCCCAGATACCCCAACACACTGGAAAAGCAAGAGTTGGATTTAAAATTGTATCTCATGATGTTGATAGAAGGCTTTAAGAAAGACTTAAATAACTCCCTTAAAGAAATACAGGAGACCATGGGTCAACAGGAAGAAGCCCTTAAAGAAGAAAAACAAAAATCCCTTAAAGAATTACAGGAAAACACAATCAAGAGAAGGAACTGAACAAAACCACCCAGGACCTAAAAGTGGAAGTATAAACAATAAAGAAATCACAAAGCGAGACATCTCTGGAGAAAGAAATCCTTGGAAAGAATTCAGGAGTCATAGAAGCAATCATCAAAAACAGAATACAAGTGATAGAAGAAAGAACCTCAAGTGATTAAGATACCATAGAAAACATTGACTCAACAGTCAAAGAAAATGAAAAATGCATAAAGCTGCTAACCCAAAACATCCAGGAACTCCAGGACACAATGAGAAGACCAAACCTAAGGATTATAGGTACAGAACAGAGCATCTTAAAGGCCCATTAAATATCTTCAACAAAATTGTAGAAGAAAACTTCCCTAAACTAGAGAAAAAGAATCCCATGAACATACAAGAAGCCTTCAGAACTCTAAACAGACTGGACCAGAAGAGAAAGTCCTCTTGGCACATAAGAATCAAAACCCCAAATTCACTAAACAAAGAAAGAATATTAAAAGCAGTAAGGGAAAAAGGGCAAGTAACTTATAAAGGCAGACCTATCAGAATCACACAGACTTCTCACAAGAGACAGTGAAAGCTAGAAGATCTTGGGCAGACCTCAAACAGCCCCTAAGACAACACGAATGCCAGCCCAGGCTACTATACCCAGCAAAACTCGCAATCATCATAGATGAAGAAACCAAGATATTCCATGATAAAACCAATTTTATACAATATCTGTCCACAAATCAGCCCTACAAAGGATAATTGATGGAAAATACCAACACAAGGAGGGAAACTACACTCTAGAAAAAGCACGAAAGTAATTTTCTCACAAACCCAAAAGAAGATACCCACACAAACATAAAAATAACATCAAAGATAACAGGAAGCAACAATCACTATTGCCTAATATCTCTTAACAACAATGGACCCAACTCCCCAATAAAAAGACATAGTCTAATGAAATATTTCTCATGTAAATCTTCAATTTTATCAGAAAATGTTTATAATTCCCCTTCTAATTAATTTAGCAATGTCTACAATTTTATCTGCATTATTTTTCATGATGATCTTCAATTTAATATATCTTTCTACATACTTCCTCTATTTTATCAGAAATTTTTTTGATGTAAATTTTTAATTTTATCACAATATTTTCTAATTCCCCCTTCAATTAATTTAGAAAGAGTTTTTATATCTATCATTTAAATTTTCCATGAAATAGTCAATTTTAACGTGTTGTATTCATCTATTTATTTCTTGAATTTTACCAGAAACATTTTCCATGTAAATCTTCAACATTATCTGAAAATGTTTATAATTCCACCTTCAATCAACTTAGAATTATCTTTATGCCTATCATTTTATCTATATAATTACCATGAAAATCTTTAATTTTAAAATGTTTTTTCTATATATTTCTTCAATTTTATCAGAAATATTTTCCATATAAATCTTCAAGTTTATCAGAAAATGTTTATAATTCCAATTTCAATCAACTTAGGAATACTTTTATACCTACCATTATTATATGTATATAAAATTTTCCATGATAATCTTTAATTCTAGCATGTTTTTCTACATTTTTCTCCAATTTTATCAGAAATATTTTCCACATAAATCTTCAATTCTATCATAAAATGCATCTATCCCATATTACAATTTATTTAGCAATGTTTTACATGCCTACCACTTTACTCTTCAATTTTTCCATGAAAATTATCAATTTTAACATGTTTATCTGAAATATTTTCCATGTAAATATTTAATTTTATCATAAAGTGTTTTGATTTCCCTTTACTTCCCTTTTCAATAAATAATTTTTTTAAAATAGTAATATACTAAATCATGTTTTTGAAACTTTAATAATTAAAAATAAATAGGAAAAAGACGCTGTCTTTATGTTCTTAGTGTAGCCTCTGTAAAGGGTCCATGACTTGTGAAGAGTGTTAACCCAGACACAAATAGTATGCAACAGCAAAGAGTGTTTATTCTGTAGGGAACCTGCATGCAGGGGTCTATCATACCTCATGATGGAAGACAGAGGGATGAACTATGTAGGATCAATTTAAAGCCTGTTAGGTTAGGAGAGGATGACTTTTAGCTTTCTTTCCTTGACTGTTTAGTTCTATCCCCAAGACAGGGTCTGCCTTTGTTACTGGTTAAGGTTCTGGAGAATTTGGGGGACTTTGCAGATTAACTAACTATACTTGGCTCAAGCTGCTTGCTGGGGCAGCTTCTACACCCCCTGATTCGCTGCCCATGAGGTTGGCTTAGGCTAGGTGGTGGGGCGTCTTCCAGACTGGCTGCCCATCAGGGACTTTTTTTTTTTTTCCTGGACTGTTTTGGATTTTTCCAGTTGGGAAACAGAAACTTAAACCTAGTCTCCCAAACTGCCAGTTTGCATTCTGTCATAAAGTCAGCCTGACTCTGGCTAACTGAATCCTCTCACCTCAAGATCAAACTTGTTAAGGTACAGGAGCTACAAAACTGCAAGCTAAGGAATCTGCAAGCTGTCATGGAGGAAAGAGCTTTATAGTAACTTTGGCCAAGAAACAAAGGTTGCAAGAAGTCTGAGCAGGCTGAATACTGTTATCTTCCTTTGGGGGACTCTGAGTAGATTTCACTTAGAATAAATATTAAAGGCTACAATGGAACAAAAGAAAGCACCTTGAAGGAGAAGTGGCATTAGAGCAAGACAATAAACCTCGAGTCTTTTCCTCTTGGACTTATTTATCTTTGTGTGAACATACATCTATGGATCTGTGTTGATACATGCACACAGTATTGGTGATTAATAAGCAGGTTGAAAAAATAATATGTACCATTGCTAAGAGTGATACATCTCAACCACACCTTATAAGGAAAATAGAGAATAAAAATGAACATAATCAGAAATACAAAAACCCAGCAAATATCAACTATAAATGTTAACCACCAAACCATAGCATTCACTTAAAATATATGAAGCCATAAAATTGTCTTTTACAACTGCCAATAAGTAAAGTATTATAAACATACAAAACTAAAGAGAAAAGAGCTGCTTTTAAAATGTTTTAGAGAAGTGGTCTTCCTGGGAAGGATCATAATCATTGATAGGCTAATGCAGAGTGAAGCCAGAGGCATAGGAAGATATACACTTAGTACAATAATTCCAACTAAAAGTAAATTCAAGTAACCATGTTAATATATGTAAAATTTCACTTTAATATATTCCCCCATTTTTAATAATAGTCAAAAAATAGGCATAAAGTCACTCAGTACCCTAGCATTATAGCAACATTTGACATGTTTTATCATGATAAAAGCAAAATGCAAAATGTTGGAGATTCATATGAAAAAGTATAAGTGATATTATTTATAATTAGATGAGAAAAATATTTACTATTACAGCATTCTTTATTCTATTAAGATTTCCATTTCTCATAAATGAATCAGCACCTTCTCACTTGAAATAAAGCAACATTACAGCCTAGATGCTCACTTTAAGCAACTTTGACTTTTGGGATCAGTAAATGACAAATTCTATACCAGGCTTGTGCTAATAAAATATTTGACCTTAAAGAGAAATAGGCATTCTTTACTTTTGAAATGTTTGATGCACCAAAATGCTACAGATGAAATGTATTTATCTACAAACTACATAAATATAAGAATAAACTTTTACTGGCATAGAAATTATTCTAGTAGTTTGTGCTACATCATTGCCTAATAACATGACCAATTATACACTTGAGAGAATGGATTAATTAAGATGATTGTTGAAATGTGCCAAAATACTGTTGTAATTCTGGGATACATGAAGACTTGGATAATAATGTGTGAAAATGAACCAAAATACAAAGTTGAGCCTGGAAATCCTTATGCTGATTACTGCCTTGTTAATATTGATACTTAAGAGGCTCATGAAATATAATGTCACAGATTCCTCAATTGGACTTTATGGAACCATAAACAGTTTAGTTTTCAGAATGTATTCATGGGTCTTTACAAGTGCATTGGAAGTTTAGGTTGAAGCCTAGCAGTCTAATGCAACAGGAAAACACAACAATAAAAGTATCCTTGTGAGTAATCATGACTCAATGGCTTATAAAATATTCAATACACATCCTATGCTAACTCGTTATGAAGAGACCAGGCAATGCAAAATAAGAAGTGCCTACTCTAATTAATTACTCAGAAATTGCAGAGAATAAATAATCATTGAACTAATTCTGAAAGTGGACATAATTAGCACAGTTAATCACCAACTATAAATTATTTAATTGAATAATAGTCCTGAAAGAAAAAAAATAGTATTATAGTTACTTGCTCATTTAATGCTCATCATCATAATGTTGTCAACTAAAATGTATGATGCCATCAAAGAATTTTTAAAATTTTTAGGTTCAGTTAACAAAGCTGAGATGCATTGATTCGTACTGTGTAGGATAATGAGGTTAAGAAAGGCAATTCAGTAATTATCTCTCATTTAAATTTCTGTGACATAAACCAATTAGACTCTGTACATCCACATAAACTCTGAATCATAAGCACAATATAGTAAACATTCTGAAGAAACCTCTAAAGTCAGCAATAGGAAACATACATATAAAAAGATTGAAATCAATCCCCTTTATTTGTCTGACATAGGTAAACGTAATGCTTACTATGTAATACATTTTATTTCATTTATCAAGAATAATATATACTTTATTTTTATCAAGAATAATATATATTATATATATATAAGAATAATATATTTTATTGAAAATATTCAATATTTATAGAAACCTATAAATACTGTGGTTGTAAAACAACCAAAATAGTTCATGATAACCAAAGCTAGCTGTGCACAAGTGTTTCTTGCATTTGGACTGATGAGCTTTCTTTAAGGTCTGCAGGAAGCTGCAACTTAGAAAGCCATAGCGCTTTCCTTGATCTATGCTGGCAATGGGGAGTATTTGGTAAAGTAATTTAATGAAACAATGAGTGGAAGAGGTGAGAGAGAGTGGCACCCGGATCGCTGCACTAGCTGACTTTGGAGAAAGTTCTAGGTTATCTGGAAAGCAAGAGTTGAAATGGAAGAGATAGATAGAAGAAGTACAAAGAACTACTCTTGAAATTAAGATTAAAATCTACTTTATATGTTTTGAATGCCTTTAGGAAAAGATTGAAATTGTTTCTGCCTGCTGAATGTTGGATTTCAGTCATGACGCCTATAGACTACAAGCCTTTCACTAGATAAATTAACACACATTTGTTTTCTTATTTGAAACACATGCTGAGTTATTCAGCTAAACATAAGATGAGCATGTTTTATTTTCATCAAATTATTGTCAACTGCATGGCTATTGAATTCAGTGTAAGTTCTTTTATAATTAATATTTGGTGTGCTCAAATTTATAATATATAGTATGCTCATATCCTTCTCCAAAGTTCCAATAGGCAGGAGCTGTATGAGATTGTATGGCCAATTTCCCTTCTCTGAGTAATACAGCATAAAAGTATAAACAAAATATATACCACTGCCTAGTTTGTTCAGTTTCTCAGAACCTGGAGAAGATGCCATGCCAGCTCTCATTTTGAATTTAGAAGTGATAGGCATATAATAGCCTACTGGAGTTGCTATATAAAATCTGCAGGGTCAATGACTGTGATTTTCAAAGTGAAGAGCTCAGATAATTGGAGAGGAAGAAGATGATGAAATGGGATAGATTTCTTTTTCACTGTGTTGGCTATTACTTTGATAATGGAGAAATTCTGCAATAGATCAGTTGGGCCACTCAAATGGTTTCACTTTTACAGCCTATGTTAAGCCATAAAAGTACCTGGAATTTTTGTACAAATATTTGAGTAATGTCAGATAAGTTAATGCCTGGCTATTCCAACTCATCTGTATCAAATGGACTAATCCATCATGCATTTAAGTGATTATATTGTTTACTAAAAAATTGATATGGGATGCAGAATGACATACCAAGAATAAATAATTCACATATCATTGGTATAAGATACATTTATCAAACAAACATTATAATTAATAACAAATTTAATATTAAGTGTTGGATGAAGTAGTTATACAATAAAGGACACAACTCAATTTAGGTCAGAGAAATGTAGCTCCGGGGTGTTGTATTCATTTCAGAGGCTTTCACTGGAGAATGCTAACTATACCAGGACCATCCAGGCAAACAAGACCCCTTTGTGCAGGGATCCTTGACTGCTCTAACAACCTTCTCAGTCCTGTACGAAGAAGCAACTTGAAAATCTTGGCTTTGACAGAGTGGATTAACTACATTACATTAATCCTGAAAATAAATCATGTTGGCGAGCTTTTCAATAATTTAGTTGTTTTTCCTATATTCCTATTTCTCAAAAGACAAAACAGAATGGCCTCTAAGCCTGTTAAAGTCGAAGTGATCTGTGGACTAAAAAGTTGGTTCAGCAGTTGAAAGCGCTTATGGCTCTTGAAGGAAACATCAATTCAGTTTCTAGCACCTGCATGGTGGCTTCAAGCTATCTATAACTCCAGTTGCAGAGGATCTGGGACCTTTTCCTAGTCTCTGTGGGCATGAGGAATGCTGGCAGTGATTCCAGGTAGGAAAGAGGTGTTTGGAGCATGGTACTTGGGAAAAAGTAGAGCCATATCATGCTTCGGGGAAGAACCCGTTTTCGCCTGTCCAAGAAAAAATCAAAGAAAATCAATAAATAAGCAATCATAATAAAACTACTAGACCCTTACCATAACCATCAAAATCATCAATGAAAAGTCTTTCTAAACAATAGAAAATACATTTGAATTTCTTAGCAGAAGATCAAGGTTGGGGTAGACATTCTTTTTTTTTTTTTTTTTTTTACTTTTTTTTTTATTATTCGATATAACTTATTTACATTTCAAATGATTTCCCCTTTTCTAGCCCCCCCACTCCCCGAAAGTCCCGCAAGCCCCCTTCTCTTCCCCTGTCCTCCCACCCGCCCCTTCCCACTTCCCCGTTCTGGTTTTGCTGAATACTGTTTCACTGAGTCTTTCCAGAACCAGGGGCCACTCCTCCTTTCTTCTTGTACCTCATTTGATGTGTGGATTATGTTTTGGGTATTCCAGTTTTCTAGGTTAATATCCACTTATTAGTGAGTGCATACCATGATTCACCTTTTGAGTCTGGGTTACCTCACTTAGTATGATATTCTCTAGCTCCATCCATTTGCCTAAGAATTTCATGAATTCATTGTTTCTAATGGCTGAATAGTACTCCATTGTGTAGATATACCACATTTTTTGCATCCACTCTTCTGTTGAGGGATACCTGGGTTCTTTCCAGCATCTGGCAATTACAAATAGGGCTGCTATGAACATAGTAGAACATGTATCCTTATTACATGGTGGGGAGTCTTCTGGGTATATGCCCAGGAGTGGTATAGCAGGATCTTCTGGAAGTAAGGTGCCCAGTTTTCGGAGGAACCGCCAGACTGATTTCCAGAGTGGTTAGACATTCTAAAGCTTAGTTTCCTCAGGGTCATATTGGTACCTCAGAACTTTCCAAACTAGGCTAATTGTCAAAATCCTATGCAGGACTTTATAGAGATAAAAGTAACAGGCTATCTCCAAGTTCAGAGATACCAATAGCCCATTTATGATGACAATAGCCCATTTATGATGACAATGTATTTGTTTGTTAAGGTGCTTTAGTGATTCTTTCTCCTTTGACTGTTTTGCCTTATTATGGCACAATCCTTTTGCATTTAGAATATTTCTCTCCTCTTAGTTAGGTTTTTCCTGTTTCTGTAATAAAGTATCCAGAGAGAAGCAGTTTAATGAAGAAGGGGTTTATTCTGACCATATTTTGTGGCTGCAAAAAAATTCCCATAGTGGTTGGAAAGTCTACCATGTGGTATGTAGTACTTGCAAAGGCAATTGATGAGGTTGCATCCACAGTTAAAAAGCAGAAATAAATGAATTCTGGTCTGGCTTTCATAGTCTACATTTTACACAGCCCAGGATTCTCACCCGTGGAATGTTCTTCCTGACCATAAGAAGTGTCTTTCCTTATAAATTAACTTAATGAAGAGAATCCTTCACAAACACTCTTGAAGTCTCTCTGCACTACTCTAACTAATTCCTCACAGACAGTTAACAGTAACCTATGCTAAAGAGAGAAGACGCAAGAGAATGTCCTTTGAATGCTTACACTAATTTCTGCATAAATGAAAAATCAAGGATAAAATAGAGTACAAAGGGTTAAACAATCATATTATTTTCCTATAAAAATGTTGAATATTTCAGACTTGCCCATATTCATTAAAACTATGCAAGATGTTAAATATACATTTAAAACTAGATTTATTTAAACTTAGGAGCATAATAAGTAATTAATTCTAATATTAAAACTTTCCTTCAATAGCCACTACAGGCAATTGTTTAAAAAAAAATTAATCGTTTAAAAAGTGACTGCACATCAGTCTGAACACTAAGGCCCAAAAGTGGCAAACATGGCAACATTAAACACATCCCTGTATGCTAGTGGCTGGTCTGCATTATCTTCTAAAGTTATTTTAGGTTTCAAAACAGCAGAATTATCCCTTGGACAAAAGAATTTTAAAAGAAACATTAAGGGTTCAATCTAATTGACAATAAAATTGGTAGAAACCCTTTGTTATAACTTAAAATATGATAATTAAATTCACATAGTTAGCATTTGTTTTCCTGATGGCATCCACATAAACTATCAGTTGTTTTTCATTAACTTTAAGGCTGGAAATATTCTGATCATATTTAAGGTTAAAAGTTATATGTAACAGTTCAAAAACAGATATGCAATAAATTTTATGATGTTTCATTGCTTTGCTGTTATTATAAATTTCTTTACATTAGTATTTTCTATTTAATGAGTGATATTTAAGTTGTACCATATAAATATATATGTATAATGTAAATACATATAATATTGTATATATACATATACATACACACACACAAACACACACACACACACATATGAGGGAGAGAGTGTTTGAGGTAAGGTTTCTCTGTATAGTTTTGGCTGTCCAGGAACTTATTCTGAACACCAGGCTGAACTTGAACTCACAGAGATCTGTCTACCTCTTCCTAATAATTAAAGGGATTAAAGGTGTGCACCAAACCCAAACCTACCTGGAAATGTATGTGTGTGTGTGTGTGTGTGTGTGTCATATACATGTATTGTGTCATATACATGTATTGTGTCATATACATATATACATATATGTCATATATACATATATCATAATATATATGATATGTGATGTCATAAACACACACACACACACATATATATACCCTATAAAAATGTTTAACTGAGAGAGGAAGGTCAACCCTAATTTTGGGCATCACCAGTCAATGGCAAAATTCCAGACTGAAGAAAAACAGACTTACTACATTCTCCTTTTCTTGCTTCTTGGTCCATTTAACATCTGTGTCAGTCCATCCAACCATAGCTGTTAGCTTCCTTTTTTACTATGATACACTGTGCCTTCTGAGCCATGAATCACAACAAGTCTTCCTTCTTTGTAGGTTCCTTCTTGTCACAGATTAAGTTATGACAATGAATAATGTAATTAATTCACAACCTGTTTCCTGATCTGCCAAATAAAGACTTGTGAAGGATGAGGTGTTTGGTAAACTGTGTTATAATTGCCATTCAGGTACTTGCTATGCAGGCAAGCAGACCTTACTTCATATCTAAGAATCCACATAAAAGCTGGGTTTACTGGGATCACCTATAATGCAAATCTAGTTGGGAAGTAGAGACAGGAGGCTCATTGAGGCATGCTGGTTGTATTAGTTTGGGTTCTCTAGAGTCACAGAATGTATGGGCCGTCTCTATATAGTTAGGGAATTTGTCGATGACTTATAGTCTACAGTCCAACTCCCCCAAAATGGGCAGCAACAGCTGTGGATGGAAGTCCAAGGATCTAGTAATTGCTCAGTCCCATGAGGCAAGCAGGCAAGGAAGAGTGAGTAAATCTTCCTTCTTCCAATGTCCTTATGTAGATCTCCAGCAGAGGGTGTAGCCCAGATTAAAGGCTGTAGGCCTCCAGCAGAGGGTGTGGCTCAGATTAAAAGTGTGTGGGTCTCCAGCAAAGGGTGTAGCCCAGATTAAAGGCATGTGCCTCCATGCCTTTAATCCCAGATGATCTTGAACTCAGAGATCTCCTTGTCTTAATCTTCTGGAATTCATAGCCACTTGTCTTAATCTTCTGGAATTCATAGCCACTGTGCTTCAAGATCTCCATGCCAAGATGCAGGTCAGAAACTTATATCTCTGAGCCTCCAGATTAGGATCATAGGTGAGCCTTCCAATTCTAGAATGTAGTTCATTCCAGATATAGTCAAGTTGATAACCAGGAATAGCCACGACACTGGTCAACCCCCTAGCACCAGTTCCAGCTTCCAAAGGAGCCTAGTTCTCCTGGAATTAAGATATACCATAATAGAGCAGGACACCTGACCTCCTGCTCTAAATTATGGACACATACCTATCTGCATACATTAACAAACATCCACATCCACAGTCACCCACAGACAGACAACACCCCACCCACATTGACACGCTCCCCTTCTCTCTCCTCCCCCCTTGCAACATACACATTTGCAGATTTGAATCTAAGTGGAATATATCTCTAAGATGTCAGTAAGCAAAAAAATGAAAAATAAACAATAACAAGTCATATATTAGCATTATAGGATGGTAAAGACAAATGAAACAATACAAAAATAAAACACCCGTGTTTTGCAAAGAAATTAAATAAATCTTTTCAAAGTCAAGGTGATGGTAGAGAGAAAGATGGCTACTGTGGTCAATAGTTAACTGAGAAGTATTAGAACTGTTCATGTTCCAAGAATGTATGATGCATAGAATCTGAACGGGTTTTCCAACAGGACTGAACCACAGTATAGGCCCACTTTATGTCACATAAAGTAGGTCAATGATCTTGCAGAAGGCAGTCACTTGTTGAAAAAAAATCTAGGTTAAAACAATACTCCTTGTCTACTTAGAAATCATCCTCTTTTCAGATAGAAAAGGCAAAAAACTATTATATTTAAGGAATAATCATGCAAATAAAATATGAGTCACAGACTATAGAATAAAGATATGGTGAGGAGGAGAAAATACAAACACTGTTTTATATCGCTGGGCTGGTACAATCTAATCACAGAACTTTGCTCGAAATAAATAAACTTGTCCTCGAGCAGGAGCTCTTGATGGCAACATTTGTCACTTGTCCTTTGTCCTAAATATGCCTGGTAATTGGAGTGGCCACCTGTGTTTTTCTAATTGCTTTTATCTTTAGGGAAAATCTATTGCTCATACCTTCATGACAACAGGTAGGTTTGCAGCTTGCAGCCAGACACCTGCTGGTACTTGTTTTTCAGTCCTCCCACAGGTACTTAGAGAAACAAGGCAAGATATTCTACTTCGCATGCTAAAAAGAATATTTCCTGGGACCATTAGATAGTATTTCTCATTATAAAACTGATAAACAGTATTTTTAAAAGTATATTTTGTGCACACAGTTTTTCTGAAGTAAATACTGTAAGGAAGAGAGAGCCTCTGCCCTTAATTTATAAAAATTAATTAAAATAAAATAAATGATATTTAATTCATGACTTCACCCTTTCCGTTTCCTCCCATCAGCATCATTATAGGCATCCATAGCCTTTCAGACTGACTGTTCCTTTTCCTTTGCTCATTATCACTACACATAAATGCCAATGCTTAGTGTGTTTCTGTTGTGGTGTGCATCTGATTTCACAAATGAGCATTTTGTATTGGTCAATTAGGGTTCTCATTCATCAAAGAAGTTTATTCTCTCTCTAACAGGAATCAGTTGCCTGGAGCTCTTTGTCTAAGGATGGGGCCTTGAGATAGCACCTTACCACATTAGCATGCTTGTAGCTTCCCAGTTTCCAGGAGACACATTTCTCAGCACACCGCAGTATCCTCAGCATACCTCCCATATCCTCTGGCTCTCAGAGTCTTTCATCTCCTTCATCTACAGTTTTCCTTGACACAAGGATTGCAGAGCTGTGGTATTGATGGATTCACTGTGGTATTGAGTCCCCATGATACTGAACTCTAGTTTGTGTACATTGTGGTTGTCTGTGATATTCTCCATTGGCTATAAAGATAAATTTAAAAGATAATAGCTCTACTTATTTGTAAGTGTGTGTGTGTGTGTGTGTGTGATATTTGTGGTTTTTTTAAAATAGGGTTTCTCTGGTTGTTGTGAAACTCACCCTGTAGACAGGGCTGGCTTTCATATTTCTATTACCACCTTTGTGGTCTGTTTTTATTTTCATGTTTTCTGCATATATTATTTAAGGTTCCCTACTAGAGAAGAACTTTTAGTATGTACCCTCAGTGCGTGTGTGTGTGTGTGTGTGTGTGTGTGTGTGTGTATGTGTGTGTACATATAAAAGAGATTCTTTTTATGCCTTATACACTATGATACAGCTAACCCAAATATGACTGACTATAAATGGAAGATCTGAGAATCCATTAGTTGTTCTGTTCAAGAGACTGGATGTTTCAGCCAGTCTCAGTAGATTCCAGATACCTGAAAAAATAGGCTTCAGTACCAGGGAAGAAATGGGCTTTTTAAAAGCCAGGGCCAGAGCCACAGCATAGGCAAGCCAGCAGAGATCGAGATCGAGAGCAAGAGGGAGAGGAGAGGGAGAGTGAAAGGGAGATTCTTCCATGTCCTTTACATAGGCTGCCAGTATAAATTGTGACCCAGAATAAAGGTGTATCTTCCAACATCAAAAATCCAAATTAGAAATGAATCTTCCCATTGTAAAGGGTTTAATTAGAAAATGAAACAAAACAAAACAAACAAAACAATTCACAGGTGTTCCCTGCCATTTTGGTTGTAGTTAATTTCAGCTATAGTCAAGTAGAAAAACCAAGAAAAGTGAGCACTCTGGACTCTCTCCATAGGGTCTTTTCACATCTGAAGAACTGGAGTGAGGAACTACAGATGACAGAGAGCATTAAGTATCTGTCTTTCTGTGTTGAGCCATGTCACTCAACCTCTTCTAGGTCCTTCCATTTGTCTGCAAATTTCATCCATTCATTTTCTTTCCAGTAGAATGATAATATATATATGCCACATTCCCATTATCTGTTCATCTGTTGAAGGAATTTATGTTGCTCCATTTAATAGCTATTATGGATACAGCAGCAATACACATTGCTGAGCAAGTGCTTTTAATGTGATAGGATGCCAAGAATTTGGGCATATGCCCACGAATGGTATAGCTCGCTCATATAGTAGATTTAATTTTGTCTTTTGAAGATGCTACAAGATGGTATCAATAGTACTGCACCAAATTGCAGTTCACACAAAATTAATAAGTACTTCCCTTTCAACACAGCCTTGTAATCATTTTTTGTTTGTTATTTATCTGACTTTAGCCATTTGAACTGAAGTTGAGTTGCCCTTTTTTTAAGGCAAACTTTGTTTTTGTTTTTAGATTTCACTCCTAGTTTTCTCTTTTATGATAGTTAAACAAACGGTAATTGTAATATTACACATGACGCATTATTTTATGTTGGTTTAATCCCAGAATTCATTTGATCATTCTTAACTTGAATTAGTTTTTTTACACTTTCAACTGAGCAACATGGCCACTAACTGCTCTGAGATATCTAGGTAGCTTATTATAGAAATTTCACCTGGGTTCTTTCCGGCTTCTGGCTATTATAAATAGGGCTGCTATGAATATAGTGGAACATGTGTCCTTAGTACATGCTGGGGAATCCTCTGGGTTTATGCCCAGGAGGGGTATAGTAGGGTCCTCTGGTAGTATCATGTCCAGTTTTCTGAGGTACCACCAGACTGATTTCCAGAGTGGTTGTACTAGCTTGGAATCCCACCAGTAGTGGAGGAGGAGTGTTCCTCTCTCTCTAGATCCTCACCAGCACTTGCTGTCTCCTGAGTTTTTAATCTTAGCCATTCTGACTTGTGTGAGGTGAAATCTCAGGGCTGCGACCAACAAATTGGGAAAAGATCTTTACCAACCCTACATCTGACAGAGGGCTAATATCCAATATGTACAAAAACTTAAGAAGTTAGACCCCAGAGAGCCAATCAACCCTATTAAAAATGGGTTACAGAGCTAAACAAAGAATTTTCATCTGAGGAATATCGAATGGCTGAGAAGCACCAAAAGAAACGTTCAACATCCTTAGTCATCAGGGAAATGCAAAACAAACTGTTTTCTATCAGTTGAGGTTGTAGTAGTCAGTTCTGTTAATCTTCCTACCTAATCAAAATGCCAAGCAGCGCTACTTAAATACAATAATTTTACATCTCCTGAGGACTCAGGAGGAGAGCTCTCCAGGGTGGAACTCTGATGAGTCACTGCTTCTGGCAGCATGACAGTTCAGGCTGCCTTTTAGAGGAAAGATGCACTAGACAGAGATAAAGACACAAAGATGGGAAGGTGAAGTTCACAGTGGATAGATGAGAAGTCTGGAAAACTGAAGCTCACAGTAGGTATACCAGAACTCCAGGGTTGAGGGACGCTTTCTCAGGTCCCTTCTTTCTCTGACTCTGGGATCAAGAGGACACACTAAGGGTGTGAAAGATGCACTAGCCAGAGATAAAGACACAAAGATGGGAAAGTGAAGTTCACAGTGGATAGATGAGAAGTCTGGAAAACTGAAGCTCACAGTAGGTATACCAGAACTCCAGCGTTGAAGGACGCTTTCTCAGGTCCCTTCTTTCTCTGACTCTGGGATCAAGAGGACACACTAAGGGTTGGTAATGGCATCTCAGCCCAAACCCCAATGCTACTTAGTCCTTAAAGGATACATAGTAGTAGGCACTGAGAGTCTGCCAAAAGGCAGTTATGTTAGATACCTTCTGCAAAGGTTCATAGCTGGGGTGCAATTTACCAGCATAGGGATCTTTCACTAGTTGCTAATTCATTGCAGAATCGTTTACTAAATCCAACAGAGTGGGCATCATAAATACAGAACCAAGGTCCAGTCCTAAAGAAACTAAAGGGCCACTGGGTTGGAGATGTCATCGTGGAACCCAGATGTCCCTCAGTGGAGGAATGGATACAGAAAATGTGGTATATATTTACACCATGGAATACTACTCCACTATTAAAAACAATGATTTCATGAAATTCTTAAGCAGATGGGTGGAAATGGAAAATATCATCCTAATTGAGGTGACCCAGTCACAAAAGAACACTCATGGTGTGTACTCACTGATAAGTGAATATTAGCCCAGAAGCTTGGAATACCCAAGACACAATTCACATGTCAAATAATGTCCAAGAAGAAGGAAGGAGAGGTCCCTGGTCCTGGAAGGGCTCGATTCAACAGTGTAGGGCAATACAAGGACAGGGAAGCAGGAGAGGGGGTTGATTGGGGAACAGTGGGAGGGGAGGGAAGAGGGCTTATGGGACTTTCGGGGAGGGGGGAACCAGGCAAGGGGAAATCCTTTGAAATATAAATAAAGAATATATATAATAAAAATAAAACAAAAATAAAAACAAAAAAAGAAATTTCATCATCTTTCACACGTAAGTTTATGGTCAGCATGAATTTAAAGGAGTGCAGATAAGGGTGCATAAAACGGTTTTGACAGAAGAAACAGAGTGAGAAATGTTGAATTACAATCTTAACTTTTAAAAGAAGTAAAATTAAATTCAATAGAAGTAAACAGGTTCCGGATAGTGCAAAAGTTCAGGATATTGATGTCTAAAATATACATCCATGTACAGGTATGATAACAGTGTCCCATGAATCCAATCTGACCATGTTGTTCCACATTAAGAAGCTATTGTGTTAACCCTAGAATTTTATATTTTTCTGCATTCCACATTCTATCTGCTACCAAAAAGCAATGCAATTACCTGAGACTACCAAGTATGGCAATAAAGACAGTTATTGATCATAACATTAAAATATATTTCTATTATAAGAAAAGGTTAATCAGATACAAAAATACATTGTAGTTTTATTAAAGTCCCTGATGGCTTTCTGAGCTCAGTGCCAAATAGGAGCATCCTTTCAGAATGGGGCTTCCCTGACTTTGCCTGTCTTTGTCTGGAGATTGGCACAGAATACAGATAGCTGACCTGGTCCTAAAAGACCTTGTACAAAGCTCTCTGCAAGATTGCATAAATCAGAACATAAGTCCTTCTCTGGCTTTCTGAGTCCATAATTAGGTGCTCTATATAACTAATCACCCTTTCATGCTCTCTTGATACTATGACCCATTAGACCTTTCCACTTGTACTCCTAAAAACCGAGCCCCTATATACCCTATCCCTTAAACAATAAAGCAGACTCCACTTGCTGCAGAGGTCTCTGGACCTTCTGAACCCAGCTCTTGGCTTTTGCTCCTATTTTCCTCCTATAGGTAGGTGGCAAACAGCCTTGGAGGCGAAGGGAGAGGGGTGCACTGAATTTTGTTTATTCCTTGCAATATTGAAAAATTTATAAAAATGAATAACTTTGGATGTAAAGAGTTGGTAATCCATAGATTTGAATGTTTAGTGAGATTTTAAAATTAAACAAATTCACAGCTCTTGGTAATCACTCTTAATCAAAGCTCTGGTTTGGGTACCTTTACTGCAACAGCGTTTTCTTGAGAATAATGGTGGAGAAGGTGAAGATAGAATCTTGGAGACTTGTTGTACCAGCTTGCCAGCAGTGGAGGGATTGCAAGCTGGTACAACCACTGTGGAAATTAGTCTGGCTGTTCCTCAGAAAACTGGGCATGACACTTCTGGAGGACCCTAAAATACCACTCCTGGGCATATACCCAGAGGGCATGCAATAAGGACACATGCTCCACTATGTTCATAGCAGCCTTATTTATAATAGCCAGAAGCTGGAAAGAATCCAGATGTCCCTCAATGGAGGAACAAATACAGAAAATGTGGTATATTTACACAATGGAATACTACTCAGCAAATAAAAACAATGAATTCTTGAAATTCTTAGGCAAATGGTTGGATCTGTAAAATATTATCCTAAGTGAGGTAACCCAATTACAAAAGAACACAAATGGGATGTAGTCACTGATAAGTGGATATTAGCCCAGAAGCTCTGAATACCCAACACACAATTAACATAACAAATCATTCCCAAGAAGAAGGAAGGAGAGGGCTCTAGTCCTGGAAAGGCTTGATGCAGCAAAGTAGGGGATTATGAGGACAGAGAAGTGGGAGGGGGTTGATTGGGGAATGGGCGGAGGGAAGAGGGCTTATGGGACTTATGGGGAGAAGGGAACTGGGAAAGGGGAAATCAATTGGAGTGTTAACAAAGAATGTGGAAAATAAAAAAATAATTTAAAAAAAAGAATCTTAGAGATTAAAAAATAATTAAAAAATAAGAATCATAGAGCTCTATGCTAATCATAGAGCTTAGAGAAAATTCCTACAGGTAAATGGCGTCAATTCAGGTGAAGACATCATAAAGCCATTGTAGAGAGCCCTGCAAGTCATATCATAAGCCCATTGTAGAAATAGAGCTCTCACAGTCATATCAGATCAGTAACATCCCATAGCCTGGCCAGGAAGACTGTGGGAATGACCAGCTCAAGTCTATTTTGCTTCAAGAATTTTGACATCATAGAAAATAGAAAAGCTATTAAAGAAAAAATACAATCAATAAAACACTAAAGTCACCCTATGGCTGTCTGCTTGCAACCTAATCTAACCCACAGAAGTATTCTTGTTAACTTTATGCCACATGTTATGTGAAATTTAATTTGAATATTTTAACTAGTTATCTGAACCTGAAATGCCTTAAGTCCAATTCTATTCAAAATTCTCTGTTCTCCACTACTCTCGGCAATTGGGAGCAGTCCAAAATACCAATTCAACTACAACATTAGCAAGAAAGCATTTTGTCAAAAATGTAAAGATGTCAAAAATGCAAATGAAGTCCTATACACAGCTTCTCCAGGCTTCACTCTAGCAATGTACCTCACTGAGACATTATTGCATTTAGCAATTAAGTATCCAGATCTCTAAAGTTTTAAAATGAAAAACCATCTTAAAAGAATTTCTTCTTTAGTGGTCTTTATGAAACAAGTATATAGTTACTAAACAAATCATTCCCTTTTCTTTAGGTTTTGTAACTACTGATCTAAGGTTTGTGTCTCATTCATGAGATAAAAATAAGCTCATATGTATTATATTGTATCATATATAGTATAGTATTGTAGTATATAATACTATATTTATTTTATAATATGGTGAAAAATTTCCAATGTATCACAAATGAGATTTATTAAACTGGGAAGTTAGAACTCATTTTATATCTTGAAATAGCTGTTACTAACTTTGAATAGCTTGTCATTGTATTTGTTAAATATTTCAAGCTCTTAAAAATATTATATTTCTTGGTTTCTGTACAAAGTGACTGGTATTTCCTTAGCCTTTCCAATAAGTATGTTGTATAACTGACATTTTTGCAGTAAACAATATATTAATTCAATTTCTTTTCAGCCTTGTACAAATGTACTTAGTCTTCATTATGCTACAGGATTCATATTCGTTTATTGCATATATAATTTGGAGGTTGAGGATTCAAACAAATGTGTGACTGCTAGACATTTTTCATTCATAATTTCCCTTTTCTACCATGTTATTATGTAGATCATTTCACATTTTTTATTTTAGATGCTATGTTCATAGTAAAGTACATGAAGGACAATGTTCATAAATGTAAAAATCTGTGGGCCTAAAGATACATATTTAGTATTCTGTAAAAATATACATTGAGTTAGGAAAGTATGTTCTCCTGTCAGGTATGTGACAGTTCCAGGCATGAATATCTGGTTTATAATGTCAGTAATGAATTTCTTCATTTGACCAATTTTAAGTCCAATATTTAAGTCCAATAAAATAGCCATTCATCACCCACTCACAAGAAAAGATGAGTCTCTATTGCACCATTAAGCATACATTGGTAGTTAATGCTTATTGTAATGAATAAACCTTACAGTCTGAAGGAATATTGTTTGCTTATCTGACTTGGAAGTTCACACAGCGCCAATGGGTACTATGAAAGTCAGTATGTAGGGAAGAATCTTCCAGGTAAGTTCCAGCTTGATTCCTCCAAGAAGTTCTTTCTTTCTTTCTTTCTTTCTTTCTTTCTTTCTTTCTTTCTTTCTTTCTTTCTTTCTTTCTTTCTTTCTTTCTTTCTTTCTCTTTCTCTTTCTCTTTCTCTTTCTCTTTTTCTTTTTCTTTTTCTTTTTCTTTTTCTTTTTCTTTTTCTTTTTCTTTTTCTTTTTCTTTTTCTTTTTCTTTTTCTTTTTCTTTTTCTTTTTCTTTTTCTTTTTCTTTTCCTTTTCCTTTTCCTTTTCCTTTTCCTTTTCTTCTTCTTCTTCTTCTTCTTCTTCTTCTTCTTCTTCTTCTTCTTCTTCTTCTTCTTCTTCTTCTTCTTCTTCTTCTTCTTCTTCTTCTTCTTCTTCTTCTTGTTCTTCTTGTTCTTCTTCTCCTTTTCTTCTTCTTCTTCTTCTTCTTCTTCTTCTTCTTCTTCTTCTTCTTCTTCTTCTTCTTCTTCTTCTTCTTCTTCTTCTTCTTCTTCGTCTTCGTCTTCTTCTTCTTCTTCTTCTTCTTCCTCTTCTTCTTCACATGTGATCTCTTCACTGAATGGTCTTACATCTAATTTCTGGAATGACACAAAGGCAGTAGCCTATATTGTTTTAGGAGACTTGAATTCCTCTAACTGAAATGTTAAAGAGAGATTTTCAGACCGAGAACCACACACACAAAAGAAAATGTATGTAAGTCCATGCATATACACGTAAAAATAGTAAGGAAGAGACAGGATTTGGGAGAGGGGAACATAAGAGAACTTTGATGTAGGTAGAGAAGGGTGAAAGAGATGTATACATTGCTAAAGAATAACATCCTCAAACAATCTGAGGTTTATAATAAAATATAAAGTTTAGTAAATAACTCATATTTCAGTTACATCATCTTCTAGACTCTGATATTGGATAGTTTTGCAGCTCCAATATTCTCAGCAATTTTTGTATTTTGTAATAGTATGAGCAACATATCTGTAGACTCCTTGAAAACAAGCTCAATAGATTTTGTGCCCATTCCTATGTCTTTAACATATTGCCCAAATATTAGAGCTGTTAAATAAAGCCATGAAGGAATTCTCTGCTCTCAAAAATTACAGTTAGAACACATTGTTTGGTTTTAAGATTGTAGTTTAAAAAGCAAACATTAGACAAACAAACAAATAAACAAACAAAAATCCTTTCCAAATGAGTTTCTCTTTGGAAGAAAAAAGTGACCATTCATTGTATAACCATCTACTGTTTGTTCACTTGTTGTTTAACAAAATAGATGGTCTCTTTATCCTTGACAGATACTCAAATAGAAATAATATCGTATATATATATATATATATATATATATATATATATATATATATATATATATATATATATCAAAAGATCAAAATGCATTCAAAGAAGCAATGGGATCAACCCCAAGTATAATGTTATAAAACAAAATTTATGGATACAGAAGGTTCTCTTAGTCAAACCTCATGGTATGAGTAGGATCTCCAGAGCCTACATAAAGCAAATGGAATGGAAAACTGTTTCTCACAAGTTATCATCTTTCCTTTACATGCACACCATGTCATACTTTCTCATACATGCACTCTTGTATGAACCGCAAACTTATGGGAGGGGATTGATTCCTTCAAATTATCTGTCTTTATTATGTGGCATCTTCAGGAATAGGGTTTTATCTTCTTCTTCTGGAAGGTACCAAGGGTAATGATTAATGGTTATATTGTTCTTCTGATTTCTTGGGCTTCCATGATCAATGACTCAGAGCATTGTTTCCAATATTCAACCTTCACATTGCTGATATATGACTATTTGTAGTGCTGATTCTCCTGCTGGTATAACAAAATGCCTTATGAAATATCCTAAGCTTTGGAGGGCTTATTTTCTCTAAGGGTTTGAGAGAATAGCCCATAATGATTATGTAAATATAGTAGTGAGAGCCGTTCCAGCTGTGGCAGAGAAACGAGGAAGCAGCTCATCACGTTGAACCCATAGCCAAGAAGCAGAAAGACAGACACCCATGCTCATCTCATCTCTCCCCTTTTCATTCCATCTGGAACCACTGGCAATGGGACAGTGGCACCCACACTCGTGGTGTGTCTGCTATCCCTAGATAAATTTTCTGAAACTTTTAGAGACAACTCCATGTGTGTGTTTCCTGAGTGCCTCCAATCTCCAGTTGAGTTGACAGTGAAGAACAAATATCACAGCATGGATGCACTAATATCACAAAAGTCCACATTACACCGTTGGCCATCGTGGATACTTCAATTGAAACTGAAATAATTTTGAACTCTATAAAAGCACTGAGTAAATCCTGAAAGTCTTCAGAAATTAGTTAAGGCTTTGTATTGGAAAAACATTTTACTTTTTCCTAACACAATCTGAAATACCCATCATTCTTTCATATGATTTATATTTCTGACACTATATTACAAATGCATCACTCTTTCAGTTTATTTTGTATCTAAATTTATATGAGCATATACCATAGTAATATTCAATCAGTTACCTAACTTGATCCAGGTGGCAGCTGTGGCATTCCTCACTATACAGCCCAATGTTCTAGGTTCTAGAATAAAAGACACACACACACACAACATTTATCTTTTGATATACCTTAAATAACTCAATGGCTAGGATACTTCCTAACATCCACATGGCTAATCCACCTCACTCTGATATTCTCAAGTTATTACTTACTTCAATCTCTATTCCTTCTTTGCTGTCCTAGACCAAGTTGGTCAGTCCTCTTGGAGCCAGTCTCTCCTGGCTCCTACATGGGGGCTATATTTTCTGTTCCACACCTTCTCAAGTATGTTGTCTCCTCTCCTTCATGTATTCTGGCATGGTGGCCCTCCTTCTTTCTCCATTCTGTCTCTCGCCCAGGAATCCTAAAAGTCCTGCCTCTGTCTGCTCTGCCCAGCCACTGACTGTCACCATCCTTATTTACCAATCAGAATCAACTGGGAGCAGGGTTTCCAAGGGTCTTATGTGTTGACACCCATGTGAACACTTTTGGAGGCCCAAAGTTACATGAGAATAAATCAACTATGAATGAATATATTACTGATATTCAGTTCATTTCACATGTGCAGCACATGGGGGAAATGCTTATTATGGGAAAAGCTGGAATTTCAGAATAAAACTGCTTCATTTAGTTCTAATGGGTAGAATACTGATACGGAATGCCACGAGAACGGTGTTTTTCATTTGTTTCATGCATATTCTTCTGTGCTACTCAAAGCATGTAATGGGCACATTCATGAATTCTCAATTTTTACTATGAGGAAACATGTAGCAGCTTGTGATCTCATTTTCTCCTTAGAAACTTCATTTTAATATATGTTATAGTGAAGTCATTTGCAAACATAAAACAATAAAAAGCTCTTACTGTAATGTCTAGGTTATTACAGGGTATATTGAAAATCTATTGGAAGAAGAATCTTTTTTTGTACAGGTGTAATTGCCCAATGAAGCTAAATAACAAATGTGTTTCTTAAAACATACTATTTCATTCTTTCCATTACACTTTCTTATTACATTCATTTCATCAATGGATTTTAATCTACCCTCTTGTCCAGGACCAGAATCTTCATTATTGATGCTATTACCTCATTGCCATTCACTCTTGTCTTGTGTATTGGCAATTATTGTCAACTTCCCCTCGTCAGACATGTCTCTTTTGTTGTTCTCTAATTTGGATATTGCATGTCATCCAAAGAATAGAGTGTGCAAAACTTGGTCTCTGGAATATACTCCTGGAATCTGGAAGCCCTTAATCAGGGAAATTTCCATCTTAGTATGCATGGTATTAAAAAGGTTTGCAATCTCTTCTTTTGATCCCTGTTGAAGAAGTATAAAGATTTTCTCTGATATCTCATGCACTAGATTGACAATAATAGGGCCAGTGTGCCATGGTCTAGAAACTCCTAATATGAGAGCTACAGCATGTCTTCTCAGCCCATAAGTTAATTGTCTTGTGTATTTTGTTAGTAACTAAAAGCTTCTTATGATATAGATCTTTAACTTTCTCTTCCAAAGACTCCTAGTTTATGCAGAAAAAATAAAAATAACTTCTCAACAGTATTGACATATAATGTTGAATTTGCAGTTTCAAAAAATATTTATATAGAAAATTATGCAAAGCATTCTAGATACAGAGATACTTATTTATATTGATATATTAATAAAACAAATGAAATAATTATAATAGAAAAAATAAACAAAGTATGCATGACACACACATATGTATCTCAGCATAGTATAGAAGGAAAATGTATATGCTAAATGGCATGGTCCTTATTCCAATTCTGCTCTGTTCAACATACCATTTCTACAATATTTCTGGAATTCATTTTCATAGTGACACTTTGCCCATTCAAAGTCTTACGGATCTCTGTTAGTAGTGACTTGATATTCCCACACCTCTTACTGCCTCACAAATTCCATCACAGCAAGGGCACTGCAAGCCAGGATTTTGCCTTTAAAATATGTGCTAGCCTGAAGGTGTTCTAGGCTCTGTGTCATGCACTCTTTCCTCTTTAGATTTCTTATCATGGCTCATTTCATTGTGCTGCTTTATTTACCTGCCATCTCCCTTCCTGTTGACTTCTTTTTCTAAGAGTTTGAAATGCAAGTCTGTAAAAGAAGAGACAACAGCAGTCATTATATGGTACTATGCTCTGTCATGCAAGAGTTTACCCTCCATGGGGTACTTCTGATAGGTTTGTTAGCAAGTATTTAGGTTTGTGTTTGTTTGTTTGTTTTCTCATAGGTTTGTTCTTACTCTGGAATAAGATTATGAATGCCCTCACTTATTTAAGGAACACATTATTCTCTGTTTTTTTTTTTTCCTAAGAGTGAAAGAAACAGTGTGTTATCTAAGAGTAACAAAAAAATCCCTTTTATTTGTACATAAGATGAAACATATTTTTGAGGTGTTGTAAAAGTATAGGACGAAACTGAAAAGAAAGTTGAAACCAATTTAAATTATCTTGAGCTTTGCTTCAAGCTACATTAAAACCAGAAGGTTTCAGAAGATTCCCATGCATATGCTTTTTGAAATCCTGAATCAGATGCTAAAGACATATTGCTACCATTTAACAATACCATAGCTTACAGTCAGGGTTACTAGTACTACAGGAAACAGCCATATCTCACAGTGTGCCATTGAAGCCTTTGTTCTAACTTCAAGGAATAAATTTTTAATGAAATCGTCTTTCAATGCATTGGAAAATATACCTTAAGTAACAAATAGGCGAAAAATTATAGGTTTTTGATGTAATCACTCTTATACAATAATTTGTTTTCATTACATTAAACTCTTTGTCCCATTAAATTTGACTCTCATTAAATTACATATACTTTTGTAAGAAGATTGTCATATTTATGTATTCAGACCAATACTGAGTATAGAATAGGACATTTACAGATGCTTCTAAATGGTCATTCTACTGTTTATTAACAATGATTTATTTCCATAGATTTTTACAAATATCATTTTTCCTCTGAATGTGTCTTCTTTCAATATAAGCATGACTATAGAACATTATTCTATATGTATTTAATCATGGAACACATTTTAGTTATATCATTATATGAAGAAAAAATGGGAGACAAATCTGAATTCTTTCATATACTTAGTCTAACCATGAAACACACATCAGTAATCAAGTAGATGATAAATTCTCCTTCAAAGTCAAGGCAGGAAATATTTCTGTTAAGTTCATGTCAAGAGTCTCATGTATTCATTATGAATTTGAGACCAAGAAATAATCAAAAAACTTTCCCTAAAATCATGGAAGGATAAATACGAGATGATGCACCAGACCACCTACTGGAATCACCTTAGTGTTATTATTACTATGTCAAATGCAGAAAAGATTGAAGAGGCCATGATCATCAAAGAAATACTTTACATCTGGTAGTTCATTATTCTAGTACTATCTTTATCAGGGAATTAAAGAGTAGTTCCTGTATACATATATTATTAAGAAACCTTTAGATATATTTATAACCATAAATAATATAAAATATCTTGGCATAACTGTAACAAAGCAAGTGAAAGATCTATGACAAGATTCATTGCAGTTTCCATCAAATTCAAACACAATTTTTCACAGATATAGAAAGAACAATTCTCAAATTCATATGGAAAAACAAAAAGCCCAGGATAACTAAAAAATTCTGAACAACTAAAGGACTTCTGGGAGAATCACCATCCCCATCTTAAGCTCTACTATAGAGCAATAGTCAGAAAAACGACATTGTATTTGTACAGAGACAGAGAGATTGACCAATAGAATAGAATCGAAGACCAGAAATAGACTCATACAACTACAGACACATGATCTTTGATAAAGAATCCAAAACCATACAGAAGAAAAAGAGAATCTCCAACAAATGCTTCTGTTTTAAGTGGCAATCTGCATGTAGGAGAATACAGATTGCTTCATATTTATCATCTTGAACAAAGCTTAAGTACAAGGGGATCAAACACCTCAACATAAAACCAGATACAGAGAATCTAATAGAACAGAATGTAGGAAAGAGCCTTGAGCGCATTGGCACAGTGGTAATTTTTCTGAATACCAGTGACTCAGGCTCTAAGATCAACATTTGATAAATGGCATCTTTTGAAACTAAAAATCTTCTCTAAGTCGATGGATACTGTCAATAGGACAAAATAACAACCTACAGATTAGGAAAATTCCTTCACTAGCCCTATATCCAGTCTAAGGCCAATCAATAAGCAATATATATAAAGAACTCAAGAAGTTAGATTCCAAAAACAATCCAACTTAAAAGTAGGGTGCAGAGCCAGACAGAAATCTCAACAGAGGAATTTTGAATGTCCAAGAAGCACTCAAAGAAATGCTTAATATCCTTAATATCCTCAGTCATCAAGCAAATGCAAATCGAAGACACCCAAGATTCCAGCTTACATCAATCACAATGGCTAGCAATAAGAACTCGGGTGACAGTACATGCTGGTGAGGATGAACACTCCACCATAGCTGGTGGGATTGCAAACAGGTGTAACAACTCTGGAAATCAATCTGGCACTTCTTCAGAAAATTAGAAATAGTTTTACCTGAAGAAACACCCATGCTGCTCTTGGTTGTATACCCAAAAGATGCTCCACAATATCACAAAGACATGTGGTCCACTATGTTCATAGGAGCCTTTTTCATAAAAGCCAGAAACTGGAGGAATCTATGTTGTCCCTCGAATGAAAAATTGATACAAAATGTGGCTCATTCACACAACGAAATACTACTCAGCTATTAAAAGCAAGGATATCATAAATTTTGCAGGCAAGTGGATGGAACTGGAAAATATCATCCTGTGTGAGATAACTCAGACCCAAAAATCCAAATATGGTATGTATTCACTGTTAAGAAGACACTAGCCCAAAAGTATTGAATACCCATGATACATTCCATAGACACAAAGAAGTTAAAGAAGAAGGAAGGGCCAAGTGAGCTTGTTTCAATCCTACTTAGAAAGGAAACCAAAATAATTATGGGAGGCAGAGGGCGGGAAGGAGGGAGGGACCTGAGTGGGATCAGGGAGAGGGAGGAGAAAAGAGTGAAGGGTACAGTGTCAACGTTCACCCCTATGGGGGGTGGGAGACAGTAGAGAAAGCAGAGGGCCAGGAGAATGAAGAGAAAAAAATGTAGCTGCTGGAGCCAGTGGTTGATGGAATCTCCGAAAGTCCCAGAGAGCTGACATGTGGGAGGATTCCAGGACTCAGTGTGTCTAACCTTAGCCAAAATGCCCAACTGTGGAGATATGGTACCTAAAGAGATCAATCAGTAGGTTGAGCCCACAGTGGAGGGATGAGGTGGCCGTCTCACCTTCAAAATTTTCGACCTGAAATTGTTCCTGTCTAAAAGAAATGCAGAAACAAAAACGGACATAGAGAAATGGACAGCCAGTGACAGGTCCAAAGTGGGTGGGCACCAAACCTTGACACTATTATTGGAACTATATTGTGCTGGCAGGCAGGAGCCTAGCATGACTGTCCTCTGGGAGGCTCTCTTAGCAGCCAACTGAGACAAATGCAGATACTCACAGCTGAGCATTTTACTGAAGTCAGGGACCACTCTGAAGAGGTAGGGGAAGGATCCAAGTAACTGATGGAGATGGCAACCCCATAGGAAGACCAACAGTGTCAATTAACATGGTCCTCTGGGAGCTTCTTGAGATGAAGCCACAAACTAGAGAAATACAGGCTACTTTGAGGACCGTGCACACATGTACCAGATGACTGACTGCCTTGCCTGGCCTCCGTGGGAGAGGATAGGCCTAATCCTGTAGAGAAGTGATGTCTCAGAGAGGAGAGAGCCCAGATGGGGTTCCCAGAGACAAAGGGGAAGGAGGATGGGGAACTCTGTATGGGAGTGCTTGGAGGGGTCCAATATTTGGGATGGAAATAAGTAAAATAATTAACAATAATAAAGAAAAACTATAGAAAAGAGAAAGAAAGCTTTTCAATATGTAAATGCCAAAAAGATGACTGTTCTACCCAATCTTCTACTTAGGTTCACCAAGTAATATATTCTAATTACAATCTGGTGTGAAACATTTTATTGCAAATTAATGGCTTCAAAATTCCACTAGTATAACAAATTAAGCAAGTAAAGTATATTTTATTTGCTATCATTTAAAAAATGTGAAGCACACTTTTTCTAAAAGTAGAAAATGTGCAAATCATCCCAGTGTTTATACCTTTCAAGTTCGAGATGAGTGGCTTCTCTAGGGAAAGTATCTATAGGGTATTGCTTTACTTTTGGTACATATAATGTGCAGATGGCCAATTATTCCAGTTACGAATCAAGAGTACTCCCTTTCAAGTAGAGAGCAAACTCGATAGTTTATCTACATGTTTTCATGGTTGTCTCCAAATGCTAATATTTTCAGAATGCTTTAGGGAATGAAATAGTCTTAGAATAAACAGATGATGAATACAGATATTTTAGTATTGTATAAAGTAGAGAATAGCTCTCACATAGCCTGTTATCCCTCTGAAATAGAAATAAGAAAACATCTGTCATTATCACAATAGCGTAACTGTTATTACACAACTTAAATTTCACATGAAGTGACAAATTTATAATTTATTCAGTGAGATATCATTTTTGTAGCACAAAGAAGTGTTTCTTCAGGAGAAAGGATCAGATTTTTAAAAATTCCTTAAAAGGAGGCATTGTTAATGAAAATACAAGATTTGGATTTGTCTCAAAGTAATTATGTTAATGTGTTTCAGCACTCCAGATATCTGTTAAAATATGCATGAAAATATAATCTGCTAATGCTGTAAATAATGTTCAAGTTACAGGAGTAACAACATGTCAAAATACACACAGTTAAAGATATGTTCTATGTCATAATAATACATTAACTCTAGCTTCCTTCATACCTTGTTTTACAGGACACTTGTCAAAGTTATTACTATCCCCATAAATCCAGGAACATTTCTGGTCTTCCACCTAACATTGTCGGACATATTTAGGCCTAGGCCTATTCTTTTGAGTGCATAGTAGTGCTGATTTATATATTAGCTTACTTGGGTCAGAAATAATTTTACTTTACCAACACAAACCTTGAATTTGCATGTTTAAACATAAAAGACAAATGCATTTAATCATCCTAAAAATTATCTTATTCTTTGCAATTATATATATATATATATATATATATATATATATATATATATATATATATATATATATATTTCAAATACTTGTAAATGAGCTAGTTAAAAAGGAAGATCCTCAATAATTTAAATTTCTTTTTTAAATTTTTAAACTTTTTCATTCTTTTTTAATTATATATTTGCTTTATTTATGTTTCAAATGTTATCCCCTTTCCTCATTACCCCTCTATAAACCCCCTATTCCATCTCCCCTCAGCCTGCTTACCAATACCTCCAACTTTCCTGTCCTGTAATTCCCCTATACTGGGGCATCAAGCCTTCACAGGACCAATGGTCTCTTCTCTCATTGATGTCTGAAAAGGCCATCCTCTGCTACATATGTAACTGGAGCCATGGGTCTCTCCATGTGTACTCTTTGGATGGTGGTTTAGTCCCTGGGAGCTCTGGGGGTACTGGGTGATACATATTATTGTTCCTCCTATGGGGCTGCAACCTTCTCTAGTCCTTTCTCTAGCTCCTTCATTGGGGCTCCTATGCTCAGTCCATTGGTTGGCTGTGAGCCATAGGTATTTTGATTTCCATTATAAGAAGTAACAAAGAATCCACACCTTGGTCTTCCTTCTTCTTGAGTTTCACATGGTCTGTGAATTGTATCTTCAGTATTCTGAAGTTCTGGGATGATATCCACTTATCAGTGAGTTCATATCATATGTGTTCTTTGGTGCTTGGGTTACCTCACTCGGGATGATATTTTCTAGTTCCATCTATTTGCCTAAGAATTTCATTAATTCAATGATTTTAATAGGGAACCCCGATGTCCCTCAACAGAGGAATGGATACAGAAAATGTGGTTCATTTGCCCAATGGAGTACTACTCAGATATTTTTATTTTTTTATATGTGGGATTCCTTTGCCTGCATGTATACCTGTGCCCAATGTGCATGAAATGCCTGTGGAGGCCAGAAGAGGACATCAGATGCTGTGGAATTGGAGGGTTCTGAGGTGCTGTGTGGGTGCTGGAAAATCAAACCAGGGTTCTCTGGAATATCAGCTAGTACTGTTACCACTGAACCATCTCTCCAACTTCTTCAACCTGTTTTATATGAGTTTTCTTATATACAGCCTCTGCTAGGTTCAATATCAACATGAGGCATTGTCTTCTGCTACTTTCATCTTTTCATACCTTTGATGTTTTCATTTCTTTCTAAAATAATTTTGAGAACTTCATACATGAGTAATGTCTGTCACAGGCTCTGCCCTCTTACTCCTTGATGCTCATTTACTTCCAATCTAAGATCTCTTTGTTATTATTGTAACTGGCATGTGTATATATGTGTATATGTGTGTGTGTTTGTGTGTGTTTGTGTTTCTTCACCTATGTATACAGCCTAATTACTCAATCTAATATTCCATGAAAGTACATGTATCCTAGGGATTGCACAACCTATACAAGATAGCATTCCTGGAATCAACAAATTATCTCTCCCTCAGCAATCATTGATCACATGTACAGCTCTTCATCTACAGTAGAACATATGAAATCTCCTTTTCACACATCTGAATGTCAAATTTTGCTGGTGTAATACTCATCTTGTACAGTCAGTTACAATATTGAGATGCCATGGTTGTGCTAGCAGATTGATGACTAGGAATTATCTAGCAGTAGATATCCTGCTCCTCTCTCTCTTATGGACTTTACAGCCCCTTTCCATACATTTTCCCTAAGTCTTAATTGCAGGAGGTACATCAAATAGAGTTGCACACTCCAAATAACTTATTCTTGCATTTTGACTAGTTGTGGATGTCTGTAGTAATGTCCATGTGTTGCAAAAATATTTGATGAGTGAGTCCTAATGTATCTTTTTAAGAAAAATTATTTAAACTACATTTAGAAATTATATTCATTATAAAAATAGAAGGTGAGAATCCATTGAAGGCACTGTGATCTTCCCAACCACTGCTACCAAGTTTAATATCACAATAATTGATAAGTATTTGTTGACAAATAAGTATGTTACTTTCTAATCCCACTGGTATTGACTGATATTTTACCATGCTTTGATTAAGGTGTCAGTCTTCAAAAGAAAGGATAACAGATATTCTGGGACAGCAACTGCATGGTTGTCTGGGACAGCAGCCACACTACCATTTCTTTTATTTGATTATTTGAGTATTTTTCATTAAGGTGAAGAGAGGAACTAACACATAGTGTTCATCTTCAAAGTCCCAAATTTTATATTTTTGTTCATATTAAAATTATCTTGAGTTGTGGAAAATTCAAATTACACATCACCTTAAGCCAGTTCCTCTGTTATATGCCAGGTGTCACATGCATGATTTTGTTAGATAATGGATTTTGGATGGTAGGATTGGATGTTCTCCTTTTCTGACTGGTGCCTGGATCATGTGGTATTTACTTCTCCAGCAGTTGTGAAGCAGAATGAAGAGATCATGCTTAGATTGAATGGTAAGAAAGAGTATGGGTGAGAGGGATGGAGAGTGATGGGGGGAAGGAGATACTAGGGGAGAGTTTGTGAAGCTTGGTGCTGATATCACCTATTCCTCTCTATGGCAGAACCCCTAACTATTAGCCTACATAGGCCATATCTTCAGTTTAACCAGCACATTTCATTCCACAGACTCTTATATTACCTCAGTGTTGAGACTCCCAGAGTCTGATATTTTTATTCTGATAATTAGCTTTTGTTGTATACAGTAGTACCTAAGTCAGATTTAAATTTCCTACACACACACACACACACACACACACACACACACACACACAGAGAGAGAGAGAGAGAGAGAGAGAGAGAGAGAGAGAGAGAGAGAGAGAGAGAGAGAGAACAAGTATTATACCTACAACCAGATGTAGTTAAAGTTGATATTAACTACATTTGGTTATAGGTATAAAGAGACATTTGAAAATGCATAATACACTACTTACTAAATATATACAGTTAACTTCATTTCCCCCCATTTTATTTGGCAGTCATCAGACTAGACTGTCTGAAATAGTGGACATTTTATTCAATAACCCAGAAAACCAATGTCAGTGGTAGTTTAGAAAAGGCAGTTTGTAACTTGTTTATTTTGAGCTTTTAAGCTAACATCTGCTTATCAGTGGGTACATACTATGTGTGTTCTTTTATGATTGGGTTCTCTTGCTCAGGATGACACTTTCTAGTTCCATCCATTTGCCTAAGAATTTCATGAATTCATTGTTTTTAATAGCTGAATAGTACTCCATTGTGTATATATACTATAGTTTCTGTATCCATTCCTCTGTTGAGGGACATGTGAATTCTTTCCATATTCTGGCTATTATAAATAAGGCAGCTATGAACATAGTGGAGCATGTATCCTTATTACATGTAGGAGCATCTTCTGGGTATATGCCCAGGAATGGTATAGCTGGGTCTGCACCAAGCTCAAGAAGAAGGAGGACCCTCACTTAAGTGAGGGTGCTTGGGTTCCTCTAAGAAAGGGAACAAAATAGCCACAGGAGCTATTAGGGAGACAATGTGTGGAGCAGAGACTGTAGTAAAGGCCACCCAGAGACTGCCCTACCTGGGGATTCATCCTATAGACAGTCAACAAACCCTGACGCTACTATGAATGACAAGAAGTGTATACCAAAATGAGCATGTCATGGTTGTCTCTGGAGGGGCCCTGCCAGAGCCTTACAAATACAGAGGCAGATACTAGCAACCAACTATTGGACTGGGCATAGGGTCCCCAGTGGAGGAGCTGGAGGATGGTCCAGAGGAGCTGATGATTTAGGCCACCCAGATGCCCCAAGACTCCCAGGGACTGAACCATCAACCAAGGGGCATACATGGTTCCAGCCAAAAATGTGTCAGAGGAAGGTCTTGTTGGGCATCAGTGGGAGGAATGGTCCTTGGTCAGGTAAAGGCTCAACAGAGGCCAGAACAAAGGGAAACCAAGGGTGGGGGGAAGGAGTATGTTGGGTGGAGAGACATATAAGTCGAGGGAGGGGGAAGGAGGAAGGGGGGTTTTGGGATCTTAGGGTAGGGGGGATATTGGGAAAGCTTTTACCATTGGCAATGTAAATGAAGACTATACTCAATAAAAAAATAAATTAATAAAAAAGGAAAAGCAGTTTGTATGGGTTGATAACTTTTAAAAAGATTTATTTTTGTTACCAATTTAAGATATGTGTGTATTTGTATAGCTATGTGTGAATATGTACGCATCTTAAGGCAAGTGCCCACAAAGCCCAAAAAGAAAGTGTTAGATTTCCTAAGAGCATGCAACTGGTGATTATGAAATGTCCTGTGCTATTACTGGGAACTGAATTCAGTTCCTCTGAAAGAGCAGGATGTGCTCTTACCTACTGAACCATCCTACCAGTCTCAGAATGAGGATATCATCATAGTTAAATTGTTTACTTGCTACATTCCAGCTAGTGAGTCAAGACAGAATAAAACTTAGGATCTTGTCCTAAATTTGAAGTTCACATCTTCATTTTATATGCATGTGGCATATGTATCAAGTAGAATTACTAATAAAGGGAATCCATTTTCCTCTTTAGATTTCAACATGTATAGAAAGCAAAGGCAGAGTTAGCCATCAGCTTAAATAAGGTCGATGTCAATAGGTATTAACGAAAGACTTAAGTAAAGTGGAGAGGACACAGAGGCTGATCCTACAAAAAAAAAAAAAAGCACCCAATGCTTCCCGACATATTTTCTTACCTAATACCCTTTGTATCCTTGCATATAGCCCACCTAACTTTGTAACTTGTCTAAAGGAATTTTATAGTTTATAAATGTGATTTAAAATATAATAGAATAAAATAGTAGTTGTGTTTAGTTGTATTGAAAGAACTCTTAATATATAAGAAAATGAAACTATGTTAGTTCTTCTATAAGCTAGGTTTTGAAAACATGGCTTGTGAGTTTAACTAAATCTTAGTGTCCCACAAAGCCTGCTTTTCATATCAGTTCTAGAAGTGAACTATTTGTCAGATCTCCATTAAAGTAAAAGTGAAAAATTAATATACCAGCTACTTAGGATATTTCAAAACTAATACAAATCTATTAAGTCATACAACATAAAAACTATCAAAGATTTAGGAATGTTCAATTTGGGATTAAGGTTTGCTCTTATTTAACGTTTAAAATCCATTGTTTCATATGCTTAATAGAGCCCCTCAGAGTAAAATTGAAAGATGAATATTGATAATTTTTATTTTTATTTTATTAGATATTTGCTTTATTTGCATTTCAAATGGTATCCCCTTTCCTCATTACCCCTCTGAAAACCCCCTATTCCATCCCTCCTCCTGCTTACCAACCCTCCCTCCTATTTTCCTGACCTGGCATTCCCCTACACTGGGGCATCGAGCCTTCACAGGACCAATGACTTCTCCTCTTATTGATGTCTGAAAAGACCATCCTCTGCTACATGTATAGCTGGAGCCATGGGTCCCTCCATGTGTACTCTTTGGTTGGTGGTTTAGTGCCTGGGCGCTCTGGGGGTACTGGTTGATACATATTATTTTTACTCATATGGGGCTGCAACCTCTTCAGATCCATGATAAACATATTTAAATATGATTTATTTATTGAAATGATTTCATATATAAATGATAATTTAGGCCAGGGTTACTCATGAGTTAATGGGAAGGAATGGGCTTTTGAAATTGTTTTATTGTGTCTGCTAGGGTGGTACTAGCTGTCTGTGAATAAAGCTTAATCAATGTGTGAGCTTAGACATAAAATCATTTCTTTCTTTGTGAACCTGCTGTAGTTGTGGGCACTCAGAAACCCAAAAAGAGAGTAGTTTTCAAACAGTTATTGACTCTTTTGTCATTCTCTGTCTTGATCCCCTGAAAATGTGTAAGGTAATATGTGTCATGTTTTTTAACTAATTTATTTGCTCAGTTTATATCCTGATCTCAGCCTCCTTCTCCTTCTACATGCCTCCCACTTACACAGCGCCTACTCCTATCACTACTCCCTTTTACCTCTGAGAAGGGGAGAGTTCCCCCTGGGCACCAACCCTCCTAGGTACTTCAAGTCACTGCAAGACTAGTACATACTATACCACTGAGGCTAGCCAAGATACCCCAGCTAGGTGAACAGAATCCACAGGTAGCCAACAGAATCATGGTACTCCCCTTTGCCAGTTGTTGGTAGACAGGCATGAAGACCAAGCTGCCCATTTGCTGCATGTGTGCAGGGGGCCTAGTCCAAGCCCTTGGATGCTATTTTGTTTGTGGTTCAGTCTCTGGGAGTATACAGGGCTCCAGATGAATTGACTCTGTTGGTCTTCCTGTAGAGTCCCTAACCCCTCTGGGTTCCTCAGTCCTTCATCCAAATCTTTAACAGAACTTACTGAGCTCTATCTAGTGTTTAGCTATGGGTTTTGCTAATGTTACTATCAGCTACTGGATTGATCCTCTCAGAACACAATTATGCTAGGCTCCTGTCTGCAAGTGCAATAAAGTAAATAATAGTGTCAGGAATTGCCCAGGAGAAATATCTCAAGTTTCTCCAGTCTTTGGTTGGCATCTTTGGATGGTTCTCTGAGGCATCTTTGTTCCTGCACTTCTTATAGAGAAGGCAAATTTTGGGTTGAAGGTGTTGTAGGTGGGTTGGTGACCTTATTTCTACACTATGAGTGCTGCCTAGCTACAAGAGGTGACCACTTCAGGTTCCATATCAACCAATGATAGGATTCTCAGCTAGAGTCACCCTCATAGACTCCCTGGAGCCTCCCACATCCCAGGTCTCTGGCACATCCTAGAGATTACCTCTTCTGCCAATTTCTGGTCACTCTTCTAGCCCTCTCTCCCTATACTGAATCCCCACCTGTGCTCCCCCCCCCCATTACCATTCTCACCTAGTTCCCTCCCTCTATCCATATCCAATGACTATTTTTGTATTTCCCCTTCTGAGTGAGTTTCAAGAATCCTTGCTTGCATCCTCCTTATTATTTGGTTTCTTTGGGTCTGTGTATTGTAGCCTGGTTATCCTGTACTTTATGGCTAGTATCTGCTTATACATGAGCACATACGATACATGTCCTAATGGGTCTGGGTTGCCTCACTTAGGATAATATTTTTCTAGTGCCATCTCTTTGCCTGCAAATTTAATTATGTCCTTGTTTTTAGTAGTTGAGTAGTATTCCATTAGGTAAATGAACTACTTTTTCTTTATTCTTTGGTTGAGAAGCATATGGATTGTTTCCAGTTTCTTATTACAAAAAAGGCTGCTGTGAACATAGTTCACAGCATCTTCAATAAATGGTGCTGGACTAACAAGATATCTGTATGTGAATGAATACAAATAGATCCACATCAATCATCCTATATAAAACTCAACTCCAAGGGGATCAAGACCTGAATATAAAACCAGATGAAGTAAATCTAGTAGAAGAAAAAGATGAGGATAGTCTTAAATGCAATAGTACAGGAGACAACTTCCTGAACTGAACACCAATAACTCAGTCACTATGATATATAATTAATAAATTGGATGTCATGAAACTGAAAACCTTATGTAAGGCAAAGAACACAGTCAATAGAAAAAAAGGGCAGCCTAATGATTGGGAAAGGATCTTTACCAACCCTACATCTGAGAGAGGGATAATATTCAAAATATATAAAGAACTCAAGAAAATAACTAACAATCTAGGTAAAAATGGGGGTACAGAGCTAATCAGAGAATACTCAACAGAAGAATTTATACTGGCAATGAAGCACTTTATGAAATGTTGAACATCTTTAGTTATTAGGGAAATGCAAACCAAACAACTCTGAGATTTTTTTTATTAGATACATTCTTTATTTACAATTCAAATGATTTCACCTTTCCTGTCCCCCCCTGCTGAAAATCCCACAAGCCATCTCCCCTCCCCCTGTTGCCCAATAATCCCTTCCCTGCTTCCCTGTCCTGGTATTCCCTATAGAGCTGTCACGTGGAAGCTCTGAATAGTGCATGACAAATACAGAGGAGAACACTCTCAGCAAGCCATTGAACTGAGCACAAGGTCCCCAATAGGGACCTGTGCTAGAGAAAGAACCCAAGGCACTGAAGGGGTTTGTAGTGCCATAGGAAGAACAATGATATGAGCCACCCAGTACTCCCAGAGTTCCCAAGGACAAAACCATCAACCAGATATGGTGTTACCCATGGCTCCAGATGCATAAGCATCAAAGGATGGCCTTGTTGGACGTCAAAGGGAGGAAAGACCTCTTGGTCCTGGGAAGGCTCGATGCAGCAGTATAGGGAAATACCAGGATTTTCCTTAGGAATATAGAATGACTAAGAAACACCTAAAGAAATGGTCAACATTCTTAGTAATCAGGGAATTGCAAATCAAAGACACCTGAGATTTCACATCAAACCAGTCAAAATGGCTAAAAGAAAAAACTCAGGAGACAATAGGTGCTAGAAATGATGTGGAAAAAGAGGAACATTCCTCCACTTGGTGAGATTGCAAGCTGGAACAACCACTCTGGAAATTAGTCTGGTGATTCCTCAGAAAACTGAGCATAAAAATATTGGAGGACCCTGCTATACCACTCCTGGGTATATACCCAGAGGATTCTCTAGCATGTAATAAGGACATATGCTCCACTATGTTCATGTCAGCCTTATTTATAATAGTCAGAAGCTGGAAAGAACCCAGATTCTGTATTCATTCCTTCAACAGAGGAATGGATACAGAAAATGTGTTATTTGACACAGTGGAATACCAGCTATTCAAAACAGTGAATCCATGATATTCTTAGGCAAATGGGTGGAACTGGAAAATATCCTCCCGAGTGAGGTAACCCAATCACAAAAGAACACACATGGTATGCATTCACTGATAAGTGGATATTAGCCCAGAAGCTTGGAATACCCAAGACATAATTCACATATCAAATGATGCCCAAGAAGAAGGAAGAACAAAGTATGGATACTATGGTCCTTCTTAGAAAGGGGAGCAAAATACTCACAGAAGGAGATACAGAGACAAAGTATGGAGCACAGTCTGAGGGAAAGAGCATCCAGAGACTGCCCCACCTAGAGATTCATCCCATATGCAGTTACAAATCCCAGACGCTATTATTGATGCCCACAAGTACTTGCTGATCTGAGATTCTTTCTTATACCCATGAGAATGGCTGAGATCAAAATCTGAAATGGCAGTACATACTGACAACGATGTGGAACAGACACTTCTCCATTGCTGGTGGGAGAGCCAGCTTGTACAACCACTCTGATAATTAGTGTGACGGTTTCTTAGAGAATTGGAAATAGTTCTACATCATGACAGAGCTATATCACTCCTGAGCATTTACCCAAAAGATGCTGAACTATACCACAAGGACATTTGCTCCACTGTATTTATGTATCATATTTTAATAGGAAAATGGAAGTCATGTCACTAAGTGGAAACTTACTTTAGGACTTGTGTTAGATTCTATTTTTAAGGTACTCTAAGTGAATACCTTAGACATGCATGATAATATTATGTATGTAATTATTGGCTTAAGTCACATCACAGGAAATTTCAGAGACAACTAGGTGTTAGTAGAAGATGTGTGAATATTGGCAACCCAAGGTCGCCAATATAAGATTGTTTTGTATTTAGTAAACAAGACATCATATATGATCATGAGACATTTTATGTCATTGGAAATATGAAAATCCCCAACATTCATGACAACTTAGAAATCACAGATTTCACATGAATATATTTTCAATATCCTTTCTGAAAGTCTACACACTTGAATTACACTTTGCTGTGGCTATGTGAAAATTCTTTCTGCTTTTCTGCTTAGTAACCATACACTGTCAGTTTGCTCTGGGCTTTACAAACTATACAGCTTGTGGTGGTCTTTACCTCAAGATGGAAGGGAGCGGTGAACTACACTGTGGTCAGAATTCAGTCACCTGTGAACGTAAAGGAGTTGCTGAGACCCAAAACTGGCCCTGTGCTTCTCCAACAAAACTGATTGTCAGTTTACATCTTTATCATCGGTTTCTCAAAGCCTTGGCTCCCAGGACAGCCACAGTCCTAAGCTAAAGTCAGTTCTTCTTCTTTTTTTTAATCTGGTGCTTTTCCAGATGATAAATTTAAGAAGCTGTTCTAAAATATATTTTTTTCATGTATAATCCACCTCCTGGGACCTGGTTACCAGGATCAGTGAAGTCATCACCCCCAACAGACAAATTAAATTAAATTCTAAGCCAACTCCAGAATCATTTCCCTAATAACAGTTCTAAAAAATATGGCACTGCATTCTGAAATGTAACTGGCAGCATTCAACTGTGAATTTCCTTTTCTGAGTCAATAAAATAGTTTTATCAAGAATTTTCCTGTTTGCTTGAACACATTTGCTGTATTGTCACCTCCACTTTCTCTGAGTTTCGTGTGCACTGTCATAATTATTTTGTCTTACCAATTTCGTTTGATTTGCATTCTATTAATATTATAGATAAATTTAATACATTACTTATTCAAAGGTTCAAAGAGGGTTTATTTCCTAAAGTTATCTTCTTCTACTTTCTGTGTCTCCTTCTCCTCTTGATTTCTCCCAAGGTAATGGGTTCATCATCTTTCAGTGTTGGCTGGGTTTTAGAGTTTCCTTCACACTCCTCCATATGTGTTTGAGGTACCTCACTTTTATTATTCAATGTGTTTGTGTGTGTGTGTATGTGTTTGTGTGTGCGCACACATGGGAATGCACATTTCTTTGGAAGGTGAGCTTGCCCCTGTGCATGTGTGTGTAGAAGCCAGGTGATAGTCTTAAATGTTTTTAAATGTTGCTTCAGGGGCACTCGTTCTCCGCTACCACTTTTTAGAATAGGTTCTCATTGGTGACCTATAACTTATGAACCAGATTAGGCTGTACAGCCAGTGAGCCCCAGGAATTCTCCTGTATTTGCTGTGATTGCAAACTCAGTCACAACTTCAGGCCCCTGCCCCCGCCCCACATACACAGCATCAGGAGCCCCACATACACAGCATCAGGAGCATTCTGGGGAACAAACTCAAATCTAAGCCCTTACAAGACTAGTATTTTCTGTGTGAGCCACTTTCCTAAAACTGTATTTCAGTTTTGCTCAATATTGCTCAATATACTGACTATTCATCCCCTGTCACCAGGAATCACCTTCATGTCTCATATGTATCATTCCAAGTTTTTGTCCTTTTCTCCTTTTCCCATAAAACAATTTTCCTGATTATACCACGTCTACTGATACTGCACTATTGCTTTTGTGTCTCACCACTTTGTTCCAGTTAAAGCTAACTGTAAGTGTTTTAAACCCCAACTCTAATCATACTGTAGATTTCCTCAGACTCCTTGGCTCACCTCTGACATGTCTTCCCACCCATTCTGATCCCTGACAGTTCTCCTCGGCCTCTTGCACTCTTCTCACAGATTCACTCCCCTGTACAGTTGCAAGAACAGCAAAATTGAGTTGATTTGATTTTTAGATGTGGGTAGGATTCATCCCATATGGGCTGAAGTGAAGGAGTTCTTAGACAAGTTGTTTTACCAATGGCCACCTGAATTTGATTAACTTTAAATGATATTTCCTACTGGTTGCTTTATATCCGCTTTTAACAAACGTTCTGTTGTCTCATGGCACTAGGCACAGAGTTATTATTATGGATTCTCAGAAGTCCTTACAGAGTCCTATCATTATCTCCTCTGTGACTCATCGCTTCCCACTGGCATGAGGAAGATTCGGGCATTCTGCAATATGTGTGCAAAGGACAGAGCCCTTCTTCACACCACACTTCATGGACTCCCCTTTCCTCATCCTGAGGAAGGCAGAAGGAGTTGCCAGTTCATGGGACTTCTGAATTCTGTGGTTCAAGTCACATTGCTTTTCAGTCTCCTCACCACAGCTCCACTGTCTTGGGATCTACTAGATAGCTGCTATGTGACTGTGGCAAGTGTATGGACACGTGGTTAATGAAGGTGCAGAATATTATTCAGACTAAATTTTAATGCGTTTCACAGAATATAATTGAGAAGTGAGTGGACATTATCCCCTTGATTGGAAAGAACATGTCTGTGATGGGTTTCAGTTTCTGTTTGCTAATGACTCACTTCTTTTCTCTTTGAATGCAGATGGAAGCTTTAGACAAAGCCGACCGAACCTCACCTCCCTGTTGGTGCAGCCCATCTCGGCATCCCTCGTCAAAACGCTCGTCTCTTTGCCAAAACTGATAATGGATAAAGATGCCTGCAGCCCTCTAGAACTTCCGCATAATGGTAAGGCAGCTTGTGCTTTGACACATCTGCTGATCATGTTCTAGGCTCTGAATCTGAGCCTAGAAAATACTTTTGGTGACCCTCTAGAACTTTCACACAATAATGATATATACAGATCTCTAGAACTTGCATATAATAATGCCAAGAGCTCTCTAGAACTTCCATAAAATAATGGTGTTTACAGATTTCTAGAACTTACACATAATAATGTCTATGACCCTCAAGAAATTGCACAGGATGATACCTACAGCCCTCCAGAACTTAAACAGAATGATCTCCTACACACCTCTATAACTTACACAGAATGATCCCTATAGAATTCTAGAAATTACACATAGTGATACTTACAGACCTCCAAAACTAGCACATAATAATGCCTATGGCCCTCTAGAACTTACAAATAACAGTAAGTTAACTTGTGCTTCAACACATCTGGAGAATACTTTAAGCAATTTGGTCATTATAAATTTTTCTTAAATTGAAAGGTCTAGAATTATTTATTGCAAAAATACTGATTTTTGGTGGCAGGGGTATTTGTCTCATTCTGTGGTTCTATAAGAATGATTTTGAACTGTAATTATGATTCAAATCTAAGAGATTGACCAAGCTGAGATATTTTCTTTTAAGGAGAAAAGGGGGAATTTGAATTGCTCCAAAGAAAAAGAGCTTCACAGATAAAGCATTGTGTACATGCTTGGCATGACTTCACAGGTTCAGCCCTGGCAGGCTTGAAGTCTTTTAGTATAAAGCATTAACGTGTAATTCCTGCAATTGACTAAAAGAATCCCTCTGTCTATACACACCATTGCCCAGGAGATGCTTCTCATTTGGTGTTGCTGTTTGTCAGGCCTTCTTGGACTTTGCAGGATAAAACTGAGGGAGCTAAGCTACCTGTGATGGGATGAAAGTCCCAGGCTGCATCTTTTTTTATGCCTGCAGCTTCAGCATTAAAGTTCTGAAGAAGAGATTGTCTTTACATATTGTTAAATGTGTCTCTGGCCGCTGTGAACTAACACTTCAGTGCTTTTGGGGTTTTGTGTGTGTCCAGATCTGGGGCTCTACTAGCAGTGATTTATATCTTCTGTTTTCCTTTTTATCTACAAATGTATTAAAATACTTTGACAAATTTTTTCAAAGCCAAGATTGCTGGATTCTAGAGACATATTCACTTTTCTCTCTCAATGCGATGCGTGCGTGCGTGTGTGTGTGTGTGTGTGTTGTTGCTTCATATGGATGCATATGTTAGACCATACATGTCGAGATAATAGGATACGTTTTAGGATTCAGTTTACTCCTTCCAACAAGTGAGTCCTAGGGTCCAAGTCAGCTTACCAGGCTTGCTCTCAGGCGAATTTCACTGGTGAGCCATATCTGCCTCCCTGGATTTGGGAATTCTAGGAGGAGTGGAGCCCTTTATGCATTTCAGCAGCTGTCCAGCTCTTAGGATCAGATATTTCCTGGGATGGCTTTGTCATCACTCAGGTTACCTCTACACTGAATGTCCTGTGCTGGCATCTACAGAAAAACAAAAAAGCCACACACTTATGAGAAACAGAGTTGGATATATGCTCCAGCACTTCTGTATGCCACAAACTGCTGTGTGTCTTAGTGAGCCTCTTATCATATAACAGTACCAGTTGCTTTCTGTGCAGTCAAATGTCTCAACAATATGAAACCACTCTCGCTATACCTCAAACATGAAGTTATATACAGCACATATGAAGCCTGGAAGGAAATTTGAGATCGAGAATTGAAATTTTACAACATCATTATCAAAGAAGGAACTAGAAAGATGTGTTAAAGAGTTTTGCCACATGAAGTTTTTCTTGTATAGATAGTAATTATATTATTCTTATTATTGTGGTTTAGAAAAATGAAATGCACTTAAACTTAGAGACTTTTGTTTTTGTAAAGCTTTCATTCTTTTTTCAGAAAACAGATTGCTATATTTATATTTTTCAGATAGTAAATGAGCATCCCAAGTGTTTGTGTGCTTGAAATTAAGCTCTTCTTAAGGAGAGGATAATGACACCTTACATTCTGCATAGGAATACTTATGATTTACACAATATAATTAACTTTAAGTCTGTAATACAATCTTAAAAATTGCATTAATGGTGATGTATTTATAAAGACACAACATAAAAATATTAAGAAGGTTCTTTTGAAAGAGAGCAGAATCTCTAGTTTACAAATGAAAAATAATCTCTAGCACATCAGAATTTAATTTTGCTCTTTTATTCAGTCTCCCAAGCATAGTGTTGAAGTGTGGGCAGAAAAATCTTAATTAAGATTACAAAGTAGGAAACTGCATGTGCAGTTGTTTATTTTACATATTCATCCTGTTGTGCACAATGATTCACATGTTTCTAAAATCGAGACAATATAGCATTTTCTCTATCCTATGTGCTTTATCAACACCTTTCTCTTTCATGTGTTTTTACCTTTGCCAAATGTTGGAAATCATGTATGTTAAGTAGGATTGAGGGTAATATAAATTTCACAGATGATTTCTGATTGTCTCTAGTCTATGGGTCTGCTTCATCTAACAAAATCTATCCAAATAAAGTAAAACAATAATTCACATTCTAAACTTAATTTTAACAGTGACACCTTTTTCCACTAGAAGAACCTGGAAAAAACAAACGAAAAAAAAAAACAAAACAAAACCAAACCAAACAAACAACAATAAAAACCCAGGTACTCTGGGCTCTCTGCTCCATCACTAGGACCATGAGACTATATAGTATTGGCTAATGGGGCCATGGTTAGTAGAGTTAGCTCTTTAAGGGTGGAAGATAGAGATGGACATAGATGGAGTTTGAGGTTAAGAAGTGGAGATAATTGGAGGGATTCTTATCCACTAAGTGAAGCGGTCACATATGAAGCTAAATCCATTGAGGTGGCCAAGAGAAAAGTGGTACAGATGATAGAAGTTGAATAAAGGAATGGAACTCCAGCACTAATCATAGAGGGTAAGTATATAAACAGAAAAGCAGAACATTCTATGGAGATTCTTTAGGAAATAAATCAAGAGTCAAAGGAACTACCTTTGCCTCAGTAGAGACAGGTTGCTTGTATTGAATAAACCAGTGGATATATTCTTGGATTCCTTTCTTGATCTCTCTTTGGAGAGCCTATCTATTAATATAGTATGTTCTTAGTCATTTCCTTGGGGTTCTCCCAGAATATAACTGTATTATTTTTAAATATTAACTTGAGCCTCTGCTTACACCTGTGAATACAGTGAAAATATTGATGTGAAAAACTATTGATTGATATAACTGACATGGATAGTATACATACATTAAGTTTAAAAAAGGAATTTTGGTAAACTAGATTAATTTAATATTTGGAGGGAGAATTAAGTTATTAAATTTATGAGTAAAGACAAGTTTTGTATAAGTAAACTATGTAAACTACAAATATATACACTCAATATAGAGAAAATTGGTGACAAAGCTCTGATTTCCTTATTCACAATTTAACAACTTCTCTGGGGAAAATTAATTTCATTAGAATAATTTAATACCACTTAACTGTTCATATCATTTATGTTTTTATAATTTTCCTTTTTTAATAATTCTGTTTGTCAATTCTGTTTAATATTTCTGTTTGTGTATTTTTTTATTATATATATTATTTGTTTACAGTTCAAATGTACCCTTTCCTGGTTCTCCCCACCCCAAAAATGCCATAACCCATTTCCCCTCACCCTGTTCCCGAATCAGCCCTCTCCTGCTTCCCTGTCCTGGTATTCCCCTATACTACAACATCTAGCCTTCCCAGGACCAAGGGCCTCTCCTCCCTTAGATGTACAACAAGGCCATCCTCCGCTGACTATGTGCCTGGAGCCATGGGTAACTCCATGTGAACGCTTTGGTTGATTGTTTTGTCCTGGAATTATTGGGTGGCTCATATTGTTGTTCCTCCTATGGTACTGCAAACGCGTTCAGCATCTTGGGTCCTTTTTTTAGCTGTTCCATCGGGGACCCTGTGCTCATTTCAATGGCTGGCTGAGAGTGACCCCCTCTGTATTTGTCATGTACTAGCAGAGCCTCCCAGGTTACAGCTATATCCAGCTCCACTAAGCAAGCACTATTGTAAATGTATATGGGATAGATCCCTAGGTGGGGCAGTCTCTGGATTGTCTTTCCCTCAGACTCTGCTCTATACTTTGTCTCTGTATCTCCTTCTATGGGTATTTTGTTCCCCCTTCTAAGAACCAGAGGTTCCATACTTTGTTCTTCCTTCTTCTTGAGCTTCATTTGATCTGTGAATTGTGTCTTGGGCATTCCAAATTTCTGGGCTAATATCCACTTATTGGTGAGTGCATGCCATGTGTGTTCTTTTGTAATTGGGTTACCTCACTCAGGAAGATATTTTCCAATTCTACCCATTTGCCCAAGAATTTCACGAATTGATTGTTTTTAATAGCTGAGTAGTATCCCATTGCATAATTATACTACATTTTCTGTATTCATTCTTATGTTGAGGGACATCTGGGTTCATTCCAGCTTCTGGATATTACAAATAGGGTTGCTATGAATGTAGTGGAGCATGTGCCCTTATTATATACTGGGGAATCCTCTGAGTATATTCCCAGGATCCTCCAGTAGTATTATGCCCAATTTTTTGAGAAACCACCACATTGATTTCCATAGTGGTTGTACCAGCTTGCAATCCTACCAGCAGTGGAGGAGTGTTCCTCTTTCTCCACATCCTCTCTAGCACCTGCTGTCTCCTCAATTTTTGATCTTAGCCATTTTGACTGGTTTGAGGTGAAATCTCAGGGTTGTTTTGATTTGCATTTCCCTGATGAATAAGGATGTTGGACATTTCTTTAGGTGCTTCTCAGCCATTCAATATTCCTTATTGAAAAGTATTTCCTTAGCTCTATACCCCATTTTTTAATAAGGGTTATTTGGTTCTCTGGAGACTAACTTCTTGAGTTATTTGTATATTAGCCTTCTGTTGAATGTAGAGTGGAAAGATCTTTTCCTAATTTGTTGGTTGCCATTTTGTCCTATTAACAATGTCCTTTGCCTTACAGAAACTGGAATTTTCAAATGTGTTATAAAGAGCTATTTTTTACTTTGTTAGTGGCTGCTTGAAAAATATCATTTACAGTTCTTTAGCAGAGAGTTCACTATGTAGTTAACATACTAAAGTTACAGGTTTTTTGTTATTTTGTTATATTTTGTTATTATACAAAAACTTATCAACAAATAGTACATTTTAACATTTCAAACATAGTTCTTGAGAAGAAATATTCACTCACCTGAATTCATAAATATATTTTAGCTACATATGATGCTAATGGGATTGTTAATAGTATTCATATTGCTTCAAGTGTTCCATGAGAGTAAAATCTAGGAGACTATATATATATATAATTAAAGCATGTAAAACTACACCTATCCATCCTGTGATACAATATGTGTTATTACACACTGTAGTATTATAGCACTGATTGACTGTCATTCCTCCATATATTTGTAATATGTAAGTTACTAAGCTTTTAAACAATAAATGGTAAAGGAATATAAGTAGGCTATTTTTACAAAACAATTACAATTGTATTTTGCAATAAGATTTTTGTGCAAGTCATTTTTCTAATACTGTTATATAAATATTTAAAATGAAATCAAATTGCTTGATTTTTGGCTAGCAATGATAGGGCTTTAGTTCATTGTTAGTTTACTGTTCTAATTTATATTTGTGAAGAGGAATCATTGTAGGATCTATCAGGAGAGGTTTCATATAAAACCTTCCTATAAGGAATGAGAGAGAAGGTAGGGGAGGGAGTACTTTTTCTCCTCCAAGGATATATCTGCAGCAGTCACACAGCCATGAAGTTCACTCCATATTGCAAGTGTTAATGTTTTCCAAAAAAAAAAATCAAATTCTAGAAATCTAGCCCTACACATACAGATCATGGGAAACTTGTATCCATTCGTTTTATTACTTCTAATGACCAATATTGAAAAATAACAGGTAAATACCATTTTATTTTGTGTATACTATTCTATATAGCATATATCAGTGTAAAATTAATATGTTACATCACATTAGTAGAGACATGTCTGGCTCAAAATGAAGGTTACATGTTAGGAATTGCTGATACTCCTTAGTAGTGACACCTATATTTTTTTTTATTCTCAATCAGCCATCTGTTCAGTGGACCTAGGAGTCTGGGCTGGAAGCTAAGTGTAAGCTGTGGAACTAAAGATCAGCATTCATGAGTTGCCAGTCTGAAGTCCTCGATAAAAGGGAAAAGAGCTTCAGAATTCCCTTTGAAGGACTGTTCATGAAGGATCTGAAATAGAGAACACAGGTGTGAGACCTATTGTCCACAGTCCTCAGACAGTAGTCAGCCCTGTTTCCTGGGGAGTGAAGGTAGCATTTACTTGGGGTGGCAGGACTGTCCTTCGCATTGAACTTCCCAGGTTTCTAGTGTCCTATCTTATCTGTTAGCTATTGGAAACCATTCAGCATAATTTTTGTTAATTAAACCCTTAAAGACAATATAAGATGCACACTTTGAAGCAAAATCATTTTCATCTATACAATGCAGTATTTTAGTGTGATTTTTTGTCACTTTTGTAGCCTTCTTCCATTCTTATCTTACTATTTTTCAGCTTTTCTCTATACTTGACAAATTATAGGACCTCCAACTAAACTTTGGAGTGATAAACATGTGATAAAATCTAATGCAACATATGCCATCAATTTTGATGATGCTTTTCACAATGGACAGATGTTGTAATTTACGAAGTTACAGCCTACTGGAAATTCCTTGCTGTTTCTCTGTTTTTATATTCTGCTACACTACAACATTTTCGTTATTGTTCTTTTCACAGATGTTCAATATGTCTTGTATGTTTCATGTGTAAACTGTTAAGACCCATGATTTTTATCCTTAACTCTTTGTGCAAACACACTCTTCCTTCACAAGTTACTGAAGTTGCTCTCGGGGTGAGCCATCTCTCTCTTATTGTTTCTATTAGGCTTTATGTTGCCCTTGCTATTAGACACTAAGACATGAAATCTCCCTAACCAGGATGAATAAATCAAACTTCATTATAACACATTGTTTATTATTTCTTTCTATATTTCAACTCTTTGAGGTTTCTCTTGTAGTCTAGGTTTTGATCTGTATCCTATACGTATTAGAAAAGATTGTAGACCATGTCGCTTACAGATAATAGTCTATGAACTAAATTTGAATTAAATTTCTCTTTTGGATTGCTCAAATAATCTATATCTTGGTAATATGAAAAAATACTGTGTGTATGATTTGTTTATTACATTAGAGGTTCAGTTTTTACCTTATATGTTTTGAGCTCACTTCTTAGGTGTTTAAGATACAAACACTTGTTACAGTTTAGCAGATCCACTCACAAAATAAACTGACATTCTTTCTGCCTATCAACACATGCCTTCAATTGTGTTTAGCCTGAAAATTATTTAGTTTAAAAGTACTTGTTGTTTTAATTGTTCTTGGTATTTGGGTAACTTTTGCTATTCTGTTTTTATGCTTTATGATTTTAATTTTTATAATTCTTCATGCTTTTTTGAATATGTTTAATAACCATAAATTGTTGTTGAAAATATTTAATACCAATCTGGAGTTTCTACCTCACCTTTGACCATTTAGTTCCCTGGTAAATACACATAACTATTATATATACAAGAAGCCTTAATCAGCACAAGAGCTGGCTAGATGTCTATCCTCTATACTATTATGCCTATGTCTGGACAATAATCCCATTATGTAATTTGCTACATATCATCTAAGATGCTCTTAACTCCAATTAGCCAACCCAAATGGCCATTATTGCAAGATTTTTCCCCATGGCGGCATCTTCTCTCTTCACCTTCCTTTCTCCAACCTTGTATTTCTCTTCTGACCCCAAGCCCAGGAATCCTAAATCTCATTTGTGTCTACATTACTCAGTTATTGTCTGTCGACATCTTTATTCACTGACCAGGGATAACTAGGGGGGCAAAATTAAATAACAACATCATGAGGTCTCTGGAAGCAAACCAGGATTTAGCATAGCATAAGACCAAACTGCAGTAATAACTTACATTTCAAATGCCAAATTTTAAAGCATTTGTTCTAATACATTTAATTTAATGTCTCTCTTCTTAGTTTTCTGAGATTAATTTTGTATTTCTATATAGAAATACAAAATTTTTAAATTTAGATTTTATTTTTGTGTTTAGATTTCCTATCATATTTTTTCCTTGGGTATATAAGAAGTTGTAAATATTCTGTGTTCTTATAGAGTTGCTGGAATAATTTTTCCCTAGGAATCCTTTTAATCTACTTCTACTTCATGATAACTTTCTTTTTTTTCTCCTTAATACAGCTAAGTAAGCTAGCCCATTATGTTACCTGCTTCATAGAGGGAGATTCATTTTCTTTCATTAAAATTAGACATTTATTTGGGAAAAGTTAGATCTTTTTTTTTAATTTCAGTAACCATCCTTCTGAATAATGAACTTGCAACTTGCCAACAATAAGGAAGTTTCACAATAAGTCCACAAACAACAAATTAAAGTGAAGTGGAGTCCTGTTGATAACAATAGAACACTAGACTTCAGTCTTTACAGATGACCTCTGCAGGACCCATAGCTTCTTACCACCCTTGCACCTCATATGAAGAAACTGTCTCAGATTCAGCAAACTCCATTAACTTCTAAACACACACACACACACACACACACACACACACACATATATATATATATATATATATATATATATATATATATATATATATATATATATATATATATATAATGTATATATAGCCATTGTATAATTTATTTGTCTTCATATCTAACTTAAATTTTGATCCAATAATGGCTTAATGTTTGCTGCTTCTCACATACTCTTATCAAAAGTTATTTGACATTGTAAATTATTTTTACTGGGAAATTTAGTCCACTATCTCAGGCTACCATATTACCAGTAAAGAAAAGCATCACCTCTCTGTGTCTTAGCAACAAAACCAAATGAGTCGGTGTTTATACAAAGAATAATTGACTTACCATATGATGATATTATAGATATTATAAAAGTAAATAATATACTGAAAAAGAACACTACATAGCCATTTAGCCAGTGGACCATGTAGAAGTTGTAGTACAAAGCCAAACAGAAAAGGTACATCATTGCTGCTACCATTCAGCTGGCCTAGTAATTACTGCTATGTCTAAAACTGAGCAGCTATGATTTGTGAGGACAGTTTGAAGGATCTTCAACACTCTGAGATTCTGAGAAAAGCTATGTCTTTTGGTTAAGCAGTGTACTCTTTGCCAGTGAGAAGTCATTCGAGGAGAGTGATGTGAAGCTAATCCTCCAATTTTTCAAATCCACAGCCTATTGATCATTTCTGAAGCTTTCGACTGCCTATACTCTACTGGAATCCAACATTCTGGGAGCCAGAATGATGTGGTTCACAGAAACAATTATCCTGGGGCACTGGCATGAAAAAAGTGTGAACAATAGATTTTGATGGACAAATGGGAACTGTGTAGATCAGGCAGTTTTCCAGAAGATTAGTTTTCTGATGGATCCTACCATTTGTGAGTTGTATAGGTTTGGTAGAATCATGTGGGAAATCAACAAATTTTCTCAAATTACACTCCTCAAAAAGAAAGTTTTGCTTTCCTTTCAGAAAGTTATAGTCCTCAAAATGTCTCTTTACTTATACAACATTACTAACTATAAGAAAAAATGTATATTTTTTTCAAATGCAAACTCATTCACATTTGTGAATTGGGTGTGAATGTGTGTTATGTATTTACTGGAAATAAGGCTAGCAACATTCCTTTAAAAAATTGATTGGGTAGAGTGCCATAGGATACAACAAATATTATGCTTTTTCTGTAAATAGTTGATGTTTTTAAAAGATTATACAATAGCAATTACTGAAAGCATGAGTCTATAGCAACATTTAATGCTCATGAAACTGAGCACACACACACACACACAGAGAGAGAGAGAGAGAGAGAGAGAGAGAGCAGACCCCAAATCTTAGAAGAAATTCTACTTTTAACTCACCTACAAAAATTCTCAACTGTAGCAAATGGACAAGATTTCTATTAAAATTAGAAAACATAGAAATAACTGTGTCTAGAAAAGCAAGAGAAGCTTAATTACTATAATTGAAATTCGAAGCTGGCAGCAAGTGTGATTCTTCAGATTCCTGTGGAAAGCTTTGTGGTATTTCCAAAATATTTGCTATTGTTTGTAAGCAAAGCCTTGCTTTGTGCTAGTGTTGTGAGACAGAGACCAAGAACCAGTTGACCTCAACAATGGGCAAAATGAAAGACACTTTTGTCTTTAGATTTTACATCTGTAACAGACATGTTTCTGAACCAGATGGAATTAAGGAATAGAGAGGAGCACTCTCCTTCATGTTTTTCAACTTTGACACAACTCACTCCATTTGAATAGAAATGTTTCTGAGTGAGTCAAATTTTCGTCATGAAGAAATCTTTTGAACCTCAGATGCCATAATTTAAAGGTGTCGTTTTGCAACATGAAAGATGGAAACCACTTAGTAAAGTGAATTGGAAAGGGAATGTAAGTAGCTGGACATCTACACATATGTGCACTGAGTATTTAAATAATACATTGCAGTTGAGTCTTTTAAAAAAAATTTCTCATGCCAAATTTCAATGGTTGTTTATTTTTTCATTTTGAAATAAAATTAGTATTAAAGGAATCTTGAAAGTATAACAAAAAATTACATTTCTTAGCTATTGAAAAGCAAACTGCAGACTAACTCCTAGATCAGAACCAATAACACAACATTTATAACCAATAACATCTTTCTGCAACACACTCCACTGGCGCCATCCAACCAGAGTCAATCTTCTCAATAATGTCCCAGTTGCAGGAATCTCAAATCAGCCTCACACACTGCTCAGTGCTGCCCCTGCTTCTGTCTCCCTGCATTTCCTTCGTTGTCTATTTCATTTTAAAGATGGCAGACATGTTCTTCAGATTACCCTGTCCGAATCTTTCTAATCAATACTTTCAGGCTATGAAAACTGGTAATAGCAATGCTGTGTCTTTCCCATTGCATCTTGTATATGATAAATGGAGTCATTTTGCTCTATCACTGGACCTACTACTACCTTGCTTAAGTTGTATTTATTAAAGGCACACATTTCCACTTTTCTTTTTTCAGAAAGAAATAAACCCATGAACAGATCACCCAACTTTAGGCAGATTTTTCTTTTTTTGCCTTTGCTCTGACACATTACCATGATGCTTCTACTATTAACTATCTTTTCCAAAGAAAATCTCAAGGATTCAGTAAATATTCTAAAAGAGAAGGGAATGAAAATCTGATAATCACTGTCCCAATCATGTTTAACCAGACTGGCATTCTGTAAATTTCTCTAGTGCTTCAAGTGTAAATATCTTTGTTATCTTAAAAGAAATATTGGTTTGTCAAATGAGAATTTAATTGAAGCGTACGTGTAGGATTTGATTGTTAGTTCTTTGAAAATTCTGGTAGTTGGTAAAATAACAACCATTCCTTTTCTGTTGGGGGAAGTATTAAAAAAGCAGCAGCAGCATGTTTCCATGGTGCTTGTGTGTCTGCCCCGGAGGCCTGACTGGCCATGCATTGGCAGGCCATGGTCAACCTGTTTTATCTCATGGAGAATTTGACTCTGAACTCCACAATCTTCTCACCCAGCTTGCTAGGTTACCACTGGCAAGTCACTTCCACATTATCCCCACGGCCTCTGGGAAGCACCTCAGGCAAACCCATGCTTGGCCACTGTACCTCTCTCTTGAATCCAGATGAGCTGCAGCATGAAGGAAAACACAATACAACCTTAGTTCAGAAACAGTGGTAACTCAATCGCACAGGACTTGCCTCTCATGTGCTGAGCCAGTGTTATACCTAGCACTAAGTTCTATGGCCGGTGCCTTTCTTTCACTCAAATAAAAAGGAAGTACTGCCAATTCCTTATCCCCATCCATTCTCCTGTACTTCCCCCTCAATTCATAGCCTTCTCCTCTTTAAACATCATTGTTACACACATATATAAATGAATAACTGCATAAATACAGCTTGTTGAGTCTATTCATTATTGCCTGCAATACAAACATATATATATATACATATATATATATACATTCATTCATACATATATACATACAGACATACGTATATATATGTATATATCACAAGCTGTTCTTGAGGTCACTGGGTAGATCATGCTGGCCTTGAAATCTTTGTTCTCCACTTCTACTTGTAAGTCATGAGATCACAAGTCATGCAACAACACAATTAGTTTCTTTGATTTTTTTCAATAGTATCTTTGAATAGAATTTTATACACGTGAATTGTATTTAATGTAAACATGTCAGGAAACAATCTAAATTCTCCCCAACTTTTTAATGTGTGATAATTTTATACTTGTATATAATTTGTTCTCATCATATCTGCCTCAACATCACTCCCTTCAAATTCTTCCCTATCACCCCACATTATTTTCCACCTGACTCTTATGTATTTACTGTTATAAAATCCACAAGTAAATACTTTATATTTTAAATACAATTATCAAACTGCATTGTTCAGCATTGCAATTTCAGACTTCATTCTATGTCTTCTTGGAGCATTTCGTAGTATTTGGTAGAAGAGGATTTTCAAAGTTATGTTGTACCTTTCCACCTCAGGCTTGCTGACAGACATTTCTCAAAACAATTTAAAAAATAGATTCTTTAAGAGAGATTCTTGTCTAGAAATTAAGACATTAATGCTGCCTATTTTTGTGGTCTTGGGAAAGTTCTTTCCAATAACACTCAAAGGACAGGGCTTAAAAAATGGTCATTTTTCATATTATATTTTAAACCAAATATATAAAATATGTCAATACACTGATATAACTGATAATTTTATGCATACCATCAAATTATCTAACCATCCATATAGCTACCAGACATACATCTATCTATCTACATTGATCACCTATTCTTTTCCATTTCATGTACAGCCTTTTCATGACGGATATTTTCTTCTCCGGATATTACATGTGCTAAGTAATGGGATCCTTTTATGTATATGTAATCAGTCGATGTTGCTTCCCCCGTCTCCAAAGGACATCCTTCTCAGCTCACTGTCGCTTGACTGGCCAGATGCTCACTTTTAGGAACTCTTTCTCCTACACTAATGTTCTGCCTGCTCCTGCCATAAAGTAGCTGCCAAATGCTCAGACTCCAGTTGTGACCAGTGCATGCTGTCAGCTAGCTCTTACGTTCACGACTGCTGTTCTCAATGCCCTTCGCTAACCTCATCAATTCTGTTTCAATTATGATACAATGTCTCAATTTTTAATACATTAAAAGTTGGGGAAAATTTAGATTATTTCATGAAATGTGTACATTAAATAAAATTCAAGTTTATAAAATTCTAATAAAAGATATGATTGAGAAGAAAATCAAGGATACTAGTTGTAATGGTGCAGGACTGTTGTTTTCTTTCCCATTCTCTCTCTCTCTCTCTCTCTCTCTCTCTCTCTCTCTCTCTCCTGCTGCTCCAGTCTGTCTCCCCCTGCCTGCCTCCCGCCCTAGTGTGAGTCCTCTCCCTGTAGCTCCAGTCTCTGTCTGTCTCTCCCTGCCTGCTTCCCAACCTGGTGTATGTCTCCACTGGATACTTGTTTTTAACATGGGCAACTTTCAGATTCTTTTTTCTCCTCTCTTTTAAATTTTATTCTAAAAAAATGTGGGTGTTTTTCTTTTTTTTAAATTTTTTTTCAATTATTTTCACTACTTGTCCCACCTTCATCTATTGCATCTCATATTACTTATACAGCTCACATTTTTATTCATATCTTGCTTGGTTTCTGTTTCTCTCATCTCTGTTGATTCTCTGAAGTATTATCCATGTTAACTACAAGACTTCATAAAAATTCTTTTTTCATAACTGGTATATTTCTTAGAATTAGAATTATTCTATTTGATATAACAATTATTCAATGATTGTAGCTTTCCCCCTCATTGTTAACATGTTCTGGTGTCTACCAGCATTCAGTTACAGCCTTTATGGCATCATGTGTATTAAAATGTGGCTATTTTATGGAGTCCATTAGCAGTTTATTGTGCCATGTGATTTAGTTGTGCATGTATATCTCAAATGTGAGCTCTTGTAGTCATCTATGTAACATTTTACTCTCTTATGACTTATAGGAGGACACAGTTTAAGGTAAGGACTCAGGCAACACCTTCCTCAGTCAAAGGGCTAAGCGGCAGTCTCCCCATTAGAATAGTTTCTACAAAACTATTCTAAACTACCTTCATTTTCTGCCTGTTCAGCAGGCAGTTTCAGTATCAAGGGGTTCTTTGTTATTAGATGGTGTTCTAGGAAGAAAAAGACATCCTTGGGTTTTACAAGTACCATCTCTGGAGATTTAGAGACGAAAATAAATACCTGAAAAGGAAAGTTTTTGAAATCTCTTTGCAATAGAGCTTCAGCCCAGCAGGCATAGGGAGGCCTGGCTAACCTGATTTCTGTACCACTTGGTAATCACTCTGTCCCCACAGTGTCTGCCCATGTGATCAGAGTGCAGCAATTACACGCATCCTTCGGATCCTATCAGTATCACTTGCACTGTGTTAATGTTTCTCAATAATCTCTTTCCATTTGAACAGCCACAAATTTATCATTATTTTCTAAGCCATTTTTCCCTTTAGGAATATTTTTGTTGCTTTCTCTAATTTGTACTGCAGAATGTGCTGCAGAGAACTAAATTAGTCCTTGTCCAAAATACAGGCTGTCTATTGCTGCTTCTATGAACAGGCAGTCTGCTTGTCAGTGGGTTGTTGATGTTAGTGATGGCAGCAGTGGTAAATGGGCCTTTAGAATGTCAGGTGAGCCAAAAGTTTAGAGAGATTTGTTACTAAAATTTAAAGTAGGATCATGGCTCTGTCAAGTTAAAAAACTAGACTCTGTGTGTGTGTGTGTGTGAGTGTGTGCATGTGCGTGTGTTGTTATTATATATATATATATATATACGGATGTGGAATACACTAATATGTATCAGGAAATACATATATGGGATGTAAATAAATAGAACAAATGTGAAATTTTGCTATGTTACTATTTCATTATTTGGACCTGCTCTTTGCACAGTGCTCCTTAAAAAAATTCTTCGGTTATCTGAGAGATTGTAGGGTAAATGAGGCAGTGACTCTCAGCCTTTGCTCTGACTCTGTTCTAATTAGCTAAACTGATTTGTGGTGGTGCATCTACTGCTGTTTCCATCAAAAAACTGCATGAGCAGCTACTTAGGCAAAGCTACTCTTCATAGCAGCAACAATAGCTATGGGAAAATTCACCAGAGGAAACATGAAGAGAAGGCATTATTGATAGGATACACTGGTATTTTGTTGGGTAGCAAAGAGAAGGCTTTAGAAAACAATGCACACAAAATTAATTCATTGAATAAACAGCAGTTTGGAGACAGGAAAGGCAGCTTGGTTGGTAAAGATTTTGCTTCAAAGGCAAAAAAAATCCAAGTTATATCCCCAAAATGTTCTTAGCAAAGCCTGGTGTGGCAGTGCCTGCTAATGATGCCAGTGCTAGAGAGACAAAGAAGTGCACATCCCTATGGCTCCCTGGACAGACAGCCCTAACTTCTTTCAAGAATTCCTAATTTTTGAAAGATTCTGCCTCCAAAAATAAGTAGGATAGTTCCTGAGAAAAACCTTCTAAGGTGAAGTTATCCTTTGGTCACCACCTACATGCACACACATGTACATGCTCACCTAAAAATATACACAAGTACATACATGTGCATGCACACTCATATGAGTGTGTGCCCATGTGCACACACAAACACACACAGAGACAGAGACAGAGAACAAGACAAAAGATTTAATAAATATAAATCTTTTAGCATTGCTAGTGAAACATGATAAATTCATTAGCACTAAAGAAAGGAGTATTCCTACAACATTCTCCTGCTATCCGAAGTCCCCAAATCCACATTCCTCCAAACAAAAGCATGGTCAGACGTATCACAGTGATACTCCAGTCCCTGTTACCAATTTCTGTCTTAGTTACAGTTTTCCAGGTATAAATACACACCGTGACCAAGGCAACTCTTTTAAGGACAACATTTAATTGGGGCTGGCTTATACGTTCAGAGGTTCAGTCCATTGTTGGCAAGACAAGAACATGGTAATATCCAAGGCATGGTTCAGGAAGAGCTGAGAGTTCATCATCTTCATCTAAAGGCTGACAGTAGAAGACTGACTTCCAGGCAGATAGAAGAACGGTCTTAAGCCAATGGCCACAGTGACACACCTAATCCAACAAGGCCACACATCCTAAAAGTGTTTCTCCTTGGGTCAAGCATGTACAAACCATCACAGGAATCAATATATATATATATATATATATAATATGTAGTAAGAAAAATAAGGAAAATATTTCATATTCGAATCTTACCTTTTTCAGTAAAAGAGATATTTACCCATGTTTTATAATCTCAAGAAACTTTTTTCTTTTTTTTCTTTATTCAATATATTTTTTATTTACATTTCAAATGATTTACCCTTTGCTGGTCTCCCACTCCCCGAAAATCACATAAGCCCCATTCCCTCCCCCTGTTCTCCCACCTACCCCTTCCCACTTCCCTGTTCTGGTTTTGCCCTATACTGCTACACTGAGTCTTTCCAGAACCAGGGGCCACTCCTCCGTTCTTCTTGTACCTCATTTCATGTGTGGATTATGTTTTGGGTATTCCAGTTTTCCAGGCTAATATCCACTTATTAGTGAGTGCATTCCATGATTGATCTTTTGAGACTGGGTTACCTCACTTAGTATGATGTTCTCCAGCTCCATCCATTTGCCTAAGAATTTCATAAATTGATTATTTCTAATGACTGAATAGTACTCCATTGTGTATATGTACAACATTTTTTGCATCCATTCTTCTGTTGAGGGATACCTGGGTTCTTTCCAGCTTCTGGCTATTATAAGTAGGGCTGCTATGAACATAGTGGAACATATATCCTTATTGCCTGCTGGGGAATCCTCTGGGTATATGCACAGGAGTGGTATAGCAGGATCTTTCGGAAGTGACATGCCCAGTTTTCTGAGTAATGGTCAGACTGATTTCCAGAGTGGTTGTACCAATTTGCAACCCCACCAGCAGTGGAGGAGTGTTCTTCTTTCTCCACATCCTCGCCAACACCTGCTGTCTCCTGAGTTTTTAATCTTAGCCATTCTGACTGGTGTAAGGTAAAATCTCAGGGTTCTTTTGATTTGCACTTCCCTGATGACTAGTGAAGTTGAGTATTTTTTAAGATGTTTCTCTGCCATCCGAAGTTCTTCAGGTGAGAATTCTTTGTTTAACTCTGTACCCCATTTTTTATAGGGTTATTTGGTTTTCTGGGGTCTAACTTCTTGAATTCTTTATATAGATTGGATATTAGCCCTCTATCTGATGTAGGGTTGGTGAAGATCTTTTCCCAATTTGTTGATTGCCGATTTCTTTTGTTGGTGTCCTTTGCTTTACAGAAACTTTGTAACTTTATGAAGTCCCATTTGTCAATTCTTGATCTTAGAGCATATGCTATTGGTGTTCTTTTCAGGAACTTTCCCCCTGTACCGATGTCTTCAAGGGTCTTCCCCAGTTCCTTTTCTGTTAGCTTCGGAGTGTCTGGCTTTATGTGGAGGTCCTTGATACATTTGGAGTTGAGCTTAGTACAAGGAGACAAGGATGGATCAATTCACATTCTTCTGCATGCTGACCTCCAGTTGAACCTGCACCATTTGTTGAAAAGGCTATCTTTTTTCCATTGGATGTTTTCAGCCCCTTTGTCGAGGATCAAGTGACCATAGGTGTGTGGGTTCATTTCTGGATCTTCAATCCTGTTCCTTTGATCCACCTGCCTGTCACTGTACCAATACCATGCAGTTTTTTTTTTTTTTTTTAACACTATTGCCCGGTAATATTGCTTGAGGTCAGGGATACTGATTCCCCCAGAATTTCTTTTGTTGTTGAGAATAGTTTTAGCTATCCTGGGTATTTTGTTATTCGAGATGAATTTGAGAATTGCTCTTTCTAACTCTATGAAGACTTGATTTGGTATTTTGATGGGTTTTGCATTGAATCTGTATATTGCTTTTGGCAAAATGGCCATTTTAACTATATTAATCCTGCTGATCCATGAGCATGGGAGATTTTTCCATTTTTTGAGGTCTTCTTCTATTTCCTTCTTCAGATTCTTGAAGTTCTTGTCATACAGATCTTTCACATGTTTTGTAAGAGTCTCCCCAAAGTACTTTATACTGTTTGTGGCTATTGTGAAGGGTGTTGTTTCCCTAATTTCTTTCTCAGGCTGCTTAACCTTTGAATATAGGAAGGCTACTGATTTGCTTGAGTTGATTTTATACATGCCACTTTGCTGAAGTTGTTTATCAGCTGTAGGAGTTCTCTAGTGGAGTTTTTTGGGTCCCTTATGTAAACTATCATATCATCTGCAAATAATGATAGTTTGACTTCTTCCTTTCCAATTTGTATCCCTTTGACCTCCTTATGTTGTCTAATTGCCTGAGCTAGTACCTCAAGTACAATATTCAAAAGATAAGGAGATAGTGGGCAGCCCTGTCTAGTCCCTGATTTCAGTGGGATTGCTTCAAGTTTCTCTCCATTTAGTTTGATGCTGGCTACCAGTTTGCTGCATATTGCTTTTACTATGTTTAGGTATGGGCTTTGAATTCCTGTTATTTCCAAGACTTTAAGCATGAAAGGATGCTGAATTTTGACAAATTCTTTTTCAGCATCCAATGAAATGACCATGTGGGTTTTTTCTTTGAGTTTGTTTATGTAGTGGATTGCATTGATGGATTTCCATATATTGAACCAACCCTGCATCCCTGGAATAAAGCCTACTTCATCATGATGGATGATCATTTTTATGTGTTCTTGGATTCGGTTGGCAAGAATTTTATTGAGTATTTTTCCATCGATGTTCATAAGGGAAACTGTTCTGAAGTTCTCTTTTTTGGTTGGATCTTTGTGTGGTTTTGGTATCAGCGTAATTGTGGCTTTGTAGAAAGAATTGGGTAGTGTTCCTTCTGTTTCTATTTTGTGGAATAGTTTGAAGAGTATTGGTGTTATGTCTTCTTTGAAGTTCTGATAGAATTCTGCACTGAAGCCATCTGGTCCTGAGCTTTTTTTGGTTGGAAGGCTTTCTATGATCCCTTCTATTTCTTTAGGGGTTATGGGGCTGTTTAGATGATCTATTTGGTCCTGATTTAATTTTGGTGTTTGGAATATGTCTAGGAAATTGTCCATTTCCTCCAGATTCTCCATTTGTGTTGACTATAGGCTTTTGTAGTAGGATCTGATGATATTTTGAATTTCCTCAGTTTCTGTTGTTATATCCCCCTTTCCATTTCTAATTTTGTTAATTTGGATACTTTCTCTCTGTCCTTTGTTCAGTCTGGCTAAGGGTTTATCTATCTTGTTGATTTTCTCAAAAAAACAGCTCCTGAATTTGTTGATTCTTTGTATGGTTCTCTTTGTTTCCACTTGACTGGTTTCAGCCCTGAGTTTGATGATTTCCTGTGTTCTACTCCAGGGTGAATTAGCTTCTTTTTGTTCCAGGGCTTTCAGGTGTGTCTTTAAGCTGCTAGTGTTTGCACTCTCCATTTTCTTTTTGGAGGCACTCAGGACTATGATTTTTCTTCTTAGCACTGCTTTCATTGTGTCCCAAAGATTTGTGTATATTGTGCCTTCATTTTCATTAAATTCTAAAAAGTCTCTGATTTCTTTCTTTATTTCTTCTTTGGCCAAAGTGTCATTGAGTAGATTATTGCTCAGCCTTCATGTGTATGTGGACTTTCTGTTGTTTTTGTTGCCATTAAAGACCACTCTTACTCCATAGTGATCCAATAGTAGGTATGGTATTAGTTTGAACTTTTTATATTTGTTGAGGTCTGTCTTGTGACCAATTATATGGTCGATTTTGGAGAAGGTACCATGAGGTACAGAGAAAAAGGTATATTCTTTTGTTTTAGGGTGAAATGTTCTATAAATATTAGTCAAGTCCAATTGGTCCTAAGCTTCAATTAGTTTCACTTTCTCCCTGTTTAGTTTCTGTTTTCCTGATTGGTCTATTGAGGAGAGTGGAGTGTTGAAGTCACCCACAATTATTGTGTTAGGTGCAATGTGTGCTTTGAGCTTTAGTAAAGTTTCTTTGATGAATGAGGTTGCCCTTGTATTTGGCGCATAGATGTTCAGAATTGAAAGTTCTTCTTGGTATATTTTTCCTTTGACCAGCAAAAAGTGTCCTTCTGTATCTCTTTTGATGACTTTAGGTTGAAAGTCAATTTTATCTGATATTAGAATGGCTACTCCGGCTCGTTTCCTGAGACCATTGGCTTGTAAAATTGTCTTCCAGCCTTTTACTCTAAGGTAGTTTTTGTCTTTGACATTGAAATGTGTTTCCTGTATGCAGCAAAATGTATGGTCCTGTTTCTTATCCAGTCTGTTAGTCTATGTCTTTGTATTGTGGAGTTTAATCCATTGACATTAAGAGATATTAAGAGATATTAAGTGATTATTACTTCTTGTCCTTTTTGATGTTATTTTTATATTTGAGTGGTTATCTTCTTTTGGGTTTGATGAAAGAAGGTAACTATCTTCCTTTTTCCAGGGTGTCATTTCCCTCCTTGTATTGGAGTTTTCCTCCTATTATTTTCTGTAGAGCTGGGCTTGTAGAAAGATATTGTGTCAATTTGGTTTTGTCATGGAATATCTTGGTTTCTCCATCTATTGTGATTGAGAGTTTTGCTGCGTATAGTAGTCTTGGCTGACATTTGTGTTCTCTTAGAGTTTGCATGAGATCTGCCCAGGATCTTCTAACTTTCATGTTCTCTGGTGAGAAGTCTGGTGTGATTCTGATAGGTCTTCCTTTATATGTTACTTGGCCTTTTTCTCTTGCTGCCTTTAATATTCTTTCTTTGTTTAGTACATTTGGGGTTTTGATTATTATATGACAAGAGGTATTTCTGCTCAGGTACAGTCTATTTGGAGTTCTGTAGGCTTCTTGTATACCCATGGGTATCTCTGTCTTTAAGTTGGGAAAGTGGTCTTCTATAATTTTGTTGAAGATATTTGCTGGCCCTTTCAGCTGTTAATCTTCACTCTCATCTATACCTATAATCCTTTGGTTTGGTCTTCTCATTGTGTCCTGGATTTCCTGAATGTTCTTGGATACAAGCTTTTTCATTTTGCATTTTCTTTGACTGTTGAGTCAATGGTTTCTATGGTATCTTCAGTATCTGAGATTCTTTCTTCCATCTCTTGTATTCTGTTGTTGATATTTGCATCTATGGCCCCTGATTTCTTCTCAAGGTTTTCTATCTCAAAAGTTGTATCCCTTTGTGATTTCTTACTTGTTTCTACTTCTGATTTTAGATCCTGGATGGTTTTGGTTAGCTCCTTCATTTGCTTGTTTGTGTTTTCCTGCAGTTCTTTAAGAGATTTTTGTGTTTCCTCTTTCATGACTTCTGCTGTCTGAATCACTTTCTCCTGCATTTCTTTAAGGTTTTTTTTTTTTGTGTGTGTGTGTGTGTGTGTTTCTTCTTTATTGGCTTCTATCTCTTGAGCCTTATTCTCCTGAATTTCTTTAAGTGATTTTTGTGTTTCCATTAATCGGGTTTCTAGCTTATTCATGTTCCCCTGTATTTATTTAAGAAATTCATTTATGTCTTTTTTGGTTTCTTCTAGCAGCATCATGAACAGTGGTTTTAAATCCAAATCTTATTTTTCTAGTGTGTTTGTGTAATCAGGACTGCTGATGTTAGAGAGTTTGGTTCAGATGCTGCCATATTGCCCAGGTTTCTGTTAGTAGCATTCCTGCATTTGCCCGTTGCCATCTTGTTATTTCTGGTGTTAGTTGGTCTTGTCTCTGGCTGGTATTTGTGCCTCCTGTGAGGCTATATGGCTATTTCTGCAACACTGGATGGCTGGGTTTCCTCTGTTACAGATTGCTAATTTGCTGTGCTCCTCTTGGGTGTCTTTTCAGCCCTAGTGTGCCTTGCCCCAGGTTGTCTGTGTGAACCAGGTGGTGCCCGTTTGCTCCTTTAGTGAGTGCTGATCATCTATGCTGCTGCGGGACCTTTTCAGAGTGCTGGTCACTCTGCTGGGCAGCCTATCTCCCAACCGGGTTGGTGCACACAAGGCTAGCCTAGCTGCTGAGGCCCTGAGTCTAGGCAAAAGCCTGGCAGGCTAAGGCCCTAGCAAAATTCCCCTTGAGCTATGACTGCTAATTGGTTCTGTCAGGTGGCCAGGATGGTGCGTGTGCTCCCTGAAAGTGCTGGGAGAGTCTGGTAGGCTAACAACCTCCTGTCTGGGTTGGTACACAGATGGCCCACCGAGCAGACCAGGGCTTGGGGTCAGTCCAAGGCCTGTCCATCTTAGACCCCCGCTATGTTATCCTCGGGCTATGACTCTTAGCTGACTTTGCCTGCTAGAACTCTCTGGAGTCCTGTAGTCAAAATGGCGAAGTGCACCAGGCGGGCAAACAACCTCCTGGCTGTGTTTGCACAAGATGGCCCCCCGAACAGCCCAGGGCCTGGGTGCAGGCCAACGCCTGTCGGGCTTAGACCCCCGCGATGTTGGCCTTGGGTTATGTTTGCATACCTCAGTCTGTCTGATTTCTCTGGCACCTGAGATCCAAGATGGCGGGGAGACTCTCATAACTGACTGGTGGGAGGCAGATTTCTGATGTAGCTTCTGTGGGGTGAAAGGCGCTGTAAATCTGCCACCGCTTGCACCTGGTTGGCCAGCGAAGGTCAGTGGTAGCAGGCACAAGGCCTGCTTGATCTCATGGAATCTTTAAGAGGAATAAAATATCCAAAAATATTTGGAAGTGTGTTTAATTCATACAGCAAAAGTAACGTAGAACAAAGGAGTTGTAATGTTGCCAAATAAATGTTTATATTAGTACATATGTGTATTTTGTGTATGAAAATATCACTTATTCTAGGACATGTCTGGACAAAACTGCTCATTCTAGAAATACACACATCTGTCAATGTTGTAGAGTGAAACACCTCTGGCTATCTCCATAGATGACTCAACCATAGATGATTCAACATCTGCTTATGGGAAAACCTCTTAGCATAGTAAGAATAGGAGTGAATTTCTTAATTTGATAAAAGGCATTCCCAGAAACATATATCAAGAATGTTTTAAAAGATAAAATGTTAAAAACATTCTACTTAAGTTAATACTAAAAGACAAGGGTCAAAGAATGCTGGTTTTGCCCCATTTCTGTCTGTCTGCCTGGGCTCCAGGACAATATAATAGGTTACTAGCAGGAAGCGAGAATGTTAAGGATATTGTTCAATGGGTAATTTCTGTGATCTCTTCCTTTGGAGGCAGGGACAGGAGAATACCTGGGTCTGGTTTGTCAGTCTGTCTACTCAGGAGGTGAGCTTCTGTTTAAGAGATAGACCTTGTCTGACAGTAAAGGGAGGCTGGGAAAATGGCTCAGCAATTAAAAGAGAGCTAGAAACGGGCCAGTGGTCAAAAAACTTGCCACACAATTGTAAAGAATGGAGATTGTATTCCCAGAAGCCAAGTAAAAAGCTGATTGAGGATATTGGTTTATTAGTTATTTCTTCACATGAAATCTACAGAGCAAACTGGCTGGTGAAACTATCCATATCATGTAGCTATGGGCTCATCTGAAAGATCTTGTCTCAATGATTCAGGTACACAGTGATCTAAGAAAATTCCCACTGTCAACATCGCATCTCTGATTTCAGGTATATATGGCATGTGCGCATGCACACACACACAAACACACACACATACACACTCTCTCTCTCTCACACACACACACACACACACACTCTCTCTCTCTCACACATACACACACACACACATACACACACACACACACACACAAACAAGCATAATTGTCAGACACTCAAACATGAAAATCAATAAAAAGAACAATAGAGAGTGATACAATATACCAGCCTGTTGTTGAACCCTAGTTTCCACAGGTGTACACACTGGTGTGCATGCTTATGTGCACAAGTACATGTGCACAGATACTCATGCATATGCACATAAAAGACACAAAAGCAAAAACAAATGTCCTCCTTGAAAATTACCAAAATTAAGAACTCTATGAACCTTGTGACAGATATAAGGATAGCTAGAAATTTTCTTATAAGTCAAATATATAAAATTAAAGAGCATTCTCTTTTGTAATATAAATTGCTAAAATTTGGTTGGTAAACCAGGCGGCACACATGGGCTCGTCTGAGGCCCCCTACACATATATAGCAAAGGACTGCCTGCTCTGGCCTCAGTGGGAGATGGTGTGCCTAATCCTTGAGAGACTTTAGGCCTCAGGGAAGGTGGACGCCTGGTGGGAGAGTGCACACTTTTAGAGGCAAGGGACAGGAGTAATGCAATGAGAAATTATGGGGAAGTCCAAGAAAGAGTAACAGCTGGGGTACAAATAAATAAAGTAATTTTCAAAAATTAGAGAAATATGTATGAAACCAAAAAAAATAAAATCAATAGTAGTTGTATAAAACTCTTGAGAAAAAAATATAAAATTTTTTGACAGACATAAAGGCACATGATTGCAACTAGGCAGTATGGTGAGGAAAAAAGAGTGAGTATCATTTCCTCAGATAGGTCTAAGTAACCCTAAGGACATTCCTCCCAACAATGTTTTCAGGAAACTTAAAAAATTAGTATTGAATTTCATTTGAAAATTGCAGTTCAAAATAATTGTATGGAGACTATGTGATGATGCAAAGGCTGTATTAATTCAAACCAAAGTTAGAACAAAATATAGTGAAAATCTAAATTAAACTTATAAGCATTAGAAATCTACATGATTGCAGTTTCAGTAAGACAAACTATTCAATAAATTATAAAATAACAATTGCGTTTCAACAGTCCAACACCTGGATCAGATCTGAAAAATCTAATTTTGGTGTTTCACATATTTAAAAATATATGAATTACATCTAATTAAATCATGAAACTGTTTCCACCTTGAAACAATTTTTATTACATTTATTTATGTATTGGAAGGAGCACATAAAAACCATGGAACATGCACGAAGGACATGAATGATCCTGATGCATGTTCTGAAATCAGATGATATCCTGAAATCAGTTCTCCCTTTCAACTATGTGGGTTCTAGGTATAGAATTCAGATTATTAGTCCAGGCAGTAATTACCTTTGTCTGCTGAGCCAGCCACAAGGAAGTGCTTTCTAAGTGCCAAACCAAACAAAATAACCCATCCCCAAATTATCAACTCCAGTCCCCAGGAATTCAATGCCTTCTTTTGTCCTTCATGGCAGTGCACACACTTGGTACACAAAATCACATGCATACAATACATAAAGAACATAAAATGTTTTAAACAAAAGAGTAGAGAAATAGGTAGGAGGGATTTATTATACAATTTCTGAAAATAGGCTGTATTATATGAAAATGGGTTTTGGAGATGTTACTTTATAAAACACTCTATAGACTTTTTTTCAAATGTTAAAATAGGGGAAAATCCTATAGAGAAAATGTGTGTTTTTCTGTCTGAAGGCAGGAAAGTATTAACTTTCACAGAATCAATAGTATCCTCCCTTTTCCCTCTGTCTCTTTCTGAAAAAGTATAACTTTCTCAGCAACAGTAGGAGTTTCCTGTGTGTTCCTGTTTTAGAACCTGTTCTATAACAAATAGGAAGTATAGACATGTCTATCCATGGCTTTCATAAGCAGGAAGAAAGCAGTATTCTCAAAGTCATCATAAAATAACAGATACCCAAAACAGTGTCTGCCCAAAACATTGTTAATGATTGTCAACAAAAAGTGTAACTTGAACTATGTGAGAAAATTGAATTTCATGGAATTATTTTGCTGATGGTACTAAATAAACAAGCTCTAATATGTAGAGGAAAATACCAGAATATAGATAAGTAAGTGTTTGTAATTTCTTCTTTTACAGAAAAGAGAACTGTCACTTTGCAGGTGCAGACAGTCACAAAATTTAAAACAGTGACTAATATTGTTGGATATCTAAGAGGCTTGACATCACCAGGTCAGTATGGTTAAGTAGTAATAATCTAGTTCGTAATTCATATGAAACAACAAAACTTGTCTTCTGTTACATAATTTCAAATGAAGTTCAATATCCTACAATATATATATATAATATATAAAAATTATATATTATATAACATATATGTCTAAATGTGTGCATATATACACACATATACACACAGAGATACTCACACATAGATATATATATTCACACACAGAGACACAAATATATACACATATACAAAAACATACACATGCATATATATATATGTACATATGTGTACATAATGCTTAAAGTATTTTCTTTCTTTCCTATAATATTATCAACAATAAGCGTTAGCAGACACAATATTTTAAGGTCAGGGAAAGGAAAAGAGAGGTAGAGTTTGTATTTGTATTAAATTGGTATGGAAGATAAATAAGCAATATTTTTATATTACTTCCCATGATACTGTGGTTTTTTTTAGTTTAATTAAATAATACTTTAAAAATTATCATAGATTTTAATTATGCACTCTTTGAAAATGAATCAAAATTGGTCATCTGCCTGAATATATATTTGACCCATAGTTCTGCTCAATGTCTGCAATTTTTGGTGTCAAATGTTTTTATGGAAATGATTATCTGTTTATACACTAAACATCTTACTACTTATGAACTGCTGAATCTTCAGTCTAAAAAATAACAATAAACATAGTTGTTACATATCAATTAGCACACTCATGTTGTGTATTCCTCTCTCCTCATAAAGCTCAAAAAGCTTGATCACAAATCATTACAAAATTACATATACAGAACTTACAACTGTTTTCTTTTATGAAACATTTATTTATTGCAGTGAGGTAGGGAGGCGGGGAGGGATGGAGAGAGAGAGAGAGAGAGAGAGAGAGAGAGAGAGAGAGAGAGAGAGAGAGAGAGAGAGGGTATATGGACATTAGAGGACAACTTTTGGGAGTGAGTACTGTCCTCCCATCACAGGTTTCAGGGACTGACCCCAGACCATCAAGCTTGTGGGCTAACAGCTTTAATTCACTCAGCCAATCTGCCATCCCTAGAGCACCATTAAGGTTTTATTGCACTCAAACCACTTCTGTGGATATGACTGGGACACTTATTCAATTTCTCCTTGGAGAATTATTCTTCTCTGTGGCACTAGTTAAATTGACCTAATTGCTGACCCAGAGAATTTTGAAATCAAGTTTTATTTCCTCCCTATTTCTTGACAGCCAACTCTTAAAAATTTCATGCAGTGTACTTATTCTCCATAGTTCTTTTATTGTACAACCTGTCATCAGAGCATCCTTAGACAGAGACACAAATGAAGATGGAAATTCATATGCTTGCATTTCACCTATTTATGTGTCTTTCACTATATGCAAGTTCAACTGAAGTATGAAAATATTAATACTGTTTCATTTGTAACTCATTACAGCAAAGCACAGAGTTGTACAAAAAGTATACAGAATTCATGCTAAAAAATTTTAAAACTGCCAAACAATTGAATGCAAACATTTCTGAATTCTATGTAAAAAATAAAATGAATAGGTTACTTCTTCCTGCGATTTTATTTGCTGATGCGAAAAACCAGAAACTGATATTGTTGTTAATTTATTCAGAATACAGTCCATCTCAAGCAGAACTTTCAGACATTTCTGAGACATGGGTGTAAATAAATGGCCAAGAATTAATGTTTGACTAAATAATAGTATGATGTCGCATGCAAACTCATAGCCATTACACATATCTTTTTTCCCCTCCTGCCCCCGTGCCATTACACATATCTTAAGAAAGTGTTGGAAGATTTATCATTGGTGGTTCCATTTCAGGAGAGGAATTTTAAATGATTCTATACCATTATAATTCATATAGCCACCGCTGTCCTCAAGTAGTCAAAGAATACTCCCTTTATTACACATAGATGACACTTTATGTCAAATACTTTATGTAAGGTTCTGCTCTTGTGTATATAATAAGGGTAGGGGTACCCTTCAAACACGGAAATCAGAGGACAATTTTAAGGTGCCAGGTAGGTCCAAGAATTAAACTGAAGTCATCAGTTTTGACATCAGGTGCCTGTGCCCAGTATGCCATTGTGCTGATCTCTGACATTTAGTTACATGGAACATCTCATAAGAAAGCAATGATGACCTGGGTATTCAAAGTTTCTAGGTTGATATCCACTTATCAGTGAGTGCATACCATGATTGATCTTTTGAGACTGGGTTACCTCACTTAGTATGATGTTCTCCTGGAGGAGTGGGCCCTGGTTCTGGAAAGACTCTGCAAGAGTATAGGGGAATTCCAGAACAGGGAAGTGGGAAGGGGTGGATGGAAGAATAGGGGGATGGAAGAGGGCTTATGGGACTTGCAGGAACTGGGGACCCAGATAAGCGGAAATCATTTGCAATGTAAATAATAAAATAAAATAAAATAAAAAAATAAGAAAAAAAGAGAAAGCAATGATGAGACTCTTTACATAAATTCATAGGGTTGCTTGATCAATTAAAGTGGCCTCAGGTGCTGTTGTGAATAACATCCACCATGGGAGAAAAAGACAAGAGATATCTCCAGAGCTATATTTTGATTATTTTAATGGTGAGACTATCTAGTGAAAAATGGTGAAAGGACTATATCCATTAATCATGGCAAGGTTTCTACAGGAGCATTTAATGAACTGTGTATGGCCACATAAAATACATTATATGAAAAGTTAAATTATTAGTAGGCCTGGCTTGATGATAGTGAATCTTATTTTCTTTCAGAGAATGGAGAGGGTTTAGAAGCATAATTTGAAACTATAAATACATCCCTAAATACTTGCTTTTTAAAGAAAGTCTGTATACTTTTAACATACACAACTCTTCAGTTACTTCCTTAACAGATATATTAGTAGTTTGCTGCTGTTCACTAAGCACACAGGCATTGCTTGCTGTGTACTTCCCACTATGATGCTGAAAATTGTTAGATAAGAATTTCTTTGTGGTATATTTGTATACTTCATTAATTAATATTCATGTTGCAGAGGACAGTAATATGAATCTAAGCTTTGGATTCATAATTGCCTTCAGCAGCTGCCTCTGCATTGATATACCCAGATGTATGAATCAAGGCAGGGGGTGGAAAATGCCAAAGTGATATTAATTATTAGAACAATTTGGCTTAATTGTTGCTTACTTATGCAATAGGATTATATCAATGTCATTAAATTTATTGTCGAGGTTTGCATTTTGTTTTAACGGCTCTTATTTCATTCTATTTCCAGACCGGTATATTATAGTTGGCAGCAGCCACCATGCTGGATACAATCACAAAGGACAAGAATGGGCCAGTAGTACTGCAGTAATCACAGCATTGATTGAAGCTTTGATGTTAAGAGTGAAGAAAGGATGGAGGCCAGAACGTACTATTGTTTTCTGCTCATGGGGAGGAACGCCCTGGGGCAAAATTGGCTCCTATGAATGGGGAGAGGTGAAATTATATTTATTTTCTGTTCTTTCCTGTGCTCCCCATTATTTCATATTACATATATTACAGTCCAACATTATTGAAGCCAATGAAAATAATGAACTTCGCAAAAGCCCTCAAAAACCCATGCAACCACATTGGTACCAGACCTACTTACCTACATACTAATTACAATAATGTTTACTTCATCATTCTTCTAATTAGTGGATAAATGAAAGAATATTACACACTCAAAGACAGATGCCTGTTTCACAAAACCATATTAAGTACTCATTACCATGAGGGTGTTATCAATGAAATGAGACATTTCATGTAAATATTGATTATTTTTCTATCTTCCTTCTGGCTACTCTGTCAGCCTTATCATTCTACATTAACTTTCCTGCCTTCTTACCTACCTACCTTGATGAAATTGAATCTTAATGCTGTATTGAGATATATTTAGTAAGCAATTGCAATATTTGAGTTGAAACATTCTTAGCATAGCTATCTGCCATGAAGACACAATGTTCTAGTTGAATGTGACAGTGCATAACTAAGGCTATACTAACAGGATTGTGAGCACTGTAAAACTCTCACATATCTTATGTAATTTTATTATTATTTGGAAAAAGATGCAAAGAAAAAGTAGACAAAAGATCTATGTAGTTTTGAATGGAACACATCTGTTCACTATCTTCATGAACAAAACATTATTTAGTGAGAAAATATGATTAATGGGAATTATGGTCATAACTCTCTCTTAGGTCCTCAAGAAGGATAAAATGCCTATAGAGATTAATAAAAATATCAGTAAGGCCTAGAAAACAAAATATTAGAGTTAGAAAAGCTGTTTTAGTGGTTAAGAGAACTTGCTATTTTTACAGAGGACTGGGTTTATTCCCTGTAGCAAGCTAGAAGTTGGGAAGAACCCACATGCCCTTTAACAGAGGAATGGATACAGAAATTGTGGTATATATACACAATGGAATACTATTCAGCTATTAAAACCAATGTTTTCCTGAAATTCTTAGGCAAGAGGATGGAAATAGAAAGTGTTATCCAGGAATTTTAAAAAGTTCTCAAAGCAAAGGAATTTACTTTAATGATGCTGATCCTTGTAGGAAATTATGGCCTTTCCTAAAACAGGCTTCTTTAAAGTACCATTCCTTCTATAACAATATTGTTCACATGCACCTCCAGAAATATTACAAACTTTAGAGTAAGAAGTTCAAAGTTTTATACTTTTCTACCATAGGCAACTTATTGTAATATATAACTTCTCTGACAGTAACTTGCTGAAATAAATATATAGGACTTTACTGTCTTCTGCAGGGCTGTGGAAAACAAATTATCTGATGGAGAAAGTGTCTATGTGTTCATGTGCTAAAATATTTTTATAGCCTTTAAATAATAATGGACATTTTTCCATATCATATGTAAGATTACTCAAGTATATTTTTATAAACTATTTATGTTCATTTAAAATATTTATTACATTTAAATAATTACTCATCTCCCTAACAAGTTTGTAGATGAATTTCCAACATAAAACAGAGGCAATCCAAGGATATAAGGCACTATTTTCTTTCTCTCACAGTGTGGTATTAGCAGTCCTCAGTACTGCAGGGCAAGGGACATCTATGTAAAACCATGCCACCAAAATATCCCAAGTCATTAGTACATACAACATTCATGGGGTTTTTATACAGTCATAGTCACCATTCTAATTTGTCCAATTTCTCTCAAAATAAAAGTTTATTCATGCAAATTCAACTGAATTTTTCACAGGGAAAGTTGGTAGCACCAACTAATTAAGCTGGTCAGTTCTGTCATTTAATTCAATGACTCTACCATTAGGCACTGTCATTGAAGACAGTGTCAAATTCCCATGTTGTGTTCTATAATTGAACCCATTGTTAGTCTAACCCTCCAAACATTTCCTCTTAAAATGATTACTTTATATAAGTACTACTACAACAGCTTCTCAGTTCAGCTTGATAGAGTAAACCAAATCTGGAGAAAGCCTTTACATATAGAGGATGGATTAACCTTAACACATGGTAAAATACTTATGCACGCTTCTGATAAATGTCATACTTTAGCATCAAAATACTTGTTATCCTAATAAAGTCAAATGTGTTATTTTAATTGCACCAATGGTAGAACTTTTCGAACTTTTTATTTCAGGACTTTGCAAAGATTCTCCAAAGAAATGCTGTGGCTTACATTAGCCTTCATAGTCCCATCCGGGGCAACTCCAGTCTGTATCCAGTAGCATCTCCGTCTCTCCAGCAACTGGTTGTAGAGGTAAGATGGACAATAAGTGAGAAGAATAATGTAAGGCAGCATATTACTCTATAAGTCAATGCTTCTTGATTTCTTTCAATTTAAGTATAAAGAAAATAACTTATAAGAATTTTAAGAAATTCCCTATTATTTCATTAGCTTGTTTGTTTACTTACTTTTTGTTTTTGGTCTGGTCAGGTGTTGACAAGAAGTATCCTACTGTAGCATTGGCTGGCCTAGAACTCACAGTATAGACCAGGTTGACCTATACTTGTGTTTTCCTGACTCTGCCTCCAAGTACTGAGTTTACAGATGTAATGGTTTAGTTTTATTAGTCAATATTCCTTAAACTGAATTTACTTTTCCTAAGGTTTTCTATTTGCGTATTTGTAAGAAATTACAAATCATTCTGTTATAGATAAAGTAAAATGTAAGTTTACTTGAAATTCAAATTTTGGTCTTAAATTCCTAATTCTATATGTGAGGTAAACTCTTTTTGTAATAAACTTTGCTCCTTTGGTATTCATTCACACTGGATTGTGTTTTAACAAATTTTGGAACTACGCTAGTTCTTTGATGCATCACTATTATTATTCCTGAAGACAGCAGGACAGCAATAAATGAATGCAACATGTTTAGAAAGTATGAGGCTAGGTATGGTGGCACATGCCTAGCTATAATCACAGCTCTTCAGAGGCCAAAGCCAGATACTGAGATTGAAATTAGTTCAGGTCAACAATTGAGACTTTGTGAAACAAACAAGATTAAAGAAATTTGGAGAAATCCATGCAGAAAATGAAAAACATTTTTCAACAAAGTTTTATGACATCTCTCCACTAATGATCATTTTTCACATACCTAAAGAATTAAGCAGAATGATTTTCTCCTTTGTTAGTTGTTAACACACTTACATTTGTGCAAATTTTACTATACACCAAGTTATCTGTGTTGGTCTTCTGTAGGAATACAGCCACACCATCACTTGGGTACAGTTTCTGCCCAGCCCTAGTATTTGTTGACATATATTGGAATGACCTTCGAGATGGCCACAGGGCTTCCAGTAAGTGCCATAGTAACTTAACTAGTCAGAGATCATGAACATGTCTTGAGTCACCATAATTCTTGATTGAAATGTAATACAAATTATCAAGTTATGGCTTTCATAAATTATTTTCTAGTGTTATAGTTTTCATCGACAATTTCAAATGTCATACCAAAGAAAAAGACATTGAGAAAGATTGAAAAGATAAATGTGTACTTTTAAGATCAGCTGTATTCTAGTGTGCAAGGCATGAATTTTATCAAACCCACAAGAAATCCACCATAGGGAATGAGCTGCATACTTTTTCCCTGGGAGTTAAACTATTTACAGATAAATGAATGACCAGGAAAGAGCCCCAATATTAGGAAGAGAGGTCTGACTTCACTTATTTTCTTGCTTTTGTTTTGCATTTCTAGTGATTGACACTAATACATTGCACTGACCTAAAATTAAATTAGATATGTACATTTCCTTTTTATGTTTCAAATTATATTACTTTAAACTTCAAATATAATATTTAATTATTTCAGAATGCTATACATGTATATTATATGTTTGATCATATTTAGCATCACCCATCTTTCTAACTTCTCACAGATCTACCCATCCCCTTAATTCATTTTTCTATTTCACTTCCTCTTATATACCTTTTTTTCCCATAACCTACTGAATGCAACTTATGCTGCCTATATACCTGTGGATGTGGAGTTATAAACCACATCATGGTCAAACAACTAAAATACCACAATTTCAAAGAAAATAGACTCTGTCTTCCCCATTAGCTATCAACTACCAATAACCCCTCAAATACTCCATATTGAAATGTTGATTGTCTTGAGCTAATCTTATGTAGAACATATGTGGGAAACTACCACTTCTGGGAGTTAGTGAGAGCGGAGGTACTGTCATGTTCAGAGCACAGAGTTTCCTTTGATGCTCCACAGTGCCTTCATCTTACTAGATCACCATCTCTTTGATGGTAGGGGTATGATATTGATATATTCTATAAACACACATTTTCTGCTTGCTGACCTGTTAAGATTTTCTTCATTAATATTACTTCAAATAATGAAGTAAAGGAAGAGTGTAAGCAGAATTTGTTAAATATATGTCTGAACCCATCAAAGAACACATTTAATCCACTAAAACCAAATAAAAGTTTTATTTAAATATTTTAGAAAGAGAAACTGCAAAGAATTTAGTGTGTGCATTCATTTAAGTAGGAGGAAGCAGAATGAATAAATATTGAATGGCTCATAACAGGATTTACTCTACAATATTTGTTTAAGAGGAAAACATTTCTGGTTCTATATTAAAAATACTTATATCACAACCTTATATAAAAATTATCTAAAACTCATATTGAAAGAAAACTTCAATTTACTTTGATTAATGTGTTTATTAATATCAGGAAAGTATTTCATTTTTGTAACTTATAATAATAATGACAAATTAATGTATTTTTCTACAATAGCTATAGTTTGTCAAAGACTTCCAAATTAAATATGAACCAGAGACAAGAACTGAGGCTCTAATTGAGCTTTCTTTTCTGATCCTTGTCCTACTATGTTACTTGTGCCTTTCTTAATGGAAGCACAAATTAACAAATACAAAATATCACTTGTAATTTCTGTAAGTTGTAGAGATGGAAAACTATATTTAAATATGTACATATTGATATTTCTGAGTCCACATTTTTTAAAAAAATCATATATATGAATATATTTCACAGTATAACTTACTGCTTTCTTTTCTGTGTACGATCTGCCTCTGAACCAGATGAAATTTCAGTGGTGTAACTTACAATGGAAGATTGAATGTGTGCTTTATGTCCAATCATATAAAAAATTAAATTATACTTAAATATTCCATTCTAATACATTAATTAAATAAAAATTCACCTATGGATTTTGTTACTTGTTTCTAATCTTTAAAGTCTGTAAACACTACTCTCCTAGAGATTTGTGTGTATTGGCAGAATCGTAACATTGGTTTTGGTCAACAGTTTATGTAGATGCAGAAATGTTTTATCACAGGGTAGACACATGATAACTTCATCTCACAAAGACCTGAAGTTCCATAGGACCAGTGTACCAGTTACACTCTAAATATCAAGGTCTGAATGTTCAAGAAGCCTCATGTCATTGATGTTTGGGATAACAGCACCATTTGGGAATTCCATGTGAATTTTAGCATTGTTTAAAACCATTGATCATTGTTATAGAACACTTTTTATACTGCATTGTTTTTCCAGAACCTTATAATATATAAAAAGTGCACTTATATTAGACTCCTACTAATATTAAGAATGATTTTCCATTCTATCACTAACAAGAATTTAAATATATATTCTGTGTGTATGTCTGTATGTGTGTATAGTTTAATTAACATTTCTGAATAAATTGCAATGAAGTAAGAAATTATTTTAAAAATCTAAATGTTTAAGATACACAGTTTTTTGTCCTTGATTAATGAAATACATGTGACTTCATACAAATTAACATGACATCACTGGCAAGATAGATCCAAAAATAATGGTTTTAAGCATTAATAAACAATATAAATGTCTACCTACCTCTGTTTTTATGTAGTTCTTTTTTCATAGATTTTGAAATCATCTCTCAAAGGTTAGAGATCACCCATGTAGTCAGTATGTCTCTAGTCAATAGAAATTAAATTTCTTAGAGCTTAGTGTTGGAAGAACTGAAGCATGTGTAAATGTGAAAGTAGCTATTCTTGTCATATGATTCTACTCATATTGATTTGTAATTACCAGATAGAAGCTGGAAAATCTAAGGATATTTAAGTGACCACATTGATAATGTAACACTGCAAGGCACAGGCAAATTTTCACAAAACCTTCTTAGAGCTTGTCAAACTATTTTTCAGGTTTGTAAACTCTTTTAATTTTGTTTTACGTTTTTGCACATGTTAAATTGTGGTGTTTTGAATAAAAATGGCTCATGTGTTTGAATAATTGGTCCAAAGTTAGTGGAACTGCTCAGAAAGGATTTAGAGGCATGACTTTGGGTTAGGTATGACTTTAATAGAGGAGGCATAGCCTAGTTGAAGGAGGTGAGGCTTAGTGGGTGGATATGTGTCAATGAGGGTAGACTTTGAGGTTTGTAACCCTACAATATTCACTGTTAACTATCTCACGTTTTCACGTATGTAGATCAAATATAAACTCTTGGCTACTTCTCTACAACTATCCCTTCCTGTTGGCTGCTTTGCTCTCCACCAGGACAGCCACTGACACCCTCTGAAACTATAAGGAATCTCTCCATTGCAGACATTCTTTTATAAGTTGCTTTTGTTATATTGCCCTCTCCACAGCAAAAGGAAAGTAACTAAGACATAAGGCTTTCTGATAAAATATGCAGTGTGTGTATATCCAATCACTCAGATTCTTTAATGCACTGAACCTGCAAGTGGGCAGTAATACTACTTGTGAATCCCCAAAGTCTCATGGAGAGGTCATGGTTGGATGGGTATTAATAGAGAATTCAAGCTGTAGATTAAATTACTTCAGATGTAGGACAGAAGGAGCAGATGAATGTCCCTATTGTTCAGGCATGTAGGATATTGCCTGTAATGCATACAATAATAGCTAAGAAAAAGATATCAGTATGATTCTGCCACAGAATTCACAGCACAGAGGCAATGGTATTGGCTGAATTCCAACCTACACAATATATGACAGCGGCATGAGATATGAATGGAATCGCAAAGCTACTTAACATCAGGTAAGCTGGTGCCTATGATACCAGACTACTAGGTACTTCTCAAAGTAGCTTTGGTAATGTCCCTTTTCACTTCTTGACTCTATCTAATGGCACTGCTAACAGTTTTATGTTTATCTGTTATGCTACTGACAATGTCACCCCCCAAGACCCCTGTGAGCACTCGTTGCTCCTCCTACATTTATATGCCATACTCCAAAGGGGCATTGGTTCAAATACTCCAGTTATCATAAACAAATTTAAAAAGGAGACTAGTATTATTAGCATTTATTCTTGATTTATTCTCATTGTAATGACATGTAGTAAGTACTCATACCCTAGCATTTGCCTTTAAAGTTGTATGGTAACAAATATGTAATCCCTTGGTCTACTTACATGGAAGAAGACTTTAGTATAAGATAGCATCACTTAGAGGGACCAAAAGGAGAAATAATGCTGTACATCTTTCAGTATCAAATTAAAATAATGGGAGCCGCATTGAAACCTGACTACATTCTGAGCATATTTATTTCACAAAAGTAATGTCACAACATCCAGAAGCTAATCAGTAATTTGCAGCAATCCTCAGGTTTCTTGTAACTCTTTAATGCTTAGATGCATGATGATGAAATGAAGAATATCTTAGAAGAGATTTGACAACTTTCCAATTTTAATTTATCCTATCACTATTTGATACTATATGTCTGCAAGATGATGAAACAGCTAATTTTTTAAAATGAAAGTTGATTAAATATCATGATATTTAGCATGCTAACATTTTGAGACATTATAGAAGTTATTTTTGTTTAACTGAAAACCTACCACTTCATTTAGAGAAATATTTTATCATTAGAGCATTTGATATGTATTCAGTCTAAGTGAATCAAAGTCTGAACCAGAAGCACTTGATCTTTGTCTTACTTAAGGATTCTATTGCTGTCATAAAACACCATCACATAAGCAAGTTTGGGGAGGAAAGGGTTTATGTCTACTTTTAATCTTATAAAGCCGTCAATGAGGGAACACAGGGCAGGAATTAAATGCAAGATTTGTATACAACTGAAGCAGAAGCCATGGAAGAACTGTGCGCCCTGGCTTGCTCCCCAATTTTCACTCAGTTTGATTTCTTTTATAACTAAGGACTACGTGACTAGAGGTGACACTGCCAACCATAACCTGGTCCCTCCCACAATAGGCATCAATTAAAAAAAATGTTCCACAAACTTGCCTGCAAGCAACTTAATTGGGGTATTTTCTCAGTTGAAGATATCTCTTCCCAAATTACTATAGCTGTTGTCATCTTGATATAAACCTAGCCAGCACAACCTTATTAAATGTTCCTGAGTCTATATTTTTCTGCTCATCCAGTTAAGTAATTATGGCTTTGGAATGAGTTTGTTATACTACCTTTAAGTAAATGACCATACTTTATTGGGTTTTCCTAACATTATTTTCCATACACATATCTTACAAATGGTCACTATCTAAGAACTGTGGCTAGCAATGAATATTAAGCATATGACATTGTTCAGTGTTTGGGCAATGAAGACTCGCTATACACCTTGATAATGCATAAGTACAGTCATTACAAGGTGACTTTGCTTTCACTGCATATAATTTCTTTGCAAAACACATATGATTTCATGCATAACACTTTAATTATTTTAACTTGTGTAGATGAGGGTGGCATCTGATCGGAGGTGTGGAATCTGATAGAAGGTGTGACAGAAGATTGAAGGAAGGTGTGGTTAATAACAAGAGGTTTGGCATTTGATAACAGGAAGGGGTGGCAGATGATAGGAAGTGTGGTGCCTGATAGCAAGAAGGTATAGCATCTGATAGGAGGTATAGAAGGTTTTGTAGATAATAGGAGATGAGTTGGGAAAACTATGGTAGAGTATTTTTTCTCACTCTGTCATTGATAATTGTAATGCACACATTAAATGAAGCTTGTTTTATTACTATCCTTTCAATAATGGAGAAAAGTAAATTTTTTTAAAATGTACTTCTGTTTTCCTGTCTTTCCTGATAAATTATATAACTATTGTTTGTGTTTTATGTTTTATTCTATTTATTTAGTTTATTGATGAGAAACATTATGCTCACTTTCTTGATCCTCATGAATTATAATACTGTTCAGTGGCTTCTACTTAATTTATCTTTTTTTTCCTGTGACTACTTGTACTACAAGTCAACTAAAATGACCATACAACCTAATATACTGATTTAAAATCCTTCTTTACACTAATTTACTACTTCAACAAAGTCTTCCATTTGAAATTGTAATTCTATTGGCAAGACTATCTGTCTCCTAGGTTTACAAGTCTTTGCTCTGTGTTAAGAGCCAGCAGTCTCTCAAGTTTATTACTGTTTTACGAGGTTTTCTGTTCAGTGTACACTGACAATATGTAAATCCCTTTTTATTTAAATCTAGATATCAAGGGAAATCATAGATCTGTTTCAAACCCTGAAATTCAGAAGGCAGATTACTTAAATGTTTGAGTTATATAGCCAAAGAGAAAGCTAAGCAACTAGGGATATTAGCAAATTAAGCTTGAATTCATTCACATAATCATAATTAATGTTCAATTATTAAAATAGCCTGAGATGAGTAAATATTTTGTCTGTGGGTTTTTAACCTGGATATTAGCTTGGCAGGACTTCAAAGAACAGATGTTCTTTCAGGTAAGGTGTTAGTAAACCAGAACTGTTGGCAGGTTCCATGGCTATATTCAACTACAGAGTCATTAATATAGCTGAATATGTATTTCTGTTTTGTTTTGTTTTGTTTTGTTTTTAATGAGATTCACTCTAAGGATTTGTTGTGGTTTGGCTTTCCCCATCTGAATAGTTACTATCTCTTACTAGTTTTTTGAAGAAATAGTCAATAGTGTCCGTTTACTATTTATCCCTCACCCACAGCAATGATGATTATCATTAATAACGAATTTGTGAGTAATTAAATAAATTTAAGTTTTGTGCAAAAACAGTAATAAAAAGGAACACCCTTTCCAGGTATACTCCGCGATGAATTTGGTGTCTGTTGGCACTTTCCCATGCTTAATCTTGTTTCTCATTTTCATAGGATTTTGGAATGTATTTTGACTTTGAATGGTTAGGTTGGTCCTGTTCTTGAACAAAATAATTTGACTTTGTTAAATATGAAAATACATCAATGACAGTATTAAATAATTGTTTAAATGATCCAATAAGCTCATGGCTTTGATTAAATCCATTTCCTCATTGTGTTGTGAAAGCCATTGCTCTCAATCAAAATCCTCTGTAAGTGAAGGGAAACAGCCTGCTTCAATCCTCCCTCATCAGAAACTTATTTTTTAGACATAATAGAAGAAATCCTACCACCATCTTAGGAGCTACTGACATTTCCCTCTTCTGAAAGAGAGAGAGTCTGTGTTCTTTAAGGATATGACCTATGACTGATTAACCACATGCCAGGGCAGGCTCCACTTCTGAGACTAGGTGGGTAACCCAAATTAGAATTGACAGGAGGACATATAAGAAAACTAAAATTAGGTCAGAATGTATGGGGGATTGCTCTCAGAGGAGTGAATGTGTTCAGATATATTGTCTTAAATTCTCAAAGATTTAATTTAAAATAATGTCTAAAACTTTGTTTTAAGCAAAACCAAAAACCAATCAATACAAACAAAACAATGGATTTCTCCTCCACCACACACACAAAATTAACCACAGAAAATTCAACTTTTAAGTAAATACTGTTGAACCTAAAGGTACATTCGGTAAGCAGGGATCAAAATTCTCATTTGTTAAAGAAAAATTCCCCTTAAGCAATAACATCTAGAATTTGTATTTTTAAGAAAATTCACTTTATATTTCAAAACATCTGGCAGGATTTGCTCTTAAGATGTGGAGGCAGATTACTCTTTTTTTTTTTATCAGAAATTTCAACTATAAATGCACAGCTGTGAACATCCTAGATCTGTTCCCAATCCTGCTGTATCTACCTCAGCTTCCTAACTCTTCAGTTTGAAATTATAAGTAAAGGTGAGGATAAAATAAATGAAACAGTAGAGTGAGTTTGAAGTTATTTTTGCCCTGATATATCATTTCTTCTTTAGAGCATGACAGCAGCTTTCTGTATAAGGAAGATTCTTAAGTAGGAAGAATAACATTCAGGTACTCACACATTGCTGACATACTGGGAATGAGATTAAACATTTTTATATGTGATTTCTTCTGCCTATATTTATCTGTATAGTAAATCATTCATAATCCACCCTTTGTATTTGTTTGGTTGGTTAGCTGTTATGATGCATAAGAAAGCTTGCAATTTCTTTCAATTCTATTGGATACAAGGATAATAGCTTTCATGTTTATCATTTGTTTATGCATATCATGACATAACAAATTCTGGTTCTCAATCTAAAAACCATATATGATATTCGATGGTAAAATGTATGAAACCATGACTGTTTTAAGTACTTCATAGATATTATACTTTCTGAGGCTGTATAGATACATAAACATGATGGATACCTATAGACATTTATATACAATAAACATTTCACCCTAAAACAAATGTCTCTAATTTATCAGTGCTAATAAGTGGTAATTAAAATAACATGTAGATTAAGATTGCAGTACATAGGGCTGGAGAAATGCCTTAGTAGTTAATAGTTACCAGTAGTACTCAATGCTCTTAAAGAGGACCAGAGTTAAGTTCCCCTCACTCATGTAAGAACCTATATAAAAACAAAATAAAATATTTTTTTAAAAAAGACAATATGGAAGCCTGAAATGGGCATTGATCCTCTGAGGATTATAGGAAAAATTGATGTTCAGAATAACAGCACCAAAAGTAAAAACCTTATTCCAAGGCAACCTTTATCAAAGTCAAGAATTATTTTTTGGAAAATTTGGAATTAAATGAGTACTGATCAACTGTTTTATATAAATTTTAGTTAGATGTGAAATAACATAGTAGTTTTCAAGCACTATACAGTCAATTATCAGATAGTTTAAGCAAATTTTAATAATATTCAGTAATTCATATTAGATTCTGAAAATTATAAGCCATTAAAAATTCTCTGTAGTTGATACAAAATAACTATATATATATATATATATATATAGGCATATTATAGACAATTTTTTTTAAACTCTCAGGATGATTTTACTTTACTTTTCATTGAAACAAATTGTGAACTCTTCATGTTAAAAACTATAATTAATCACTGAAATTTTACTATTCATAGAAGCACTGAGGTCATGTCTCCCTAGATTACACAGTCACACTTTAAACAACAACAACAACAACAACAGCAGCACCAAAAAGTGACATGAAGCTTTTCTGTGGATTACTGTAAAGATCTTATCATTCAAAATGCATTACACTATAATTGTTAGACTGGTGAATTGACATGGAACACAGAAATGCATTTGATATGCTAATGACTCTTGGGTAGCTCTTTAATTTTGTTATATGAATGTTCAATGCATGAATATCTATTATTTTGTTATAAGCACCTATGAATGTATATAAGTATGTATATCATCTTTATCAACTGATTCTCTTTTAAAACAAATATTTCAAATTTCTAATTTTCATAACAGTTTCCACTTGATAAAATTTTTTGTCTCTTCAAGCAAATATCTTTTTTTAAATTTATTGATATATTTATTTATATTTCAAATGATTTCCCCTTTTCTGGCCCCTGACTCCCCGAAAGTCCCATCAGTCCCCTTCCCTCCCCCTGTTTTCCCACCCAACCCTTCCCACTTCCCTGTTCTAATTTTGCTCTATACTGCTTCACTGAGTCTTTCCAGAACAAGGGGCCACTCCTCCGTTCTTCATGTACCTCATTTGATGTGTGGATTATGTTTTGGGTATTCCAGTTTTCTAGGTTAATATCCACTTATTAGTGAGTGCATACCATGATTCATCTTTTGAGTCTGGGTTACCTCACTTAGTATGATGTTCTCTAGCTCCATCCATTTGCCTAAGAATTTCATGAATTTATTGTTTCTAATGGCTGAATAGTACTCCATTGTATATGTATACTACATTTTCTGCATCCACTCTTATGTTGAGGGATACCTGGGTTCTTTCCAACTTCTGGCAATTATAAATAAGGCTGCTATGAACATAGTGGAACATGTATCCTTATTTCATGGTGGGGAATCTTTTGGGTATATGCCCAGGAGTGGTATAGCAGGATCTTCTGGAAGTGAGGTGCCCAGTTTACGGAGGAACCGCCAGACTGATTTCCAGAGTGGTTGTACCAATTTGCAACCCCACCAGCAGTGGAGGAGTGTTCCTCTTTCTCCACATCCTTGCCAACACCTGCTGTCTCCTGAATTTTTAATCTTAGCCATTCTGACTGGTGTAAGGTGAAATCTCAGGGTTGTTTTGATTTGCATTTCCCTAATGACTAATGAAGTTGAGCGTTTTTTCAGATGTTTCTCCGCCATCCGAAGTTCTTCAAGTGAGAATTCTGTGTTTAACTCTGTACCCCATTTTGAATAGGGTTGTTTGGTTTTCTGGAGTCTAACTTCTTGAGTTCTTTTTATATATTGGATATTAGCCCTCTATCTGATGTAGGATTGGTGAAGATTTTTTCCCAATTTGTTGGTTGCCGATTTGGCCTTTTGATGGTGTCCTTTGCCTTACAGAAACTTTGTAAGTTTATGAGATCCCATTTGTCAATTCTTGATCTTAGAGCATATGCTATTGGTGTTCTGTTCAGAAACTTTCTCTCTGTACCGATGTCCTCAAGGGTCTTCCCCAGTTTCTTTTCTATTCACTTCAGAGTGTCTGGCTTTATGTGGAGGTCCTTGATCGATTTGGATTTGAGCTTAGTACAAGGAGACAAGGATGGATCAATTCGCATTCTTCTGCATGCTGACCTCCAGTTGAACCAGCACCATTTGTTGAAAAGGCTATCTTTTCTCCATTGGATGTTTTCAGCCTCTTTGTCGAGGATCAAGTGGCCATAGGTGTGTGGGTTCATTTCTGGATCTTCAATCCTGTTCCATTGATCTACCTGCCTGTCACTGTACTAATACCATGCAGTTTGTAACACTATTGCTCTGTAGTATTGCTTGAGGTCAGGGATACTGATTCCCCCAGAATTTCTTTTGTTGCTGAGAATAGTTTTAGCTATCCTGGGTTTTTGGTATTCCAGATGAATTTGAGAATTGCTCTTTCTAACTCTGTGAAGAATTGAGTTGGGATTTTGATGGGTATTGCATTGAATCTGTATATTGCTTTTGGCAAAATGGCCATTTTAATTATATTGATCCTGCCGATCCATGAGCATGGGAGGTTTTCCCATTTTTTGAGGTCTTCTTCCATTTCCTTCTTCAGAGTCTTGAAGTTCTTGTCATACAGATCTTTCACAATTTGGTAAGAGTCACCCCAAGGTACTTTATACTGTTTGTGGCTATTGTGAAGGGGGTCATTTCCCTAATTTCTTTCTCAGCCTTCATATCCTTTGAGTATAGGAAGGCCACTGATTTGCTTGAGTTGATTTTATAACCTGCCACTTTGCTGAAGTTGTTTATCAGCTGTAGGAGTTCTCTAGTGGAGTTTTTTGTGTCACTTAGGTAGACCATCATGTCATCTGCAAATAATGAGAGTTTGACTTCTTCCTTTCCAATTTGTATCCCTTTGACCTCCTTATGTTGTCGAATTGCCTGAGCTAGTACCTCAAGTACAATATTGAAAAGATAAGGAGAAAGGGGGCAGCCCTGTCTGCCATGATTTTAGTGGGATTGCTTCAAGTTTCTCTCCATTTAGTTTGATGCTGGCTACCGGTTTGCTGTATATTGCTTTAACGATGTTTAGGTATGGGCCTTGAATTACTGTTCTTTCCAAATATCTTTAGAGTTAATGGCTATCATCCCCCAAACTGTTAGCATATATTCTGATAACATGCTGTGAAACCAAAACACAGTTCCTGCTTTAAACCATGCTGCTTGAGTTGTGACATGCCGTAAAATAGAGTCCCATATTCTGCCTTTTGCAATCTCTGAGGCAAGTAGCATCATCCCTGCATCACCTGCAAAGACAAGTGTGATACTCCCATCACATGACTTCTTGCTGTCTGCTTCTACTACAAGTTCCAAGATGTGAATATGGAAGGTTTTGTCTCATAAATTATAAACTTGTTTTTATATTGTAAAATAAGGAATGATCAATGTTGTTTTGCACACTGTATTGCCTTAAGGAGAATTTCTTCCAAATGCCACAATGCTAAAAGGATTTACAGAACAAAGTAGATAGAATTCATAGCTTATTCCTTCGTTACACAAGGCATAATAAGCTCAAAATATTACTTCCCAAATGTATTGATCACCAGGTAATGAAGTTAACAGAAGTCAGATTCTGGAAAGGCAAACCAGATAGTGTTGTTCACAAGAGATGTTAGCAGATTTATAATGACAGGGGCCCATTTGATTCTAATTGGCCATGCTTGGTGTTAATAGGGACTCAAAACCTTAAGGATTGTTCCAGCTCACACTCTGCATCCACAGAAGTGTCTGACAAAGTGTTGTTCTGTCACTGTATAATCAATTGATGTGTCTGTAAGATTCTTGAGGTCATAAATATTGTGAAGTCTAGCAGCTGATTTTGTTAATTACAGAGTTTCTGGTAAGTTTCACACCAGTTTTTAGAGACAGAAGTTGACTTTGAGTTGTGCCATATTTCTGATCAGGTATCTCACTCTTTAAAAGAGGTAGAATTACTAGAAAACACTTCAACATTATGCACAATATTTCTATCATTCCAGACTAGTAGGCAGAGTTTGTTCTGCCTATTTGTCACTTTTGTAGAATAAATTCCAAATCATGATATTTCAGAGTCAAATATTACTCTGTAGCAGCACAACATTGGTTTACTACAATTTTCACAATGATTTGCAACTATGTAATTTTATAGAATAGCAGATATTTTGCCCCTTAATTCATATTTCTATGTGCTGAATAATTGAACACTTGATTTGCTGACAAGAGGTGTTTAGTTTGGACTGTGTCCACCTCTGTTATTTGGTGATTTTGTTTAGATCACTTCATATATTAATATGTTTAAGAAGCTTCAATTGAATTTTGTTTATATTCTACCACTCTAATTTACTCTTGAACTCATTTTTGCTTTTTTTTTTCATTTTAATTAGAGTAGATCATAGGGCCACACATGCAATATTTTCTTTTAGTACTTTTTCCCTCAAATAAATGGTAGGATCTTGAGATGAGGTGTCATAGAATAGTTTGTTCATAGCTACCACACACTATACAGTACATAAAGTCCCATCCAAAAGAGAAAAACTATGACATCATTGGAAGAAGGACATAATGAGGAGCCATCTAGCAAAGGCACGAATGTTGACCACAGAGAACAGGCTGCCAGGACTTGAAGTCAAGGAAGATAGCTGAGAAGATTTTTCTGATGCATTTAGAATTTTGGTCAGCACAAGATGGTGGAATCTGGATGTGGAGGCAAATCAGGTAAGCTGAGAAAAATAGATTCAGGTACAGAGATGTAGGGTAGTAGACATTACAGATTAGATTAAGGCAGTGAATGAAATCTTCAGTTTGGAAAACCAGACAGGACAAGAAGACAAAGGTTATTTTAAGTTACCAGAGTTAAAATAAAATAATGAGTATTAATAAGAATTATGAGATACACATTTTGTTGAATATACATGCTGATGTATATATTCCCAGATATATGAATACCTACAATAGAAGAAACACAAATGCCATCAACATCCAATAGGTAATGAAACCACCAGATCTTTCACACTTCATCCACTGATGTTCTTGTAGAATGATTTAATGATATCATGAAGAAAACCAAGTTTCATATACATTGTACACAAACCCCATATATTCCTCCAATAGAAATGAGAGTATGCCCACACTAAGGCCTATAAGGTCATGCTTCTGATATGTAGTTGCCTCACCACTAGTCAAAACAGAATACATGCCAACTGTGGGTCGTACCCTGATGTTCAACTCTCTAAATATTACCATTTGAAAGAAACTACTCAAAATAGACTGCTTGCTCCCACTCTGTTTATAAAAGTACTAGAGATTATTTGGGGAGAGGGAGAGGGAGAGGGAGAGGGAGAGGGAGAGGGAGAGGGAGAGGGAGAGGGAGAGGGAGAGGGAGAGGGAGAGGGAGAGGGAGAGGGAGAGGGAGAGGGAGAGGGAGAGGGAGAGGGAGAGGGAGAGGGAGAGGGAGAGGGAGAGGGAGAGGGAGAGAGAGAGAGAGAGAGAGAGAGAGAGAGAGAGAGAGAGAGAGAGAGAGACTTCTGGATTGGCATGCGATTAGACAGAAACATAAACTTCTATGTAGTCAAGATTATTCCTAAAAAAAAAAATCTTCACAAAGTTCCATCTCATGCTTTGGAAATCAATGCTTTGCTACAAAATTACTGAGGTTAAACATGAAATACTGATGGAAGAAAAATTTTAAAAGTTATTCACTTTAAATGAGAAAAAATTAGAGGAACTAAAATATACTTATCTAAAAGACACATATTAGCCAACATCAAGAAAATCTCAGCAGGAATGTTAAAGCAATCATTAGATTCCAAGTCTTCTAAAATTACTGTAATTTTATATTCAGTGAATTCTTCAGTTTGAAAAGAAGGTTGTTTGAATCTGAATCTTTCAAGAGACTGCTGTTCTGTGTTATAGTTCCAATCACCAAATGTGTCTAAAAGTGAAAGAAAAAGAGTCTCAAAACTATTAGCTTCAAATGTAACCATAAATTCCAGACTTAGAGTTTATTTAGCCAAAAGCTTTTGAAGTTACTAAGAGAACCTGTGCAATTGGCAGAGATGAGTATGGTCGGTAATATGGACTTGGATCCTTTAGTGTCATTGAAAAACATTTCCTAAGGCAGCTCTCTTGGAGAAAAGTCTTCAGAGTACTATGTGAGTTGTCACATGCATGTGCTCAGAAACAGATCAGGATGTCATTTAATTGCACTCAAAATATATCAAGGATTTTTTAAGGTATCTCTTTTTATACCCCATGCTTAATTTAAGTGTAACTATTCAAGCCTTTGTTTTCAAAAACTTAATTATTTGAGATTAACAATTATTTAATTTACAAAATATAATAAAGTCATACTTGTGATCTAATTGAATTTTGTACAGATATACCATAGGAAACTTTATTAATGCAAAAGAGATGGAGAATGTATGTGTTCCTTTGAGATTCAGTTGGTAATATGTTTATTTTCTGGGCATGTAGTAGGTTCCTCAGCACTTTATTATGCATAAAAATGAAGCTTTATCTGCAAGATGGTTATATGCTCATTTCAATAACATCCTATAGATGTGGGACTTGTGATCTAATTGAATTTTGTACTGATATACCATAGGAAACTTTATTAAGGCAAAAGAAATGGACAATTTATGTGCTTCTTTGAGATTCAGTTGATAATATGTTTATTTTCTGGGCATGTAGTGGGTTCCTCAACACTTTATTAGGCATAAAAAATGAAGCTTTATCTGTAAGATTGTTATATGCTCATTTCAGTAACATCCTATAGATAGGAACATACAGTAGAATAACTAATTCTAACTATATAGTCTTAAGAATTTTGGCAGAATTTCAAAACCACTCAAATTCACTGTATGATGCATAAACCTAGGAAGGTTTTAATATTAGTTGAAACTAATATTTATAAACTCTCCCCCCCCCCCGTGAGCCCCATCTCTCTGAGTGTGTGTGTGTGTGTGTGTGTGTGTGTGTGTGTGTGTGCAGGTTCCTTAAGAAACCACAGGAAGGAGCTGGAGTTTAAGTAGTTGGGAGCTAGCAGACCTAGGTACTGAGAAATAAATTCAGATCTTATGGAAGAGTGGTAAGCACATCTAACCATAAACCCATTTTCAGCCTCATTTCTTCTCATTTTGCTTTCACTATTTTCCCTGTCTTTCAAGTCATTTCAACAAGTTATTATACTTAATGTGTCTTCTGAAATCTATCAAATTGTCTTTGTCAAACATTCTTATTTCATGACTTCATTTGATTCAATTAAGCAAACTATTGCCATTATTTCTGTGCTTTTTGCTTGTTATTGTTATTAAAAATACATGTTTGAGATAATGAGATAGCTCAGCAGATAAACGTCCTGGCCACCAAGCCTGATGACGAGTATAATCTATGGAACCTACACAGTGAACAAAGAATCTTGATTCCTGCAAGTAATCCTCTTGCTTCCAGAGGTACAGTATGACACGTTCATATGCAATATATGCATATGCACATATGCGCTCACAGGTACGCTCACATGCACACACATACACATGAATATGCATATACAATAAATATGTAGATAGATCAATAACATCTAAAGATATTTTCATTGCATTTTATATTTGATCACTAGATTCAAAGAATACTAATTCAAATACAGATTCCTTGGCTAAGAATAGTGGTTCCTGGTTTAGAAAGAGATGACTGAATATGTTTGGATGTGGATGGAATGCCAAGCATGAAGTTCTAGTAATATTGCAAGCGTTTTGCTAAGAATTAGAAGAGAAGATAAGTCTATATTGAATCTGCTTATGCCAAGCATATATAGATTAAGCATGGTTTTCCAGGAGGAAATGTCTATCATGAGAGATCAAGCTGGCAGATATATATGTAAGTTATAATTAATTCAACCCACTCTTTTTTTTTATTCAATATATTTTTATTTACATTTCAAATGATTTCCCCTTTCCTGGCCCCCCACTCCCCGAAAGTCCCATAAGCCCCCTTCCCTCACCCTGTTCTCCCACCCACACTTCCCACTTCCCCGTTCTGGTTTTGCCGAATACTGCTTCACTGAGTCTTTCCAGAACAAGGGGCCACTGCTCCATTTTTCTTGTACCTCATTTGATGCGTGGATTATGTTTTGGGTGTTCCAGTTTTCTTGGTTAATATTCACTTATTAGTGAGTGCACACCATGAATGATCTTTTGAGACTGGGTTACCTCACTTAGTATGATGTTCTCTAGCTCCATCCATTTGCCTGAGAATTTCATGAATTCATTGTTTCTAATGACTGAATAGTACTCCATTGTGTAGATATACCACATTTTTTGCATCCATTCTTCTGTTGAGGGATACCTGGGTTCTTTCCAGCATCTGGAAATTATAAATAGGGCTGCTATAAACATAGTGGAACATGTATCCTTATTACATGCTGGGGAATCTTCTGTGTATATGCCCAGGAGTGGTATAGAAGGATCTTCCAGAAGTGATATGCCCAGTTTTCTGAGGAACCGCCAGACTGATTTCCAGAGTGGTTGTACCAATTTGCAACCCCACCAGCAGTGGAGGAGTGTTCCTCTTTCTCCACACCCTCTCCAACACCTGCTGTCTCCTGAATTTTTAATCTTAGCCATTTTGACTTGTGTAAGGTGAAATCTCATGTTTGTTTTGATTTGCATTACCCTAATGACTAGTGAATTTGAGCATTTTTTAAGATGCTTCTCTGCCATCTGAAGTTCTTTAGGTGAAAATTCTTTGTTTAACTCTGTACCCCATTTTTTAATAAGGTTATTTGGTTTTCTGGGTTCTAACTTCTTGAGTTCTTTGTATATATTGGATATTAGCCCTCTATCTGATGTAGGGTTGGTGAAGATCTTTTCCCAATTTGTTGGTTGCCGATTTGTCCTTTTGATGGTGTCCTTTGCCTTACAGAAACTTTGTAATTTTATGAGGTCCCATTTGTCAATTCTTGATCTTAGAGCATACACTATTGGTGATCGGTTCAGAAACTTTCTCCCTGTACTGATGGCCTCAAGGGTCTTTCCCATTTTCTTTTCTATTAGCTTCAGAGTGTCTGGCTTTATGTGTTGGTCCTTGATCCATTTGGAGTTGAGCTTAGAAATGAACCCACATACCTATGGCCACTTGATCCTCGACAAAGGGGCTGAAAACATCCAATGGAATAAAGATAGCCTTTTCAACAAATGGTGCTGGTTCAACTGGAGGTCAGCATGCAGAAGAATGTGAATTGATCCATCCTTGTCTCCTTGTACTAACCTCAACCCACTCTTTACAGAATCATGAAGGTAGAGTGTAATCATTACCAGCGAGATCCCCAAGTTTACCAGATTTACTCAGAGTCAAGTGGATGCCTCCGAAGAATTACTCTAAACTAGATACTTGATTTGGACCAAGATGTCCTTGACTATAAATAATGTGGGCATGTTCACAAAGATGCATGCTTGCTATCATCTTTGAAATTTGTTATCCAAGAAAATATTCTTAAAAGAAAAAGATAGCTACATTTACAAAATATGTGCATTTGTGGAAATAGTTTACACTTCATTTTTGAAGAATTATAGTACACTAGTATTTTGAAGTCACTGAAAACATGTTGTTTTGAAGATATCTCTTAAATTACATAATTATTTTCAAACACATTGCAAGATACAAATCTTGTTTACAAGATATATTTTAATCATGTTATCAAGCTGCTAACAGCTAAAATGCCACCATATTGATATTTTATATTTCAAATTAAGCATGCCATATAGCCAATTACTGTTGATGTTTATTGTTAGAAAAGATCATAAGTCAAATACTTTAGTAGGGAAGAAAATAACAGTCTGATAATGTCAGTTTGTAAAACATTTACTAAGGAACATTTTAAACTGAGCTCACAGAAATAAAAAAAAAACGGTCATTTTCACAGAACACAATGTGTGTGTGTGTGTGTGTGTGTGTGTGTGTACAATTGCTTGGATGGTGATTGAAATAGAAGCTGATGAATTAATTTATTAAGTTAAGATTAATTGATATAACTGGGAAATATATTGACAGCAAGCTATAACATTTGAATTAGCAATATTGCCCAATAATGAATAGGTAATCCTGTTCTTTGTATCTTGTCATATGGAAAAATGGTTATTTGCCATGTACTCTATGAATATACAGGGGAGCTCCAGGTAACAATGTAACTCTTATTTGCTGCAGATATTTCTTTCTTCTCCAACTGTACTAAGAATGGGAAATAATCAACAGCATCAGAATGACTATTTTTGTGTATCTTCACTTGCTAAAGCAAATGATGATCCCAGCCTTAGATATTTGGCTAGTTTTATCAAGCTGTGAAACTGGAACAATAATATCAATATTGTCATGGACTAAGTATGTGATTCAAATCATATACTCAAGGGTCCGATGTGTAGTGTGTTTATAGGTGTGGCCTATGGGAAGGGAATCAGAACAGATATGAAGACATACCAAAGATGGCATTAGAAAAATAGACAGTAGACAGCTCCCCCTCCTTCCTTGTCTTCCTTCTCTTTTGTTTCTTCTCTCTTTTCTCCCTTCTCTCTTCTCTGTTATAAGAGGAATCAGTGAAAATAAAACTGACTGTGAGAAGAAAGGCCATGACAAGGTGTCCAGCAGTCCTGACTCTCTGATCTCTGTCAGCCTCCAGAACAACTGAAAAATAACTACCAGCTTTTTATACTTCTTTATAGTGTTCTGTCATAGTAACCCAAGGTGTCTGTGCAACTCTCTTAAAACCTTCCTATAGATGATAAGAGAAGTGAAAGAGAAAATTGCAAAAGCAAGTTTGAAGTTGTAAAATGTGGGATTTTCATTTTCCTGTAGCAAGACCAGAAATTGGCAGGGTAGAAGAGTCCAAGCAACAGGAAGGAATAGTGATGTATACATCATGCTCTTCAGAGAAGTATGGAGGAAACTTTGCCTTCCCAAATCTTGTCCTGTGAGATCAAGAACTAATCATCAAGCGCTTTTTGGCTCCTCTTCCTTAATTAGGCTCATGACACAGGAAACTACCTAGACTGTGTCTCACTCTCCTCTCTCGCCTGAACTAGCATCATGAGAAAAAATTTCAAACAGTTTTCAAAATCTCAATTTATACTTCTGATATCCATTTTAAGACTTCATGCTATAATTTTCTTTTATTTAAGTATTGATTTTTCTCTTGATTTTTTTCTCATTTTTATTACTTCTTGGAAATGTTCATATAAGTTATTTTGATTATATTTACTCCTCCCCATGATTTATACCAGATCTACTCCCTTTCCATCCCCACTCAATATCATGTCTTTTCTTTTTAAAATAAAAAAAGATACGGTTGCTATAAAAATCAGTTGCTGCCCATACACTTTAGGATACAAAGACTTCACAGAAGTGCGATCTACCCATGTGGGTAGCATCCTTAAGGAAAACTGACTCTCCTCTCAGCATCTATTAATTTACAACAGTGTCTTAGCTGGGTCTGTTAGGTCATTCCTATCTCCCCTCTTCATTCTGGAGTTTTATGTGGCCTGAGAGTCAATGGGTCTTGGGTATATTTTGTCAACTGCTATGAATTCATTTGTTCCATTGCCCTTCTCTGTCCATAAAACCATCTCTTTGTCCATATACCACCTATGGCTCTTACAATTTGCTACTCTCTAGTCTGCTATGAGCCCAGTGTATGTGGGAGAGCCAGGGGATATGATAGAGATATCCCTTTAGGGGTTGAGCAGTCTCCAGTCTTATTCTTTACACATCGACCAGGTATATGTCTCAGTGTTAATTATCATCTCCTGAAAAAAAAAAAAGACTTCTCTGATGAGAGCTATATGAGTCGCTAATCTGACGGTGCATTGATAAACTATTGAATATCACTTTAATAGTCCAACCATTTAGCAGAATATAAGTAATGTTGCCACTGGGAGAATTATTAAATTTTCCCATAGGACCTATAACTTGTCTAGCCATAGGATCTTGGCCCTAGTAATGTGAATTTCAGTGGTATTTTCTCCTCTCCAGAATTTTAGCCCTAGTATCACAGACTGATTTTAATTTATTTCCTTCCCTGATATATTTTCATACCTGACTCAGAGATATACAAAGGCACATCTGCAACAATCAGTTAAGCTTTATTTATTAATTCCACAATCCAAACAACACCCATGGAATAAGGGGCCTCCAAATCAGTTTTGACTTCAATGATTTTTCTCAATATTTCAATAGAAACCTGGTATTTAAAGATTGTCTGAGAGGTTCCTTGTTCAACATGAAAATTAGCCTTGAGACACCTAACAATGAGCCATCTTCTATAGTCCAATCTACATATCATTAGTACTTTTCAACATCATTTGTTCAATATATTCGTGTGTGTATGTGTGTGTGTTTGTGTGTGTGTGTGTGTGTATGTACACATGTAAAGTCACCTTAAACAATCATTCTACAGTTGCATTTAGATGGGAAGTTTACTTTGAATGTAAGTATCAGACAAAAAATCCTCCATGGATATAAAAATAAATTCATCACAAGCTATAGAATTTCTCTCCTTTCTGTGATTGTTAGAAAATTACATTTTAAGTTATTTACTCATTTTATTTATAGTGTTTTGAATTATCCTATCAAAGAAGTCTGTATTCTGGGAAAGCCGTGGTATCAGTTTAAGTAATAGAGCAAACAAAGGTAAACTGTGGGGATGGAAAGGCCAAGACAAAGTCTGTGATAATGATGACACTTTTAAAGTGGAAAGATGTAATATGATGTTTTATTAGACCACATATCTGAGTTGCTCACTTGTCTCTATAAAACTATTGTATCTAGAAAAAACTTCAACTTTTAATTCTTAATTAGAGTAATTTTTAATGTTTGATATAGTCAGTGATTTTATTGTTACTCCTTAAAGGATTGAAAAATGTTTGAGGGCAGGAAAAATGTGAACTAATGGAAATAAGTGAATTAGCTTAAAGTTCTAAATATAATCTTATGGTGTAGTTTTAAACCAGTGTGTGTGCATGCGAGTGCATGCATGCCCATGTGTGTGTGTGTGTGTGTGTGTGTGTGTGTGTGTGTAGCACATGTGTACAGGTTGAGTATCAGATACTCTGGAATTAGAGTTACAGTTACAGGTAATTGTGAGCCTTCTAATGTAGGTTCTGAGGCTGACCTCAGGCTTACTGTAAGAGCTTCTAATGTTCTTAAACCCTAATCAACATTCCAGGTCCTATGGTTATAATTTGCCAGTATGTAATGTATGGATAAAATGAAAAATGACTAAAATCTATCAAGTGTTATAGACTATGCTAAGCATCACAAAGAAATAGTTTTGTCCAGGTTTGACATTTGACTTCATTGACTGTGTATGAGTAAGTGCAGAGAAATTTTAATCCAGCAACCTGGCTGCTCTGGCAAGAAATTACATCCAATGACTTTCAAAGTCTGTGTGATCTGGCTGGAATACTTTCATGTCCTTAGTACATACTTTTAATCCTTCTAGTTGGAATACAGACACACCTTTGATCCTTAAAAATGATGTCTAATTGATTAACAGACAAAGTGACAAAGAGAAAGATTGGGCAGAATGAGTCAGAGATAGGATATATCCAGCTCTCATTAGAAGAGACAGGAAATAGAGGCTGCTTCAGGGCAGTGCAGGGAGAAAGTCAGTTCCATTGAGTTCAGTTGAATTCGGAGCAGTTTGGTTCAGTTCAGTTGAGAGCTATTCAGTTGAGTACAAATGAGCTCAGAGCAGTGCACAGCAGTTGAGTTCAGTGCAATTCAGTTCATAGAATTCAAAGGCAGTCTTTCCAAGCAGAGCAATTCAGTCAGAAGCAGAGAGAAGCCTAAAGTACCATCTCACAAAGATAATAGAAGACTTTAAGGAAGGCATAAATAACTCCCTTAAAGAAATTTAGGAAAACACAATCAAACAGCTAAAGGAATTAAACAAAACCATCAAAAATATAAAAATGGAAATAAAAACAATAAAGAAATCAGAAAGTGAGGCAACCCTAGAGATGGAAAACCTAGGAAAGAGATCAGGAGTTTACACATACAAGTATCACTAACAGAATAAAAGAAACAAGAAAGAGAATATCAGGCACCAAAGTTATCATAGAAGATATTAACACAACCCTCAAAATTATCTGAAAGAGCAATCAGGAAAAAGTCTTTTTGAAAACATTCTGTACTAAGAAAAAACTCCCTGACAGTAAACTATCTTGCTTGCTATAGAGAATTGGAGAACTTGAGCATGGAGAAATAATACTGTTGTTTCTTCTAAGCAGCATACATAATGGAGGGTCTGCCACTCTCAACCACTAAACATAGTAGTGCTTGGTGAGAAGAAAAATGACTAATGAATCTTCTACTAGCTCTCCCCTGGGACTATTTGATGGGGATTAGCAGACTAAGATTTCATACTAATGTATAGAGGTAAAATAAAAGCATGTAACAATGAGAAACAATGAACATAAATCAAGGGATTTTGATTGCCTAGATTTATCTTTAATCTACTATAAAATAGTTCAAATCAATCTATAGGATCATAAAAGGCATTTCATACCTATAGGAGCATAAAACTCACCTCACAGTATCAAGTCAATCAGACAGCATGGATTTGAGGGGCTCAAGAGATCCCACCACTGAATGACAAGCTAATGTCATTTAATGGTTTATGGGGAAAGGACAGCCAGTTTTCTTCAGGATGTTTCCCCAGGTAAGCCCTCCATGCTCAAGTAGCTTGCCCTATACTTAAGCATATCTGGGAAGCACTAATTCAATGCAGTGAAAGACGAAATTTTGAAGGATACCAAAAAGTAAGGAAGGGGATGTTATATAGGGTGTCTGGGAGAAATTGAAAGAAATGAATGAAAGGCAGATATGGTTTAAATAGGTTGTATACATGTAAGGGGGCTAGTATCTCTTGTCAACATGACTTGTCTAGGAAGAGGGAACCTTAGTTTAGGGCTTACCTCCAGAGAAATAGGAGAGAAACCAATAACGAACAAGTAAAGCCAAAATTCCTTCCAATAGATTATATTTTACAGAAAAAGCTAGGCTGATGATATGACTCAGTGTGTAAAACAATTTTCTACAAATGCTGATGAATTTCAGTGCAATCTGCAGGACCTATGCAGAGAAGGAGACAACTCCCACTAGTTTTTCTCAGAGTTGTACACTTGCTTACCTGTATGAATCCTGCTCCAACATATGCGCAAATAAATAATAAATGTAGTTAAATGCATAAATAAATAGATAAATAGAAAAATAAATGAAAAATAAATAAGTTATTGACACGAAAATCAAAATGCTGGCCAATACAGTACATAGCTTTTTGTGTCTGGATCACTGAAATGAATCTAACAGATGCATGTCATTTGGAACTAAGTTCCTTACCATAGAAGATTCTATGAAATAAGATGGTTCTTACATCTTTCCCCAAATAAGAAACATTACTATGTATGATATGGATTATTAGAAATCAGAATTTTTGAGAACAAATACTGAAGTTCAATAAACTATAAACTTTCAGTTCTTTATAAAACCAGAGTTCATGTTTAAAAACAGAACTTTATCCATAGAACTAAATTTCTATACAGGAGCTATTGTCACGTTAATTTTCTTGTCCAGAAAATGTCACTCCAGATTGTGCTTGGGCTGGCCATCTCAACTTGATATGGGTAGGATTGCATGGTATCAATAATGAACCATATAAGTACCAGCGTGTAAACTGAAATATATAAGGGAGAAGGGTATATTTTTTCCTACTTCTCTAAACAGAGATGTCCCATTCCATCAATAACAGATGTCCAGGCAAATAAATAATTTACATTTAGATAATCATGTCCTTTGTTTAAGGTTGATGTACTTAGTGTAAAATGTTTTCACTGTTAGCTTTTCAAAAGTTAATTTTCTTAATTATGTGTCTGCATGTGTTTGTATATGAATACCCATGCTATTGTCAACAAAGACCAGAAAAGAAGTCAAAAACCCCATATGTAGAATCACTATTGGTGGTGTACTGTCTGGCCTGAGTATTGGGATTGATTTTATAATCAGATTTTAAAAGAAGAATGGGAAGTCTTAACCCTTGAGCCATCCTCTCTGAACACACCAATATCAAATTTTAACAACTATGTATTAACATGTTTAGAAAGTTACTGGGGAAGATATAGTTTACTTTAAAACATTATTAGATTTAAAAAATGTATAAAGACTTTTAGGAAATACTCAAATTCCTTTCCAGAATCTTTACTGGCATGCATACAAACTCTGAGAATATCATAGAGCCTCTGCTTCTAGCAGTTCTAGACATCAACAGTGAATGACAAATCATGTCCAGAGGACCAAAACTTTCTCCTTATATTGAGGAATGAGAGTCTTTTCTATTCCAGAGATCCCTGCAAGTGTCACACCTGGTGGGCAAACAAACCATTAGAGGCCAGAAATGAAACTTGGTTCAATTCACCTTAGTACTAGCTCAAAATTCTAGAGTCTGACAGTGTATTTTAACATATTTACTGTCTGGCCAGTTTATTTTAGCATATGTAAATACAGTATAAATTTGTAAAATACATTTCTGGTAACAATTATTCCATCCCATGTCTACAATAAAGCTTAAGGAATTACCACATCACAACTCTTAGGAAAAAATTATATGACCTCTAGAACAAAGATAGGTGTTATATCTTAAGGGCATAGGATCCAGAGTGGACTCTCTCCTAGATAGTGTAAAGGTCAGTAGGCTATAAACTACATGTGACATCTCCCCTAAGGATAAATTTTATTGACTGAGAAGCAAAGTTAAAGATAAAGGTCTAGGGAGGGTATGGGAAAAAAAATTTCTTGGGCATTTGGTTCATGTCTTGTTCCAGGAATTATCTAAAAAAAATGAACCAGCTAACTCTCCAGGCACCTGCTACTCTCAACCTCCCAAATCTCTGGCCTGCCAGGCCACAGTGCTCCTCCCCAGCGAACTCAACTTGGTATTCTCTCTGCCCGCCAAATCTTTGCCACCCCCCCACACAGTTACTCTTGCTACCACGCAACACCCCATGCAGCCACAGTCAGCCATCATAACATTTAATTACATGGTAGAATCAAAACTCTTAAAGATTATAATTTTGGATAACCAATCAGATTTATGTATCAATAAAATCACTATTTATAAGATACCAATACAATAATTTAAGAGCCAATTGATAATGAAAAAAGCTTTATCTCTTGTGATAACATCACTTTGACATTTGTTCTTCCTCTCCTCCCCCAAGACCTCTTCATCTCTGCCACTACTAGCTCTGCCTTCTTTTTTTTTTTTTTCCTGTACAATCACATGCCTCTTGTGGCCCTAATTAGATTGGACAGGGAAAATCTTGCAACACTTCATCTTTTCTGTTTAATTTTAAAAAAGAGACTTTCTCTAAAAATTATAAGTTGAGTACAACTATTAGCATTTTGTAATTAATAAAGGACAAGGTAGACCTAACGTCCAGTCCAACATTGTTGTCAATAAAATAAAACACTGTCCTCTATCCTAACTTAAAAAAAAAAGACTATAATTCTGCTCCTGATTTATTTCCTGGTTTTAGATTGAATGTCATATGAAAACCACCCTCTCAAATCTGTTCCTTTAACATAAATAGCCTGGGTTAGCTAGGAGACAATGTAATTTTTCATCCTATCAGAAATACAAGAACAACTAATATTACCTGAAAATATGAGAAGCACAAAAAAATAGCTTCCAAAACTTAGCCAATTTATAGAGACTGATGATCATTTGGACAGTCCACTACTTCAAAATGTTGGAGCATTGGTTTTCAGCCTTCTGGCCCAGGATCATCCGACAGACCTTAGAGTAATAGGAAACTAAGGACTATCCTACTCTGTCTCATCAGAACCAAGCTGTCCTAACCTGTAATTGTGTCCAACTTTTGGACAGTATTCTGTCTGTTGATGAAGTGAGGCAATTCTTGCCTAGTGGCTGTCTCACCACAACTGGAGTAACACATAGATGTCAATTTCTTCTTTGACTCCAAGACAGGGAAAGTTGGCAAGGACAGAAGAGTCTCAGCAACAAGTGAGTAAATAACATTAAGTATCACATCACTGTGGCTTTGTGGTGTTTTTGAAAACTGAATATCTATGTACAGTTATCTGGGCTATTATCTGATAAATGCTCTCAGCTATTTCTAATTAAATATCTGAAAATACCCTAACAATTAGAGCCATGAATATTGATTTGGCCCTTAACTCACAGGCTTAAATAACAAAGATCAGTTTATAAAAACAATAATACCAGGACTGGGCCTAAGCCTTGTCTTTCAAATTTTAATATCATTTGAAGAAATTTATACCAGTAAAAACCTTGATTTTGGATCAAAATTAATTCTATATCAAAATAAGAAATTATGACTTCAGCTTAGTAAAATTTAAAGCTATTTCTACCAAATGAAATTATGTCTGTGTAATCAATTCTAGCTATTCTTCCCTTTTCCAATATGACCATTGCTACATTCCCCAGAAAGACACCCTAAACCCCTCAAGCCCCAAAGCCCAGGGAACTGGGTTGATAACTCACCATAACTTCTTCAATAGTGGAAAAAAGTTACTCATTTCCTCCTTTGAAGGGACAAACTTATAGGACTAATAATCCTCTTTTTTTCTAATGTTTCTCTGTGAACACTCACATCTTCTGCAAATCATCACTTTACATTTTTTAAATGGAAATATACTACCTTCTATTATTTGCAACTGAAGAAGTCAATTTCATCAAATGTGTTTTGGGCACTAGAGCATTCCAGAATCATCAGTAACCTAAATAATTTTTTAAAAATATCTTTTAAGTATCCCCAATATATTCACCATCAAATTAATGATTTTTAAATATTGAAAATAATATTTATTTTTATTTTTGTTTGTATATATGCACATGTGGGAAGATGCCTATACAAGGCAGAAGAGAGCAGCTACTGCACTAGAGATGAAGTTAACGTCCTTGTGGGTGTGAAAAGCTGAACCGAAATTATCAACAAATACAGCAAGTGCTCTATCTCAGAACCATTTCCCCAGTTTAAATTTAAAAATACTGTCCAGTTAATTATTAACTAGAAACACTAGATATGTCTTCTGGTCAATATTTCCACCAAATGGTCTCACTTTACCACTGTAGTGCTGATTATTTCTCTGTCTTCTTTTGGTTTCTGCCTCTTTCTCACCACATGACAATATTGCATTAGAAGGAAACTGATGGCCATTTCTTCCTTCTAGTTAATGAAGAGATTCTAAAACTTTGAGGACTATAATATCACACACACCAGTTGTCAAAAGCAAGTCTCAAAGAACATGCACCATGTTTCTGCTTGTTCACATGCATAAGGTTAAACATGTTTTGAAAGAATAACTTCATAAACTCAATAATTTTCTCGACAAAAGAAGAGGTACTGAATAGATCAGTGCACTTGCCCTCAGTTCAGCACAGGCTGATTCACTGTTAAGAAAAAAAGAGAAAATAATTTCGTTTCAATAATGTTTATGTAAAAAAAGAACCTTATGCAAAAAGATCAATGAATATTTTTCAAATATCATACATTAGAAAAGTAAGAAAATATGTTGATTTTACATAATAAAAATTAAAAATTCAGAAATGTGAAAGAAAATGTCCTCTGAAACTAATTTACACATTCTTTCTGAATAAAATAAAATCACTGTGGTTGCATAATAGAAAACTCTCCACCAGTATCAAATTAGTACTCTTTCCTCATAAAAAAGAAGAAGAAGAAGAAGAAGAAGAAGAAGAAGAAGAAGAAGAAGAAGAAGAAGAAGAAGAAGAAGAAGAAGAAGAAGAAGAAGAAGAAAAGGTTAACATTCACCAAGTGGATTTCACTTAGGGAGATCTGTGAAAAGATTGAAAAGAAGAATAATTCTTTCTTCTCTCCTCACTATTATTGGCTCACCTATTGTTGTCACTGACTTATTACTTCTTTGTAGAAGACTGCATCCTGTTCTTTGGTGGCTAATGTAACATCACAAATATGACTCATTCGAGAAACTGATCTGTCTTATAAGTTTGCTGTGTCTTTCTTAACTGATCATTTATGCATATAGAAATGTATCCACCGTGCTATTATTCTTCTTCAAAATGTCTCCCCGTAGAAGACACTGTTCTGTGAAATAATCCTTGGAGAGTATGCTATATATTCATTTATTTGCCAAGATACTTAAGCAGCAAGTTTGTAAAATAATATTCAAAATAGAGTTCATGATCTGTATTGTTTTGAGATCCTCATTAATCAATAATTTAACAAGATAATTTTGCCAAATTATTTTTATTTACCATAATTTGACCACTGTGTATTTTAATATACCAAAATATATAAAGTTTTATGTTATATTAAGAATGATTTTATTTTATTATTCATATATATGTATATGAATACATATTATTTATATATACACATATATATGTGTGTGTGTGTTTGTTAGTTTATAATAAAAAGTCACTGTAATGCACATTTGGGCATCCATGAAAATGACTAATGAATATAGATGAGTATATATAGTTTTTCAAGTTAAAATAAAATATGAAAACATTTGCAGATATTCCCTACATAGATTAATTATACTGACTTTCTAACAGGGGTCAGTCAATGTCAAGAGATAAACAAAGAGCACACATTTCAGGCTATGGGAACTACCATGCCTCGAAACTAGAGAAACATTCACCAATATGTAAAGTTAATTAATGTTTTAAAAAATATTTTGCATTTGAGGCATCCGGTCATAATTTGTTGCTGGATATAATTTCAACACCTATATCACAACCTGATTTTTCTTTAGCTTCAGGTATATATTTACCCCAAAGCAGAAATAGCCCAAAAGTTAACATTAAATGATAGGCATTCTTCTGAAATATCTAAAATAGAAGTCTACCTATACTCAACTGTGAGAAGGTGGTCCTGACAATTCAGTTGATAAAAGTATTCACTGAAAGAGTGCGTAGAAATTGTATACTTCTGGTCTTTGACAGTAACTGTTTTCTGCAATTCTTGCCACCCATAGTGCCAATTTGCCTGATACAAAATTAAGTGTGCTCATTAGAAAAAAAATTACCTAGGTTCCAAGATGTGGAACATCTATATATTTTACATTCAAATATCCAGTAAAATGTTCCAGTATAAAATTAAGGTAACGTGACTAATAGCACAGAAAGGTTTAAACTGCAAATAAAGTCATATTAATTTCTCTACAATGGAAAAGCATGAAAAATATTTGACTTGGGTCAAAGAATTCATTAATAATAATAAAATTATTTCCAATTAATGTTCATAAATGGCTTAATTCTTACTAATTTTCCCAGATCCTAAAAGGACATTATCAAAGCACTTAATATCATCTGGTATACTAAGTTAGAAGAAATATTCACTACATCAAATGAGAATTGATAATATCTAAAATTAGAAACTTTCAAGTTTTCATACTAGAAAGAAAGCTACTATGACTGTATGCACTGAGGAAATTATCCATTTAGAGACACGATCTATATAGGGAATAGAATATCCAGTTAGAGATACACTTTACACAGGCAAGAGATCATCCAGATAGGGTTCTACTTTTCAAAATCACTACATAACAATGTTATCCTTCTGTGCCCAAATAATATCCCTTATTGGGGTCCAAGTCCCTCCTTGGTGTATAGCCAACACTTATACAACAACAAAACCTGAGATGAAAATATTGACAATTCAATATCATAAGTGAATATTAGTAGGATTTTTAATTTTTACTCTAGGTTATGATAAAAACTATTTGAAAACATATTAATTAGTCTAAATGCATTGGAATAATTGTAGTGGATATCATTACCTCATTCCACTCCCCCAAAAAACTGAGCATAATAAAGTCAAGCCAATGATGGAGAAAATGTTTTTCTATATCCTTAGAAATAAACTTGTAATTAGCTAGAATTTGAGATGAGGAGCTCTTGTAATTTAATTTTTAAAATAGTATATGGTATACATAAAACAGTTAATATACACCAAGTTGTGGTAACAGTTGTAAAAGGATTAAGTAGTATATCTTTCCTTAGTAAGTATAATTAACTGAAAATAATTTAATTTTATGGTTATTGTAGGTCATTGCAGAGAATCATCTTTTTGTTTTCTAAACTCATTTTATTAGAAACTCCTATAGAGTGTTTATCCCAATCTGCTTTGTGGTGCATAAAATATTTCTTCTGCCAATCTGTGTCTCAAGGCTAAAAAAAGGTATTTCTTTTTGTTGTTCATTTAGTCTGTAGCAGAAAACATTATACCTCACATGTAATACATGCTCAATAAATATTGAATTAAATCATTATTCATTTTAATTGTGAGTGTGATTATTGGATTCAGAAATCGTCTCTTCCATATGAGAACATGTCAGGGATAATTGTTGTTAATGACTGGTGCCAACTAATCAAATCTGTTTTGCTTTGTTTTCTTTTACAATCATTCTTGTCATCATATACAAGCCAAAAATCCTCAGATACTTAAGACATTTATGGATCATATCCAAGACCCTATAAAAATATCTGCTAAATGAAGTCATATTTTCTGCTCCCAACAACCTCAAAAGTCTGTAACACATAGGAGTTCTGAAGCCCTTTTTATAAATATTTAAGTGGATATTGTCCCAGAAGCTCAGAATATCTAAAACACAACCCACATATAAAATCATTCCCAAAAAGAAGGAAGGAGACGGCCCAGATCCTGGAAAAGCTTAATACAGAATTGTACAGGATTTCCAGGACAGAGTAATGGGAGGGGGTCGATTGGGAAACTGGTGGAGGGAAGAGGACTTATGAGACTTGGGGGGAGGGGAGAATCAGGAAAGGGAAAATCATTTGGAATGTAAACAAGGAATATAGAAAAGAAAAAAAAGAAAGAATAAAAAATTAAAGATTCAAAAATAAATAAATAAATAAATAAATAAATAAATAAATAAATATTTTCTGTAGGTACAGTTACACTGGAAGTAGAATTCATTTGAAAAATTTAAAAACATGTTTTAGTTTAATTCTCAAATAGTGCTTCTTCCTATTTGACCTAAATCTTGTTATTTCTGTATGTGTTTTTCCCTGTAAAAAAAAATATAAACCAAGGTGAACCTTGTAGTTCATAAGTAGTGCCAAAATGAGATTCTTAACATACACAGGTATAGGTCTGCTTCTATACTGGCAAAATGTAGTCAAGTAGCAATAGTCTTCTGTGGAGTCAACACTACCCAACCTATCTTCTGCAGAAATGTTTTTTCAGTATTTAGTAATGAGATTTGAGAGCTTCATGCTAACTCATTTCTAGTTTAATATAAATTAAGGATGTCTTCTAGTTCTGACTGAATGCTGGCTACTTAATTAGTTCTCTCACATGTTTAAATCTATAACATTTCATTTAGATTCCCAAAAGTTGGTATATTGTGTCTTTGTTCTTTGATTAAACGAAAAAAGAAATCTAATAAAACGTGATCATATACTACTTAAGAAAAAAGTACATTCTTTTGTGCATTATTTATATTACACAAATACTATAATCTTTAATTTAATTTAACTTATTATTGTTATTATATGTCTATGTGTAAATGTTTATGTGTGTGGTATTTGTGTATTCCTTCCATTATATGGGTCCCAAAGATTGAACTCCAGTACTCTGTTCAAGTGGCAATTTGCATTATGGCTGAGTCACCTTACTGGCCTCCCAAAAGCATATATTTTGAATATTCATTAGGAAATAAATAAATAAGAACCTTAATTGATGTTAAAATCTTGGTATATGAGTTTATAGATTATTATTAAAATATCCATGTTTTTTCATTTTCATTTATATCTTTCTATAATTATATAATGTTATCTTATAGAATTAGAGAATTTTTTATTTATTTTCTAAATTCTTTGTTTATATTCCAAATGCTTTCCCCTTTCCCGGTTCCCCCCTCCCCATATATCCAATAGGCCCTCTTCTCTCCACCCATTCTCCAATCACACCCATCCCTTTTTTCAGTCCTGGTACTCCCCTACAATGCTGGATCAAGCCTATCTAGGATCAGGGCCCTCTCCTTACTTCTTCATGGGAGTCATTTGATATGTTAACAGTGTCTTGGGTATTCAGGCTTCTGGGCTAATTAATATCCACTTATCAGTGAATACATTCCATGTGTATTCTTTTGTGATTGGGTTACCTCACTTAGAATGATATTTTCCAGTTCCAACCATTTGCTTAAAAAAATCATGAATTCATTGTTTTTAATTGCTGAGTAGTATTCCATTGTGTAAATATACCACATTTTCTGTATCCATTCCTCCACTGAGGGACATCTAGGTTCTTTCCAGCTTCTGGCTATTATATATAGGCTGCAATGAACATAGTGGAGCATGTGTCCTTATTGCATGCAGGGGAATCCTCTGGGTATATCCCTAGGAGTGGTATAGCCAGGTCCTCTGGAAATGTCAAGCCCAGAATTAAAGAATTTTAACTTTAAAAGTTTTGCAGATCTAATTACACAACATCATCCTCAATGAGCAATCTCATACTAAGTAAAAACTGTACATTTTTGTACATTCCTCTTATTCATAAGGTCATGTCTTTAAAGTATATAATACTATTACCATGAGGATATTTTTTAACCATTTTATAAAGATAAGAGCCAGAGAAATAAATTGTATCACTAATCCAATCTAATGCTTATTATTCCTCAAATTTGTGTTTGAACTTGCTAGATCCTGTTAGTTTCTTGCCTTGTTGCTATGATGTAATTGTATGACCAAAACACAACTGAAGAAAAGAAGGGCTTCCTGTGGCTCATAAGTGGAAAGTATGGTCCGTCACGAAGGGAAAGTCATGAAAGCGAGAATGTGATGGCTACAAAGCAGCCAGTGTCAGAAGCTGCCCCATTTTCTATCCAGATGGAGTCTTCCCACCTCAATTAACATCATTTGTAGAATCTCTTAAGGCATGTCTACAGTCTTGTATCTTGTGTCATTTTGTTTCTGCCAAGTTAACAGATCAAAGTGACCTTCAGAAACAAGGGAGATATAGTGGACACAGAAGATTTCACTGATCCGATGATCAGTTATTAGATATGTCTAACTATTTAACAGTTTCATTAGTAATTCCCGTGAATCTTGTACAGAAGAGAAACAAAATAAGATGATGTACTTGCATAATTAAAAGCAATTCCACTTTTATAGTGGTAAACATATTAGTCTTTGTGGGGAAAGGCCCACAGTTTTGTAAGGGGAATTCTGTCCTTCAAAGGCAAGTGCCTTGTGCTGTCTCTTGGTTAAAACTACAACTTCTGCAGGGTTGCTGATGAAGATTTCTAAGTAACAATGACATGGAAGACAAACTTCAACAGTTGTGTTGCTTCCCAGTGAGCTGGAGAAATGTGTACTTCAGATCAGATGCTATAGAGGCATAAATAGTGGATATATCCCATTGATCAGTTTTATGTGTAGTATATGTCCCTAAGGATTTTACACATTTTGATAGTAATAGATACCTCCTGTTTCATTAGATTTCTAGCACTATTAATCTTGCTTTTAAGAGAAGATGAACTCAAATAAAGTCTAAGTGTCTGGCTGCTACGAAAAATAAAACAGCTATCCATTTTCTCTTCTAAAATGAAAGTAGACTTACATTTTCAAATCAACATTTTTCAAATTATATTTTAGTGCAAAAAAATTAAACCACAAAAAAAAATCTCCTAATACTATAGTTGTCACCCCAGTGGATATGACATTTTCATTTTTATTGTATTTATACACTTATAATATGCTTATATGAAAGAAGAGAATGAATATATTTTCAAAAGATAAATGTGTATAATATAGGTTCCAGTCATATACAACACACTACCAGTGTCAGATATGGGTTCCATATCATGGATTTGGCCTTAAACCAAATCAGATTGGTAATATTTGACTTTTATTGCATATGAAAAACTCAGGAGACAGCAGGTGTTGGCGAGGATGTGGAGAAAGAGGAACACTCCTCCACTGCTGGTGGGGCTGTAAGATGGTACAACCACTTTGGAAATCAGTCTGGAGGTTCCTCAGAAAACTGGACATGACACTTCCGGAGAACCCTGCTATACCTCTCCTGGACATATACCCAAAGGATTCCCCGGCATGCAATAAAGACACATGCTCCATTATGTCCATAGCAGCCTTATTTATAATAGCCAGAAGCTGGAAAGAATCCAGATGCTCCTCAAAGGAGGAATGGATACAGAAAATGTGGTATATTTACACAATGGAATATTACTCAGCAATTAGAAACAATGAATTCTCAAAATTTTTAGGCAAATGGTTTGATCTGGAAAATATCACCCTAAATGAGGTAACCCAGTCACAAAAGAATACACATGGAATACCATCTCTGATAAGTGGATATTAATTAGCCCAGAAGCCCTGAATACCCAAGGCACAAATCGCATAACAAATAACTCCCATGAAAAAGTATGGAGAAGGTCCTGATCCTGGAAAGGATTGATCTAGCATTGGAGGGGAATATAAGGACAGAGAAAAAAAGGAGGGAGGTGATTGGAGAATGGATGGAGAGAAGAAGGTTTATCGGACATATGGTGAGGGGGGATCCGGGAAAGGGGAAATCATTTGGAATGTAAACAAAGAATATAGAAAATAAAAATATTAAAAAAAAAGAAAAAAAAGAAAGCTAACTTATTTTCTTTGTGGAAAGAGTAGCTATAATCTAGTTATCTAAGAAAAATAGGAGAAGCAATGTGTTATCTATAAGTACATCACTCATATTATATATTAAAATTACAAAGAAACAGAGACTTGTATATCTGATTTGAATAAAATTTTTAGGTTCCATATATAAGATCATTTTTAGTACAATATTCCCAAAATTCATCTATTGCCTAAGCAACATCAAGATATAATTTACTACTTTTTTGCTTAAAGTATATTCTGGTCAATTAGCCATCCTTCATCTCCCATCTTCTAGCCCTCGTCGCAACTATACAATTTTACATTTCCTTTCAGTTGTTCCTTAGAAAATAGGCAACAAAGAAAGAAAGATATTTTAAAGTGCAAGAAACACACACACACACACACACACTCACCTACATGCACATACACATATACACACTTATATGTACATGCACACACACACTAAAACTACAAATTTTAAATCCATAATATATAAGAAAAAATAACTGGTAATGTTAAAAATGCTCAAATCAAGCAATATGAGGCTGAAAGATATCAGTTTTTGTTGCCTTCTACTGCTGGGCAGAGGACCTGCCCTTATGTATGGCTTGCATACCTACTAAGATTTCACTGGAGAAAACAAAGTTTTCCTTTGCAAGCTGTTGTCCATTGGAGATAGCTTCTTGGTTAGCTGTAGAAGCTTGTGCACATGTCCCACTCTGAGTGCCGGGTCCTCATCTCCCATGGACCTGTGTAGACACATGCATGCTGTCTCAATCTCTGTGGGTTCAGGTGCACATCAGTCTTGATATATCTGGAATATGCTGTTTGTTGGCATTACCTTGTAATCTCTGTCTCCTCTTGCTCAGTTCTCTAAGCCCTGAGGTGAGCGGTTAGGTAAAGATGTAGGACTTAGTGTTCTAAGGCCTCTCACTTCTGGCACATTTTCCCACTTGTGACTCTCTATTTTAGTTCTCATCTACTGACGTAGGAAGCTTTTCTGATAATGGTTGGTCAAGACACTGAATTCTAGGCATAGCAAAATGTCATTAGGAGTCATTTTATTGCTATGTTCCTTTACTAGATGACAGCATTTGGTTTCCCATAGGTCCATGGCCTCTCTAGTCGCAGATTCGTCACCACATCAGCAGTGTAAAGCATGGGTTACACATAATGGAGTAGGCCTTAAACCCAATGCTTGGTGTTGGCTACTTTGACAATTTTGGCCACTCTTTCACTGGTATATCACACAGAAAGTCACCATTGTCCATTGAAGGTCCAAGTTCTTCTCCAGTAGTATGGTACCTTCAAGTATCATGTATACTTGTCAGTAGGGATGAAGACTTAGGTACCCAACAGACCACCAGCTGGACTGCTATGTGTTCAATTAGATATTTAAATGTTTCATCAGTAAAAGGATTTTACCATCTGAACATGGGGAACAACTAGCATCTTTGGCAATGCTGAATTGTTTGGAGATATCCAAGAAGCCCCCTTGGCTAACAACTCGATTAGATGTTACCTTTTACTGGCAATGCAGGATATACTTGTTGGAAACACATAGTCTGTGATTTGTCTTCATTATTTGGTGCTTGATTTTTAAAAAAAATTAAAATTTAAAATTTTAAAATTTTAAAATAAAGGAACCAGGTGGTACTCTTTTTGTACAGTACAGTTTTAAAAGTTATTTCCAGCAGTGCAGAGCATTTGGCTTTGAGTTTTTTGTTTGGGTTAGGTTTGTTTCTAATTTGGAAGTCCATTCACTCTCTATGTAAGTTCACATTAATTGTTATGGCTGAGACAACATTAGTAAATGGTTAACAGGTCTTGCTCAGTGCATTTTTTGGGGGGTCAGGCATTGGTATTTTGGCATAAGTAACAGGCATGTATGACAATCACAAATAGACTAATTTCAGTTGTTTTAATAACATGTGCCTCGATGTTCATAAGGGAAATTGGTCTGAAGTTCTCTTTCTTTGTTGGATCTTTGTGTGGCTTTGGTATCAGCGTAATTGTGGCTTCGTAGAAGGAATTGGGTAGTGTTCCTTCTGTTTCTATTTTGTGGAATAGTTTGAAGAGTATTGGTGTTAACTCTTCTTTGAAGGTCTGGTAGAATTCTGCACTGAAACCATCTGGTCCTGTGCTTTTTTTGGTTGGAAGACTTTCTATGACTCCTTCTATTTCTTTAGGCTTTATGGGACTTTTCAGATGGTCTAGTTGGTCCTGATTTAATTTTGGTATTTGGTATCTGTCAAGGAAATTGTCCATTTCCTCCTTATGAACATCGATGCAAAAATAATCAATAAAATTCTTGCCAACCGAATCCAAGAACACATCAAAACGATCATCCACCATGATCAAGTAGGCTTTATCCCAGGAATGCAGGGTTGGTTCAATATACGGAAATCCATCAATACAATCCACTACATAAACAAACTCAAAGAACAAAACCATATGGTCATTTCATTGGATGCTGAAAAAGCATTTGACAAAATTCAGCATCCTTTCATGCTTAAAGTCTTGGAGAGAACAGGAATTCAAGGCCCATACCTAAACATAGTAAAAGCAATATACAGCAAACCGGTAGCCAGCATCAAACTAAACGGAGAGAAACTTGAAGCAATCCCACTGAAATCAGGGACCAGACAAGGCTGCCCCCTTTCTCCTTATCTTTTCAATATTGTACTTGAGGTACTAGCTCGGGCAATTCGACAACATAAGGAGGTCAAAGGGATACAAATTGGAAAGGAGGAAGTCAAACTATCATTATTTGCAGACGACATGATCGTCTACCTAAGTGACCCAAAGAACTCCACTAGAGAGCTCCTACAGCTGATAAACAACTTCAGCAAAGTGGCAGGTTACAAAATCAACTCAAGCAAATCAGTGGCCTTCCTACACTCAAATGATAAGCAGGCTGAGAAAGAAATTAGGGAAATGACCCCCTTCACAATAGCCACAAACAGTATAAAGTATCTTGGGGTGACTCTTACCAAACATGCGAAAGATCTGTATGACAAGAACTTCAAGACTCTGAAGAAGGAAATGGAAGAAGACCTCAAAAAATGGGAAAACCTCCCATGCTCATGGATCGGTAGAATCAATATAGTTAAAATGGCCATTTTGCCTAAAGCACTATACAGATTCAATGCAATACCCATCAAAATCCCAACTCAATTCTTCACAGAGTTAGAAAGAGCAATTATCAAATTCATCTGGAACAACAAAAAACTCAGGATAGCTAAAACTATTCTCAGCAACAAAAGAAAATCTGGGGGAATCAGTATCCCTGACCTCAAGCAATACTACAGAGCAATAGTGTTAAAAACTGCATGGTATTGGTACAGTGACAGGCAGGAGGATCAATGGAACAGGATTGAAGATCCAGAAATGAACCCACACACCTATGGCCACTTGATCCTCGACAAAGAGGCTGAAAACATCCAATGGAAAAAAGATAGCCTTTTCAACAAATGGTGCTGGTTCAACTGGAGGTCAGCATGCAGAAGAATGCGAATTGATCCATCCTTGTCTCCTTGTACTAAGCTCAAATTCAAATGGATCAAGGACCTCCACATAAAGCCAGACACTCTGAAGCTAATAGAAAAGAAACTGGGGAAGACCCTTGAGGACATCGGTACAGGGAGAAAGTTTCTGAACAGAACACCAATAGCGTATGCTCTAAGAGCAAGAATTGACAAATGGGACCTCATAAGGTTACAGAGTTTCTGTAAGGCAAAGGACACCATCAAGAGGACAGATCGGCAACCAACAAATTGGGAAAAGATCTTCACCAATCCTACATCAGATAGAGGGCTAATATCCAATATATATAAAGAACTCAAGAAGTTAGACTCCAGAAAACCGAACAACCCTATTAAAAAATGGGGTACAGAGTTAAACAAAGAATTCTCACCTGAAGAACTTCGGATGGCGGAGAAGCATCTTAAAAAATGCTCAACTTCATTAGTCATTAGGGAAATGCAAATCAAAACAACCCTGAGGTTTCACCTTACACCAGTCAGAATGGCTAAGATTAAAAATTCAGGAGACAGCAGGTGTTGGAGAGGGTGTGGAGAAAGAGGAACACTCCTCCACTGCTGGTGGGGTTGCAAATTGGTACAACCACTCTGGAAAGCAGTCTGGCGGTTCCTCCGAAAACTGGGCACCTCACTTCCAGAAGATCCTGCTATACCACTCCTGGGCATATACCCAGAGGATTCCCCACCATGTAATAAGGATACATGCTCTACTATGTTCATAGCAGCCCTATTTATAATTGCCAGATGCTGGAAAGAACCCAGGTATCCCTCAACAGAAGAGTGGATACAAAAAATGTGGTATATCTACACAATGGAGTACTACTCAGCCATTAGAAACAATGAATTCATGAAATTCTTAGGCAAATGGATGGAGCTAGAGAACATCATACTAAGTGAGGTAACCCAGACTCAAAAGGTGAATCATGGTATGCACTCACTAATAAGTGGTTATTAACCTAGAAAACTGGAATACCCAAAACATAATCCACACATCAAATGAGATACAAGAAGAAAGCAGGAGTGGTCCCTGGTTCTGGAAAGACTCAGTGAAACAGTATTTGGCAAAACCAGAACGGGGAACTGGGAAGGGGTGGGAGGGAGGACAGGGGAAGAGAAGGGGGCTTACGGGACTTTCGGGGAGTGGGGGGGGGCTAGAAAAGGGGAAATCATTTGAAATGTAAATAAATTATATTGAATAAAAAAAAATAACATGTGCCATCTTACCTGACTAGTGTGTTATATTCCACATGTCTTAATACTGTATTTTCAATGCAAAATGTTGTAGCACAAAGAAGGAAAGTAGAAAATCAGACAGAGAGTATTCTGTCCTTCAAAGCCACAAATTCAACTTCAAGGGTTTCATTTTAGCATTTTCCAAAGGACCTTGATTGACTACTCCATACATTAAAGAATGAGCAGCAATTGAGGCCAATCATGCTGAACTAAAAGGAGCTATGGAAGGAGAACATTTTGATGTAGAGTTCAATTCTAAGAGATAAAAAGCATTATTCTACATTAAGAGGAAGCATTTTCTCATCTCAAATCCCAAAGAAAATTTTACTCTACAAAATCTTTGAAAACAATTTTGTTAGTATTTATATTAAACAAGTTATGTCAGTCTAATATTTCTTGTTCTTTGGTGAGCACTACATACCTCTGGTGTAAACACAACCTTTCATTCAAAGTTGACACACTTTGGGGGAGGTATATAACCTTGATATCAGAAAACATTAAAAAACATTGTTGCTAAGATTATTAAAGAATATTCATGGACAAATGGTTTTCTCATTTTTCTTTTCATTTACGGCTTTTCAAATACTTGAAATGAATTTATTTGGTGCTAAGGACTAAACCCACAGTCTTGTTTAAGTTAAGCATATGGTTCACCATGAAACACATTCCCTGCACTTTTTAACAATTATAGGTCATTTACAGCTTCTGGCTATTATAAATAGGGTGGCAATGAACTTACTGGAGCATGTATCCTTGTTGCATTCTGGGGAACCCTCTGGTCACATGCCCAGGAGTGGTATAACAGGATCCTCCAGTAGTATTATGCCCAGTTTTCTGAGGAACCGCCAAACTGATTTCCAGGGTGGTTGTACCAGCTTGCTATCCCACCAGCAGTGGAGGAGTGTTCCTCTTTCTCCATATCCTTGCCAACATCTGCTGTCTCCTGAGTTTTTAATCTTAGACATTCTGACTGGTGTGAGGTGAAATCTCAGAGTTGTTTTGATTTTCATTTCCCTGATGACTAAGGATGCTGAACATTTCTTTAGGTGCTTCTCAGCCTTTCCATATTCCTCAGGTGAAAATTCTTGGTTTAACTCTGTATTCCATTTTTTAATAGGGTTATTTGGCTCTCTGGAGTCTAACTTTTTGAGTTCTTTGTATATATTGGATCTTAGCCTTCTGTCAGATATAGGGTTGGTAAAGATCTTTTCCCAATTTGTTGGTTGCCATTTTATCCTATTGACAGTGTCCTTTGCCTTACAGAAACTTTGTAATTTTATGAGGTTCCATTTGTCAATTCTCTTTTTATTTATTTATTTTTATTAGATATATTCTTTATTTACATTTCAAATGATTTTCCCTTTCCTTGTACTCCCCCAAAAAAGTCCCATAAGCTATCTCCCCTCCACCATTCTTCAACCATCCCCTTCCTGCATTCCTCTCTGGGTATTCCATTACACTGCTGAACCAAGCTTTTCTAGAAACAAGGGCCTCTCCTCCCTTTAATGTCCAACAAGTTCATCCTCTGCTGCCTATGTGTCTGGAGCCATGGGTAACACCATGTGTACTATCTGGTTGATGTTTGTCTCCCTGGGAGCTCTGGGAGTACTGAGTGTCTCATGCCATTGTTCCTCCTATGGCACTTCAAACCCCTTCAGCTCCCTGGGTCCTTTCTCTAGGTTCCCCATTGCGGACCCTCTGCTAAATTCAATGGCTGGCTGAGAGTGTCCCCCACTGTATTTGTCATGTACTAGCAGAGCCTCCCAGGTGACAAGTATATCTGGTTCTGACCAGTAAGTACTTGTGAGCATCAATAATACAGTCTGGGTTTTGTAATTGTATAAGGGATGGATCATTAGGTAGGGTAGTCTATGGATGGATGGCCTTTTCATAAGTCTCTGTTCCACACTTTGTCTCTGTATCTCCTTCTGTGGGTATTTTGTTCCTCTTCGAAGAAGGACCAGACTATCTATACATTTTTATTTCTTCTTGTTGGGCATCATTTGATATGTGAATTGTGTCTTAGATATTCCAAATTTCTGTGCTAAAATCCACGTATTAATGAGTGTATAACATGTGTGTTCTTTTATGATTGTGTTACCTCACTCAGGATGATATTTTCCAGTTCCACCCATTTGCCTAAGAATTTCATGAATTCATTGTTTTTAATAGCTGAGTAGCATTCCATTGCGTAAATATACCATATTTTCTCTATTCATTACTCCATTGAAGGACATCTCAGTTCTTTCCAGCTTCTGGCTATTATAAATAAGGCTGCTATGAACATAGTTGAGCATGTGTCCTTATTACATGCTGGGGAATCCTCTGGATATATGGCCAGGAGTAGTATAAAATGGTCCTTCAGTAGCATCATGTCCAGTTTTCTGAGGAACCACCAGACTTATTTCCAGAGTGATTGTACCAGATTGCTATCCCACCAGCAGTGGAGGAGTGTTCCTCTTTCTCCACATCCTTGCCAGCAACTTCTGTTTCCTGAAGTTTTTCTCTTCTGGAAACAGCATTCTGACTGGCATGAGATGAAATTTCAGGGTTACTTTGATTTGCATTTCCCTGATTAGTAAGGATGTCGAACATTTCTTTAGGTGCTTCTCGGCCATTTGATATACCTTAGGTGAAAATTCTTTGTTTAACTCGGTACCCCCATTTTTAATAGGGTTATTTGGCTCTCTAGAGTCTAACATTTTTAGTTTTTTGTATATATTAGACATTAGCCCCCTTTCAGATGTAGGGCTGGTAAAGATCTTTTCCCAATTTGTTGGTTGGCATTTTGTCCTATTGACAGTGTCTTTGTCTTACAGAAACTTTGTAATTTTATGAGGTGCCATTTGTCAATTCTTGATCTTAGAGCATAAGCTATTGGTGTTCTGTTCAGGAAATTTTTTGCTGTGCCCATGTGTTCAAGGCTCTTCCCCAGTTTCTTTTCTATTAATTTCAATGATTCTGAAATTAATTGTGGAGGTCTTTGATCCACTTGGTCTTGATCTTTGAACAAGGAGATAAAAATAGATGGATTTGCATTCTTCTGCATGCTAACTGCTAGTTGAACCATTATTATTTGTTGAACAGGCTGTCTTTTTTCCACTGGATGATTTTAGCTCCTTTGTCAAATATCAAATGACCATAGGTGTGTGGGTTTATTTCTGGGTCTTCAATTCTATTCCACTTATCTACCTGCCCGTCACTGTATCAAAACCATGCAGTTTTAAACACTATTGTTCTCTAGTACTGCTTGAGTTCTGGGATACTGATTCCACCAGAAGTTCATTTACTGTTGCAAATAGTTATAGCTATCCTGTTTTTTTTTTTTTTTTTTTTGTTATTCTAGTTTGAGAATTGCTTTTTCTTTTTTTCTTTTTTTTTTTTTTTGTTTTTTTTTTTTGTTTTTTTTGAGAATTTTTTTTTATTTGATATAATTTATTTACATTTCAAATGATTTCCCCTTTTCTAGCCCCCCCCCACTCCCCGAAAGTCCCGTAAGCCCCCTTCTCTTCCCCTGTCCTCCCTCCCACCCCTTCCCAATTCCCCGTTCTGGTTTTGCCAAATACTGTTTCACTGAGTCTTTCCAGAACCAGGGACCACTCCTGCTTTCTTCTTGTATCTCATTTGATGTGTGGATTATGTTTTGGGTATTCCAGTTTTCTAGGTTAATAACCACTTATTAGTGAGTGCATACCATGATTCACCTTTTGAGTCTGGGTTACCTCACTTAGTATGATGTTCTCTAGCTCCATCCATTTGCCTAAGAATTTCATGAATTCATTGTTTCTAATGGCTGAATAGTACTCCATTGTGTAGATATACCACATTTTTTGTATCCACTCTTCTGTTGAGGGATACCTGGGTTCTTTCCAGCATCTGGCAATTATAAATAGGGCTGCTATGAACATAGTAGAGCATGTATCCTTATTACATGGTGGGGAATCCTCTGGGTATATGCCCAGGAGTGGTATAGCAGGATCTTCTGGAAGTGAGGTGCCCAGTTTTCTGAGGAACCGCCAGACTGATTTCCAGAGTGGTTGTACCAATTTGCAACCCCACCAGCAGTGGAGGAGTGTTCCTCTTTCTCCGCACCCTCTCCAACACCTGCTGTCTCCTGAATTTTTAATCTTAGCCATTCTGACTGGTGTAAGATGAAATCTTAGGGTTGTTTTGATTTGCATTTCCCTAATGACTAATGAAGTGGAGCATTTTTTAAGATGCTTCTCCGCCATCCGAAGTTCTTCAGGTGAGAATTCTTTGTTTAACTCTGTACCCCATTTTTTAATAGGGTTGTTCGGTTTTCTGGAGTCTAACTTCTTGAGTTCTTTATATATATTGGATATTAGCCCTCTATCTGATGTAGGATTGGTGAAGATCTTTTCCCAATTTGTTGGTTGCCGATCTGTCCTCTTGATGGTGTCCTTTGCCTTACAGAAACTCTGTAACCTTATGAGGTCCCATTTGTCAATTCTTGCTCTTAGAGCATACGCTATTGGTGTTCTGTTCAGAAACTTTCTCCCTGTACCGATGTCCTCAAGGGTCTTCCCCAGTTTCTTTTCTATTAGCTTCAGAGTGTCTGGCTTTATGTGGAGGTCCTTGATCCATTTGGATTTGAGCTTAGTACAAGGAGACAAGGATGGATCAATTCGCATTCTTCTGCATGCTGACCTCCAGTTGAACCAGCACCATTTGTTGAAAAGGCTATCTTTTTTCCATTGGATGTTTTCAGCCTCTTTGTCGAGGATCAAGTGGCCATAGGTGTGTGGGTTCATTTCTGGATCTTCAATCCTGTTCCATTGATCCTCCTGCCTGTCACTGTACCAATACCATGCAGTTTTTAACACTATTGCTCTGTAGTATTGCTTGAGGTCAGGGATACTGATTCCCCCAGATTTTCTTTTGTTGCTGAGAATAGTTTTAGCTATCCTGGGTTTTTTGTTGTTCCAGATGAATTTGATAATTGCTCTTTCTAACTCTGTGAAGAATTGAGTTGGGATTTTGATGGGTATTGCATTGAATCTGTAGATTGCTTTTGGCAAAATGGCCATTTTAACTATATTGATTCTACCGATCCATGAGCATGGGAGGTTTTCCCATTTTTTGAGGTCTTCTTCCATTTCCTTCTTCAGAGTCTTGAAGTTCTTGTCATACAGATCTTTCACATGTTTGGTAAGAGTCACCCCAAGATACTTTATACTGTTTGTGGCTATTGTGAAGGGGGTCATTTCCCTAATTTCTTTCTCAGCCTGCTTATCCTTTGAGTATAGGAAGGCCACTGATTTGCTTGAGTTGATTTTATAACCTGCCACTTTGCTGAAGTTGTTTATCAGCTGTAGGAGCTCTCTAGTGGAGTTCTTTGGGTCACTTAGGTAGACGATCATGTCGTCTGCAAATAATGATAGTTTGACTTCTTCCTTTCCAATTTGTATCCCTTTGACCTCCTTATGTTGTCGAATTGCCCGAGCTAGTACCTCAAGTACAATATTGAAAAGATAAGGAGAAAGGGGGCAGCCTTGTCTGGTCCCTGATTTCAGTGGGATTGCTTCAAGTTTCTCTCCATTTAGTTTGATGCTGGCTACCGGTTTGCTGTATATTGCTTTTACTATGTTTAGGTATGGGCCTTGAATTCCTGTTCTCTCCAAGACTTTAAGCATGAAGGGATGCTGAGTTTTGTCAAATGCTTTTTCAGCATCCAATGAAATGACCATGTGGTTTTGTTCTTTGAGTTTGTTTATGTAGTGGATTGTATTGATGGATTTCCGTATATTGAACCAACCCTGCATTCCCGGGATAAAGCCTACTTGATCATGGTGGATGATCGTTTTGATGTGTTCTTGGATTCAGTTGGCAAGAATTTTATTGAGTATTTTTGCATCGATGTTCATAAGGGAAATTGGTCTGAAGTTCTCTTTCTTTGTTGGATCTTTGTGTGGCTTTGGTATCAGCGTAATTGTGGCTTCGTAGAAGGAATTGGGTAGTGTTCCTTCTGTTTCTATTTTGTGGAATAGTTTGAAGAGTATTGGTGTTAACTCTTCTTTGAAGGTCTGGTAGAATTCTGCACTGAAGCCATCTGGTCCTGTGCTTTTTTTTGGTTGGAAGACTTTCTATGACTCCTTCTATTTCTTTAGGCATTATGGGACTGTTTAGATGGTCTAGTTGGTCCTGACTTAATTTTGGTATTTGGTATCTGTCAAGGAAATTGTCCATTTCCTCCAGATTCTCCAGTTGTGTTGAGTATAGGCTCTTGTAGTAGGATCTGATGATTTTTTGGATTTCCTCAGTTTCCGTTGTTATATCTCCCTTTTCATTTCTAAGTTTGTTAATTTGGATACTTTCTCTGTGCCCTTTGGTCATTCTGGCTAAGGGTTTATCTATCTTGTTGATTTTCTCAAAGAACCAGCTCCTGGTATTGTTGATTTTTTGTATGGTTCTCTTTGTTTCTACTTGATTGATTTCGGCCCTGAGTTTGATGATTTCCTGCCTTCTACTCCTCCTGGGTGAAATAGCTTCTTTTTGTTCTAAGGCTTTCAGGTGTGTCATTAAGCTGGTAATGTATGCTCTCTCCATTTTCTTTTTGGAGGCACTCAGGGCTATGAGTTTTCCTCTTAGCACTGCTTTCATTGTGTCCCATAGGTTTGGGTATGTTGTGTTTTCATTTTCATTGTGTTCTAAAAAGTCTTTAATTTCTTTCTTTATTTCTTCCTTGACCAAGGTATCATTGAGTAGAGTATTGTTCAGTTTCCACGTGTATGTGGGCTTTCTGTTGTTTCTGTTGCTATTGAAACCACTTTTACTCCATAGTGATCAGATAGGAGGCATGGGATTAGTTCGATCTTCTTATATTTGTTGAGGTCTGTCTTGTGACCAATTATATGGTCCGATTTTGGAGAAGGTACCATGAGGTGCTGAGAAAAAGGTATATTCTTTTGTTTTAGGATAGAATGTTCTATATATATCTGTTAAATCTAATTGGTCCAAAGCTTCAATTAGTTTCATTGTGTCCCTGTTTAGTTTCTGTTTTCCTGATCGGTCCATTGAGGAAAGTGCAGTGTTGAAGTCACCCACAATTATTGTGTTAGGTGCAATGTGTGCTTTTAGTTTTAATAAAGTTTCTTTTACGAAAGAGGGTGCCCTTGCATTTGGTGCATAGATGTTCAGGATTGACAGTTCTTCTTTTTGTATTTTTCCTTTGACCAGCAAGAAGTGTCCCTCAGGGTCTCTTTTGATGACTTTGGGTTGAAAGTCAATTTTATCTGATATTAAAATGGCTACTCCAGCTTGTTTCCTGAGACCATTTGCTTGTAAAATTGTCTTCCAGCCTTTTACTCTAAGGTAGTGTTTGTCTTTTACCCTGAGGTGTGTTTCCTGTAAGCAGCAAAATGTAGGGTCCTGTTTATGTATCCATTCAGTTAGTCTGTGTCTTTTTATTGGGGCATTAAGTCCATTGATGTTAAGAGATATTAAGGAATAGTGATTGTTACTTCCTATCATTTTTGACGTTATTATTTAAATTTTAATGCTTAACTTCTTTTGGGTTTGATGAAAGGTTACTATCTTGCTTTTTCCAGGGTGAAGTTTCCCTCCTTGTATTGGTGTTGTCCTCCTATTATCCTTTTTAGGGCCGGGTTTGTGGATAGATATTGGGTAAACTTGGTATTGTCATGAAATATCTTAGTTTCTCCATCTATGGTGATTGAGAGTTTTGCTGGATATAGTAGTTTTGGTTGGCATTTGTGTTCTCTTAGAGTCTGCACGAGATCTGCCCAGGACCTTCTAGCCTTCATAGTCTCAGGTGAAAAGTCTGCTGTGATTCTGATAGGTCTTCCTTTATATGTTACTTGGCCTTTTTCTCTTACTGCCTTAGTATTCTTTCTTTGTTTAGAACATTTGGTGTTTTGATTATTATGTGATGGGAAGTATTTCTGTTCTGGTCCAGTCTGTTTGGAGTTCTGTAGGCTTCTTGTATATTCATGGGCATCTCTCTCTTTAGGTTAGGGAAGTTTTCTTCCATAATTTTATTGAAGATGTTTGCTGGCCCTTTAAGTTGTAAATCTTCACTCTCATCTATGCCTATAATCTTTAGGTTTGGTCTTCTCATTGTGTCCTGGATTTCCTGGATATTTTGGGTTACAAGCTTTTTGCATTTTGCATTTTCTTTAACTGTTGAGTCCATGGTTTCTATGGAATCTTCAGCATCTGAGATTCTTTCTTCTATCTCTTGTATTCTGTTGTTGATATTTGCATCTCTGTCCCCTGATTTCTTCCCAAGGCTTTCTATCTCCAAAGTTGTCTCCCTTTGAGTTTTCTTAGTTGTTTCTACTTCTGATTTTAGATCCTGGATGGTTTTGCTTAGCTCCTTCACTTGCATGTTTGTGTTTTCCTGTAATTCTTTAAGAGATTTTTGTGTTTCCTCTTTCATGACCTCAGCCTGTTGACCAAAGTTCTCCTGTATTTCTTTAAGAGATTTTTGTGTTTCGTCTTTCATGACCTCAGCCTGTTGAGCAAAGTTCTCCTGTATTTCTTTAAGTGTTTTTTGCATTTCCTCCTTGTTGGCTTTTGTATTCTCCTGGATTTCTTTCAATGATTTTTGTGTTTCCCTTGCAAGGGCTTCTAACTTTTGATCCATTTTCTCCTCAATGCCCTTCATGTGTTCCTGTACCAGCATCATGACCAGTGATTTTAAATCCAAATCTTGTTTTACTGGTGTGATGGGGTATCCAGGACTTGCTGGTAGAGGAGAATTTGGTTCAGATGTTGCCATATTGCCTTGATTTCTGTTAGTGACGTTTCTGCGTTTGCCTTTTGCCATCTAGCTCTCACTGGTGTTACTTGGTCTTGTCAGTGCTGGACTCACCAGTGCAAGCTGCCCCTTCCCCGTTGGCCTCTGGTGCACAGCTTACACTCTGCACTGCCTATAGACAGGGTGCTGTTGTCCAGGCTGTTCAGATCCCGAAGCAGGCACCTGAAGGCTCCCGCTGGGGCCCGCAGGATTTATTGGAGCACACCGACTTCTCCCAGCTGGCCGCCCGGAAGCCCCCACTAGCCTCTTGAGGGACCTGGAGATGTGGCGGCCACCCAGGCTGATCTGAAGCGGAGAGAGTTGAGCTGGGGGCTTCTGCCTGAGGCCTTGCCCCAGATTGTGTCTGTGGACCAGGTGGAACCCGTGTGCACCCCCAGGGAGCTCCGAAGGTGAATGTTGCTGTGACCTCCCCTGTGCTCCGCTCACTCCGCTGGGCAGCCGATTTCCCCAACCGGGCTGGCGCACACTAGGTTAGCCTTGTCGCCTGGGCCCTGAGTCCAGGCAAACGCCTGGGAGGCCAAGGTCCGAGCAAAGTTCCCCTAGGGCTATGTCTGTTATTTGGGTCCGCCAGGTGACCCGGATGGTGGGCGTGCGCGTCCGCGCTCCACGAAAGCACCGGGAGAGTCTGTTGTGCTAATAACCTCCTGGGCTGGTTGACACACAGATGGCCCACCAAGCCGCCCAGTTCTTGGGGTCAGTCCTGTGCCTTTTGGGGCCTAGACCCCCGTTTTGTTAGCCTCAGGCTACGCTTGTTAGCAGTCTCTGCCCTCCCGAGCACTCTGGCTCCTGTAGGCAAAATGGCGGCGCGTGCACCGGCCGGGGCAAAAAAAAAAAAAACTCCTGGCTGGGTTGGCGCCCCGATGGCCACTCGAACAGCCCAGGGCCTGGGTGCAGGCCAACGCCCGTCTGGCTCCGACCCCTGCGGTGTTGGGCCTAGGATTATGTTTGTGTACCTCAGTCTGACGGATCTCTGGAGCCCGGGATCAAGATGGCGGTGAGTCTCTCCTGACTGGCGGGCAGCCGAGTTCTGAAGTGGCTTCCGTGCAGCGAAAGGCTCCGCAGAACCGCAGTTGCTTGCCGCCCGGCTGGTCAGCGAAGGTCAGTGGTCGTGGGCGCAGGGCCTAACTGGACCCTGTGTCGCCTTGGTTCCACCGCTGATGGCCCTTCAGCTGGAGCAGCCACTGCTACCGCCGCCGCCGCCGCCGCCGCCGCCTACGTAAGGAGGAGAATTGCTTTTTCTAACTCTATGAAGAATTGATTTGGAATTTTGATAGAAAGTGCAATGAATCCATAGATTGCTTTTGGCTAAATAGCCATTTTTATTATATTAATCCTGCCAATCCAGCTATTAAAAACAATTAATTCATGAAATTGTTAGACACATGGATGTAATTAGAAAATATCATCCTGAGTAAGGTAACCCAATCACAAAAGAACACAAATGGTATGCACTCACTGATAAGTGGGTATTAGCCCAGAATTTTGGAATACCCAAGACACAATTCACATATCAAATGATGCTCAAGAGATAGAAGAACAATGTATTGATACTCTGGTCCTTTTAAAAAGTGAGAACTAAGTTCCCCCAGAAGGAGATACAAAGTGTGGAGCAGAGTCTGAGGGAAGGAACAACCAGAGACTACTCCACCTAGTGATTCATCTCATATACAGTTACAAAACCCAGATACTATTATTGATGCCCAAAAGTACTTGGTCACTGGAGTTGGATATAGCTGTCATCTAGGAGGTTCTGCTAGTGCATGACAAATACAGAGGGGGACACTCTCAACCAGGCATTGAACTGAGCAGAGGGGCCCCAATGGGGGAGCTAGAGAAAAGATTCCTTGAACTGAAAGGGGTTTGCAGCGTCATAGGAGGAAAAATGATATGAGCCACTCAGTACTCCCAGAGCACCCAGGTACAAAACCATTAACCAGAGAGTGCATATGGAGCTACCAATGGCTGCAGACACATAGGCAGCAGAGGATGGCCTTGTTGGACATCAAAGGGAGGAGAGGACCTTGGTCCTGGAACAGTTTGATGCTGCAGTGCGGGGGAATGCTGGGACAGGGAAATGGGAGAGGGTTTATTGGGGAACGGGGAGGGGAAATTGGTTATGAGACTTTGGGGGGGGGGAACAGGTAAAGGGACAATATTTAAAAATGCAAATGAAGAATACATCTAATAAATACAGTAAAAATAAAGAAAGAAATTTAAATAGAAGTAACTTCCAGTGTCTATGCCATTATACCATGAAACAAGAAAAATAAAATTACACATGGATTACTACTGCCATAGCAGTCAGGTGTCCACAGTAGGAGGAGAGTATAAGTGCTGAAATCAACACATTCTCCATCAACACCAGCTTGTCCTCATGAGAAAACTGACAAGGTTATTCCACTCTAAGGAAGGGTATTTTTAGGTTTTTTCTTATGTGTTTTTTGTAGAGGTTCATGCTCATAGCTAATCATACAATGTGTACAAATAATTCTCCTCAACAAAATAAAGTCTATGTAAATAAAACTATAAAATAAAGGGAAGTCTTTTAGGGAACTCTCATATACATTGGGATTTGAAAGTTTATTCTTCTAGTTAGTGTTTTACCATTGTCAGGAGTCACCCAAAAGAGGCTAAGCCTAGCAGATGATTTTTCTGGATATGGACCAGATGGGTGAACTCTAAAAATCAATGTTCCAAGAAACCTTATCTCAGATTTATTTCTTGCAGATGATTTGCCATTTTCTATCACTATTTCATAGTCTTATGATTCTAAGCAGCCATAGACTTAAAGACATAAGGCTTTAAGTCTTATGATTCTTCCCACAAATTTTTTCAATATCTTGTAGAGCGACATAAGATCATAACTTAAGATCAGTGTAAAGATAAACTTTCATGATTTAACGCTGTTTAGATTACTTATTTTATAGAATTCCCAATTTGATTAAAATAATTTTAGGAAGAAAGTTTAAGAAATGGTTTTAATTGTCTTGCCAGAAACAAAATATTCATTCTAGGTCAGATCCAAGGATGAAACCACAGGTGTGCACTATGACAAATCGAGGCCATATTATACCTTTGCTTTGAACTTATTTTTTTAATGTTTTTATTTTCTATATTCTTTGTTTACATTCCAAATGATTTCCCCTTTCCCAGATGCCCCCTCCCCATATGTCCCATAAACCTTCTTCTCTCCATCCCTTCTCCAATCACCTCCCTCCTTTTTCTCTGTCTTTATATTCTCTTCCCATGCTAGATCAATCCTTTCCAGGATCAGGTACCTCTCCATACTTCTTCATGGGAGTCATTTGTTATGCAATTTGTGCCTTGGGTATTCAGAGCTTCTGGGCTAATTAATATCCACTTATCAGAGATTGCATTCCATGTGTATTCTTTTGTGATTGGGTTACCTCACTTAGGATGATATTTTCCAGATCAAACCATTTGCCTAAAAATTTTGTGAATTCATTGTTTCTAATTGCTGAATAGTATTCCATTGTGTAAATATACCACATTTTCTGTATCCATTCCTCCTTTGAGGGGCATCTGGGTTCTTTCCAGCTTCTGGCTATTATAAATAAGGCTGCTATGAACATAATGGAGCATGTGTCTTTATTGCATGCCGGGGAACCCTTTGGGTATATGCCCAGGAGAGGTATAGCAGGGTCCTCTGGAAGTGTCATGCCCAGTTTTCTGAGGAACCTCCATACTGATTTCCACAGTGGTTGTACCATCTTACAGTCCCACCAGCAGTGGAGGAGTGTTCCTCTTTCTCCACATCCTCACCAACACCTTCTGTCTCCTGAGTTTTTGACCTTAGCTATTCTGACTGGTATAAGGTGAAATCTCAGGGTTGTTTTGATCTGCATTTCCCTAATGACTAATGATGTTGAGCACTTCTTAAGGTGCCTCTCAGCCATCCGAATTTCTTCAGGTGAAAATTCTTTGTTAAGATGTGTACCCCATTTTTAATAGGGTTATTTGGTTCCCTGGGGTCTAACTTCTTGAGTTCTTTGTATATATTGGATATTAGCCCTCTATCAGATGTGGGGTTGGTGAATATCCTTTCCCAATTTGATGGTTGCTGTTTTGTCCTTTTAACAGTGTCCTTTGCCTTACAAAAACTTTGAAATTTTATGAGGTCCCATTTGTCAATTCTTGATCTTAAAGCATAAGCTATTGGTGATCTGTTCAGGAACTTTTCCCCTGTGCCCATGTCCTCAAGGGTCTTCCCCAGTTTCTTTTCTATTAGTTTCAGTGTGTCTGGTTTTAGATGGAGGTCCTTGATCCACTTGGAGTGAAGTTTAGTACATGGAGATAAGAATGGATCAATGTGCATTCTTCTGCATGCTGACCTCCAATTGAACCAGCACCATTTGTTGAAAAGGCTATCTTTTTTCCACTGGATGTTTTTGGCTCCTTTGTCAAAGATCAAGTGACCATAGGTGTGTGGATTCATTTCTGGATCTTCAATTCTATTCCATTGGTCCACTTGTCTGTCACTGTGCTAATACCATGAAGTTTTTAACACTATTGCTCTGTAGTATTGCCTGAAGTTAGGGATACTGATTCCCCCAGAATTTCTTTTGTTGTTGAGAATAGTTTCAGCTATCCTGGGTTTCTTGTTATTCCAGATGAATTTGAGAATTGCTTTTTCTAACTCTGTGAAGAACTGAGTTGGGCTTTTGATGCTTTGAACTTATAATGAGCTTATAGAATGAAACACCTCTTTGAATTTAACTATTAACATCTTTTTGTAACTCACTTTTTGTGTAATATTTTATATATGAGGTATTTTTCTAAAGAACTTTTCTCTAAGAAAGTATAAAAATACTAGAGTAATTGAATACAGTTGGAATATGGAGTTTTACCCCATCCATCCACCAAATGTATGTGTATGGCATTTGGGGCTCAGCCAATGTATATAGGTATATGTCTGTTTGGATGTATGTGAATACATATGCATGTAGGTATATGTGTATGTATATATTCATGAACACTTGTGGAGTTAATGAGACAGGAGTTTGGGACAAACCAGAATGTGTATGTGTATAAGCATATGTGTCTGTGAATATTGCCTGTGTAAAAGAGTCTATTACTTTTGTTTCTTTGATCTCTGGTTAACAAAGAGTTAATGATCCTCTCACTTGGCCAGTAAGAAATAGTTACAGAGAAAGAAATTAGTGCTCATTAGCACAAAATAGTATGATTATAAAGCTAGAGATCATTAGTTTTGAGTCTTAATATAATGCTGTGTCCCACCTAGTAGCATTCAGTCCTAACAACCAGAATACTGCCTTCCCCCAACCCCTGTAATAATATGGTGAATTATATTAGACTGATGGCTTCGTGATTAAGAGCAAGGGCTGCTCTTCGGGATACAAGGATTCAATTCTAAGGAATCATGTGCAGCTTTTAATCATCTTTAATAAGTTGCCCTCTTCTGGTTTCATCGGGCACTGCAGGCATATACTACAGACATGTATTCATGGAAACATCCATTTACATAAAATAAAAATAAAAGTCCTCCTTTTTTTCTAATGGAAAATCATTATAATCCTTCAAGTCTGTAAAATTTAAAAATGTAACTCAAATGAAGAAAAAAGTAAAACACAGAAAAGATAATATTTTAGCTGGCTTCTTTATATAAAACAAACCTATAAATAGGCAAAAGCAGGAAATGTCACAAGAATAAATACAACTAAATATATATAAAAACAAAATTATGTTAAAACTAATAATCACAAGATAATTTCACAAACTAACAATGTACTTTCTCATTAATTCATAAAAAGATACTAGTTAATTTGTCCAAAGGTTTGATCATATTTAAAGTTATCAACATTTGTTCTTCTCAAGTGACAACTTCTACCTTTAGAAATCCTGTCATAGTAAATAAGTATGAGATAATGAAAAACTAAAATGTAAAACTTAAAATATGGAGATATAGCATAAATAGATAGGTGGTTGATTTTAATTACTCCCCAGTCTAGGACTGTTAGTTTTCAGACAAAAGGTATTTTTTATTTTTAAAACCTCAAGATTTTTATAAATTTCAGGACTTTAACTTGGAATTCGTTGGACTGTATTTTCATATTTTTAAATTGTATTTATTATTGTATTCTTGCACATAATGTGTCTTTATGTGGGTATCTGTGTGTCTGTATGTGTGTGTGTGTGTGTGTGTGTGAGAGAGAGAGAGAGAGAGAGAGAGAGAGAGAGAGAGAGAGACATTGTTGTTGTACATGCCACTGCAAGCAGCTCTAGGTTTAGGACCATGGCTCTGGCATGGCTGACTTCTTAGGGTACCCAAGGCAACTTCAACTTTACACCTTCTTGTTCCATTGTCTTGGATTCACACATAATTTTCTGGGCTCTTCCAAAGGGATTGGGTCACTTTTCCAGGTCTGCCCTCTGTAGCACTCTAGGCTTTGGTTGGCTTCACATTACTGCTGCTGCTGTTATTGGTAGTCATCCCATGGTGCTGGCATCTCCAATTGATTTGTAGTCATCCAGTGTATCTAGGCTTCAACAATAGCCTTTCCTATACAACCGTCATGGTGTCAAGCTCAGATTCTTTACATGACTACTTGACTCCTGTGTTGTCACTGCAACTGAGGTTGAACCTTAACCAATAGTCTTTTCTGATCTTCCATAGTACCAATCTAATCTATTCTCCATTACCCCTTCATACCTTCAGCACCACGACCAACCAATGTGACTTTTACACATTATCAAATTTACCTGTAACAGGTGTACAACCTTGGTTATCTCTGGAACACAGCTTTCTTGTGTTCTCAGAAAACACTTCCAAGAAGATTTTACTTCAGTGATACTGGTCTCTTCTTTTTTAAAATATTTGTTTATGAATTAATTTTTATTGGATATTGTATTTATTTACATTCAAATGTTCCCCCTTCCAAGTTTTCCCTCCACTAACCCCCATTCCATCTTCCCTACTTGTATTTCTATGAGAGGGCTCTCTTACACACCCACCCACTCCCACATCACTGCCCTAGCATTCCCCTATTCTGTGACATCAAGTCTTCAGAGGACCAAGGGCCTCCCCTCGCATTGATGCCAGATAAGGTAATCCTCTGTTACATATGCAGTTGAAACCATGGTCCCCTCCATTTGTACTCTCTGGTTGGTAGTTTAGTTCTTGGATGTTCTGGGAGATCTGGTTGGTTGATATTGTTCTTCCTATGGGGTTGCAATCCCCTTCAGCTCCTCAGTCCTTCCCCTGTCTCCTCCATTTTCTCTACGCTCAGTCCAATGGTTGGAGTGGATATTAGGAATAAAAGCTTGGAATACCTACAATACAACTCACAGCCCATATGAAGCTCAAGAAGAATGGAGACAAAAGTGTGGATGCTTCATTCCTACGTAGAAGGGGGAACAAAATTATCATGGGAGGAAATACAGAGACAAAGAGTGGAGCAGAGGATGAAGGAAAGGCCATCCAGAGACAGCCACATCTGGGGTTCCATCCCACATGCAGACACCAATTACTGATGACAAGAAGTTCTTGCTGGCAGGAGCTTGAGATAGCTGTCTCCTTAAAGGCTTTGCCAGACCTTTACCTATATGGATGAGGATGCTTGCAGAGAACCATCAGGCTGGTTTCTTCTTATACATGACTAATTTAATTACTCCAGATAACCAGCATCAATATGCCCAGCAGCCCCTTCTATTTTTATCTCTAAAGCCAGTGCCACATGGCCAAAGCTGCTGTTTTGCTGCTTGCTGGGGCCAGAACACACCCCCTTATTCTATTATATTATCAGCACCTTTATGTTTTACAAGTCCTTCATTACTTAAATTTGGCTGTTCTAGAGCTTGCTCTGTAGATTGACTTTGTGCTTAGAGATCTGCATGGCTCTGTCTCTTGAATGCTGAAATTAAAGGCATATACCACCAGGTCTGGAATTAAGTTTTTCTTTACCTGGTACTTGATCTGTCCCAGGCTGACACTGAACTCAGCTATCTGGTTATCACTGTCTCCCAGGGACTAAAGATTTGTATCACCATACCTGGACCTAAACTTTATATAGTGAGTATGCCTCAAGATCCAGATCAAAGTTTGTGTCATTTCATGTCAATTTGATACACAATCATGTCTCCTTATGTCCAAATGAAAGCAATAACAAGGTCACAATAATATACCTATATACCTAATATACCTTGTTCAACTGCAAGCACACAAACAGTAAGTTTATCTGGGTTGGATCTTGCCTTGACATCACCACTCCCTTCATTTGTTTATCTCTTTGCACACAGTGCCCCTTTACACAACCATATATTTACAAAACCATGAACTTTGTACTTTTTCTTTCTAAGCTTGTTGTACTCAATAAAAAATGCTCTTCATAAGTGTAAATTCTAGGTTTCCCTGAGACTTCTTTTGTCAGTGGAATTAGTTGAAATCTTTTGACCTTAGCCTCAGGCATCCCATTTGGACAAGGACAAAAAGTAGCCACCTTGCTCACCACACTATAGCAAATATACCCTCTCGGCCACAGACTAAAATTCTTCTTGAATTTCTGCTTGAGCCAACAGGCCTCCACAGCTAAAATCACCCACAGCATCACTGCATTTCATGTTTCTTATGAACCTATTATTATGGCCTATTAAGCCATGCCTAAAGCATTCCATTGCTTTATAAAGTCCAGTCATCCATATTTCTCCAAATAAAATCATGGTCAGGCCTACTACTGCTGTACTCCACCCTTGGTACCAGTTTCTGTCTTCAGGGTTCCATTGCTTTGAAGAGATACTTTGAATGAGGCAACTCTTATAAAGGACATATAATTGGGGATGGGAGCATTGCAGGATATAGCACACATAGTCTAGAAAAGATCTGAACGTTCTTCATCTTGATCCAAAGCCATCCAGGAAGCTGTCTTCTTGGCAGATAGGTGGAGGGTCTTAAAGCTTACCCACAGGGTGACACACTTCCTCCAATAAGGCCACATTTATGCCAATAAGGCCATACCTCCTAATAGTACTTATTGAAACCACCACACACTCAGAGCATCAGATAATGCTGGTCAGCATGGAATATTGAGAAAGATAGGAGAAGGCTGTCTTCCAAACTACTGACTATCTATTCTTTCTCTAGTGTATGTGATAAAGCTGTTTAGAAATGTTTGTGCTCAACATTTATGTTATTATCACTGTATCCTGTCACATTTAAATTATATAGTATATTTGGAAGTCTTTTAAAATTCCTTTTTTTCATTGAATTTATTCTTCATATTTTCACTGTCTCTGTCTCTCTCTATCCCCCTATTTGTCTCCCTGTCTCCCTCCCTATCTCCCTGTGTGTGTGTGTGTGTGTGTGTGTGTGAGTGTGTGTGTAGACTACAAGCATATCTGATGCCCACAGAGTTTAGAATAGAGCTCAGATTCTTGAGAACTGGAGTTACAGATGGCTGTGGGCCATCGTGTAGTTCCTGGAAACTGAACTCTGGTCTTCTGTAAGAACAAGAGCTTAGCCTTCTCTCCAGCTCTAGGGAATTCCTTCCTAACATTTATATAACAAAAGCAAAGACACCTGTTAAGTGGGAAGCTTAGGATGAAGGTTTCTACAGTATTCTCCAGCTTCAGCTATGCAGTTCAAAGTCATTCTCTCCATAGTGTAGTCTCTGCTTTCATACTCTATTCTCCCTCTAAAATATTTTTATTATATTTTAGGGGAGGGATCTATGAGTGTAGGTGACTACAGAGTCATCTGATACCCCAGACCTAAAGGCAGATGTGTTTGTGAGCCATCTGATATGTATACAATGATGCAGATAGTGGGTGGAATATTTGGTTCCCTACCAGATCAGTAAGTGCTGATACATTGATCCATCAATCCAAACCACCTGTTTTTTTTTTAAAATTCTTAAACAAGTTCTATGCACTAAGTAAAACTCTCCATATCTTTTCTTATTAGTATATAAATCACCTTTTTGTAAAATTTCTCTAGTATAAGAATAAAAAAATCCATCACTTACTTTCTGTAGCAAAGATACTTCTTCATCCATACCAAGTTATTTTGTCATTGATTAAATGTGATTTGACTTTAAAGAGGACATATAATCTAAGCTACTCATTGCGAGTGGCTTATTTTATGGGAGTTGTGGCTTGAGAAAAAGAAATGGGCTCAGAGATCATCATAATATATGTATAATAAGTAGTTGTTCCTTAACATTCAAATAAATTGATGGATAAACTACAAAATATAAAAATAATTTGTTTTCTTACAGTTTCACTTTATTAAGTGAGGATTTAGTCTATGTAACTTTTCAGGACTGGAAAAAAACTTTTAATATGATCTAAGAGAAATAAGGTTCTTTGAATTCAATAAATTAACTAAACTGAACACTATTGATATCTGTGGATTCATGGTAATGGATTTCTATTTATTGTTATTATTAGGATGAATAGTAAAAAAATTCATAGTGGAGGAAATATACTCAAAATTCTAAAATTGTTGTTTTTTTTTCCTGTTAAGAACGAATATGTATTATTTTATAGTCAACTTATAATAACAATCCCTGGCTATTATTTGTGGTAAATTAAACAAGTTCTTAAATTCAGGTTATGAACATCAGAGCTTTGTTTCATCATTAAAACATAAATTCAATATTTCTAAACAGGGTAGAAAGAACGATAGTGTTTTCCTTCCTCCACTTTTCTCAGAATTCCTGTTATTTAATGCTCCTTGAGAAAAAAAAATTGGACTCACATAAATCTGGTGATCTTTTGGTGTTTTGAAAGTCTGCTTTCTCATCTTTAAAAAATATTTTGAGAATGTCAATATTGCATATTTATTATGAAAATTTGGCTAGACAGATAAAGATGCAGTGTACTTCAAATCTTTGCAACATAGCGGAGCTTCCGCATTCAAATTAGCTGTCCTCCATTGTATGTAAAACTAATACTTTAAAGGAGTATCTTGTAATTTGGTTGTGGTCAGTTTGTAGGGACTTTGAAAATCCCAAATTAGAATTTTTGTAAATCATGTATGTGAAATTAGAGGAACTTGAATTCTGTGCTTTGTTTTGTTTGCCTTTGAGAGGTTTCTGAGATCAGGCTTAACTTAAACTAGATGTGGAATAGAAGCTGGATTTGACTTCCTGATACTCTTGCTTCCTGTACTGTAAGAAAGGAATCACAAGGCTGTGTGCTTACATGCACTTGGATGATTTCCCCAGGCACTGACACATAGTAAATCTTTTTAATGACATTAAGTGAAAGAATCAACTGATGTTCTGCTTTATCTATTGACTCAGTACCATTAAGGTCATTTTAAGCTTTTGCCAACTTCATGTGTTAGAAAAGTAAGATACTTGTTACTAAGTTCATTTAATTATTTGAATGCGTAGAAAAGCAACAAAGTTGCTCATCTCTCAAAAACATCATTGAGGTGAGCAAAACATGTTGGTACCAGACAGTGGTAATAAATATCCAGCAATCGTCATGGAATTAATGTTATGAAATTATAATTATAAGTGGTTTAGATGATGAAAGTCTTGATAACTGAATTTTTTTAAAGATTTATTTCATGTATGTGAATACATTGTGCTGTCTTCAGACACACCAGAAGAAGGCATCCAATTCCCATTACAGATAGTTGTAGGCAACCATGTGTTTGCTGGGAATTGAACTCAGGGCCTTTGGAAGAACAATCAGTGTTCTTAATCACTGAGCCATCTCTCTAGCCCAATAGGTCATTAAATTTTAATACAATGAGATGTTAACAATGAGCACAGACTTTTTTGTCTCCACATTATCTCTAATGCATAAATGATCATAATCATACATCAAAGTTCTATAGAATTTCAGGTCAAAAGTAGAATTTCTAGGTGAAGATAATCTTCTTATATATGACCTGTCTTCTGACCCAAATACATTAAAAGCAAGAAGAATCCAAATATAAAATGTCTTTTAGGTGAGGTGACACCATGTACACCTTCTTTGAAAAGTATACTTTTTCCTAACAATGTATGAAATATGTTTTCAAATTATTTTTAAAAAAATTGTGTCTCCAACTCTAATTTTCTTTATGCTTAATCATAAGCATCTTTATTGGTTCCTTTGTCTTTGGTCAGGGAACGCAAAATCAGAAGTACAGCTCTTCTCTGTCATCAAAAGCAACCTGGGGATGTCCCCTAATCTGTCAGGCACCCCAAATGGAATTTGGCCCTTTGACACTGAAATAATTTCAGGACCAGAATGTTACTCAATATATTTTTGAATATTAATTTTAAGCAATAGGGTTGAGGGAACAAGCAGGTGTTAGAGAAGGGAATGGAAAACACCATGAACAATCTGAGCATTTTAGAAATGTTTGGTGGGAGTTATAATTCACATTTTTACAATAATTATATCTATAGGATTTAAGGAGGTTTGAACTTTTACACATGACTCTATGGGATTTTATAGGATAACTGAGTGGTTCTAAGGTCAGCAAACCAAAGCTAGGGTTGAGAAGAGAACACAGATCTAGGAGCTAGGCTGTTCTTATGCTACGCAAATCCATAATCTTGTTTGAGGTCTTCAGGCCATGTCTAGGGTAGAGTATGAGGCCCTCACCCAAGGTCATATCAAGGTCATATACTTTAAGGGCTAACCTAGGACACTGCTACTTTAATGTTGATATATGAAAGTGTTCTTATCTCTCCCTCTCTACAACCTTCATGATAAATGTGAATTGTGCTGGAATTCTTGCTTCTAACTGGTAGGAAGCTTCAGCCACACTCTGGGGTAAGGACCACTGCTGTCTTCACATCTCACCATAATATTCTTTCTATCATGCCACAGTTTCAGAATTTTTTAAAATGTAAATACAAATATGTGTGTGTTTCACAGATATAAATTTAACTCTTATTTTCTATAAGCAATGAAAAATGAATACTTTTTGCCTATAAATTCAAACTAACATTCTTTACTTTCTCTTAGGTATATAGAACCACAGAATATAGATTTAATATAGATATTTAACTTGTCCCCTATTGATGGAACTTAAATTCATTTTAATTTTTAAGCCTAGTTAATACTGTAGTCACAAAGACCTATAACTTATTCATCACATTCCAGAAGATGTTAATTCCAAGATTATAATTTGTAAATCCACATAATTTTGATGACTATAGCTAATGAATATAGCTAGATCTCATCAGATGAGAAAGGTATTGCTGAAAATATTATAAAAGTAAAACACATGACTTCAAACTTTATCTGTGGAGACACTACGGACTTGAAGTGAAGATCCTGATAGTTGATGCTGTATACCTGTCTTAGTTATGGTTTTATTGCTGGAAAGAGACACCACGACAAAGACAACTTTTATGAAGCACAACATTTAATTTGTACTGGCTTACTGGTTCTGAGACTCAGTACATTATCGTCATGGTGGGAAGCATGGCAGCATCAAGACAGACATTGAACTGGATTAACTAGGAGTTCTACATCTTGTTCCAAAGGCAAGCATGAAAAGACTGCTGCCTTCTAGGCTATTAGTACAAGGATTTTAAAACCCACTCCATCAGTGACATCCTCCAACTAGGCCACTCCCTTTGTGGCCTTATAATGTTACTCTCTGGGCCAAGCATATTCAAACTATCACATTCTACTCACTGGACTCCAAAGGTTTGTTCAAAAATATGAGTCTATGGAGGCCATACCTAGCCATAACATAATACAAAATACACTTAATGCAACTTCAAAAGTCCCTATAATCTATCCCAGTATCAACAATATTTAAAAGTCCAAAGATCAAAGTCTTATTTGAGGTTCATCCAATAACTTCACTATAATCTCCTATAAAATAAAAATAAAATATACAACAAATACAGCAGCAAAGGATATCCATTACTATTGCAAAATAACATAGTGAGGAAGTAGTGAACCAAAGCAATACCAGAAGTCAGCTGGACAAATTTCAAACTCTGCTGCTTCTTACCATGACTGATGTAAAAGTGATCTTTAAATCTTTAAATTCTTTCATCTTTGTTGACTGCAACAAACTTCCTTCTCTTGGCCTAGTTTGACTCCCTCTTAGCAGCTTTCCTCAGCAGGTATCCCACAACTCTGTCATCTCTAACATCTTGGGGTATCCAAGGCAGCTTCTGTTGATGTTTTCATTATGGTTTAGATCCATACATGGTCTTCTGTGTTTCTCCAAATGGCTTTGCTCACTTATCCAGCTCTGCCCTCTGTAGTACTATAGACTCTGGTTGACTCCATTCAACAACTGTTGTAGTTCTAGGTGGTCATCCCACGGTTCTGGCATCTTCAATTTCTGGAGACTTCTGATGCAGCTTGCCTTCACCAATAGCCTTTAGTAGACTCCCTTCCTGTTGACCAGCCTCAATTTCTTTGCATAATCCCTTCAGTCCTGGGCCTTCAACTATAGCTGAAGCTACACATTCACAAATGGCCTTCCCTGACCTCTCCCAGTGCCAAGACTTGGCTGCTCTCCATGAACCTTTCATACCTTCAAAATCAGAACCTCCTGGGTGAGTCCTACACATTATCAAGTCTAGCTTTATCACAAGGTACAACCTTGGCTATCTCTGGAGCACAGCCTCTGTCCGCTCAGAAAACGCTTCCCAGATTTCACCTCAGTAATGATGGTTTCTTCTTAATCATGGTTAATTTCTTAGCTCCAGCTAACCAGCATAAAATTTCCCAGTACCCACTCTGATTCTAAAGCCAGAGCTGTCTAGTTATGCAGCTTGCTGGGGCTGGACTATAACCCCCTTGTTTTATACAATTGTCAACAGTTCTCTGTATTCCAACTCCTTCACTGCTTAAAGGTGGCTGTTCTTAAACTTGCTCTGTAGATTGACCTTGAACTCAGATATCTCCATAGCACTTTCTTCTGAATGCTCGAATTAAAGACATTTACCACCATGTCTACAAGTAACCTTTTCTTCACATAGAGCTTGCTCTGTCCCAGGCTGGCCTTGATCTACTTGCCTTGATTTACTGGGATTAAAGGTATGTGCTATACCGTGCCTAGAGCTAAGCTTTTCCTGGCCACCATTCCTGAAGGCCCAGATCAAAAGCCTGTGTTCTCTGTTTCCATATTGTAGTTCATTCCAAACATTTTGTGAATTAAACTAAATATATCTGCAACTTATTATGCCCACTTTTTTAAATTTTAAAGTCAGTCCAAAAGCAATAAGTTTTATTTACATATCCAAGATAAAATTTGATGTTATTAAAAAATATTGGTGAAAGTTTGTACATTTTAGGGCTTTTTAAAAAAAACATATTTTGAGGAAAGCATTTTATATATAGTATAATTTTTACATATAAATGCAATTATGCTGTCTGGACAGCAGTGGCATTTCCATGTTCTACTTGCTCAGATTAGGAAATGACTGCAGGCCGCTGTCATATTGCATTGTAGTTCATCAGTGTTTAAGGCCTCACATAAAGAATGTAAGCAACAACAAGAAAAGAAATTGAAGGGAAAACAATAACTAGATAATAATAATGCCTAGATATAACTATTGATTGTTCAATGGCAAGATCATAAATCACATAAACAATAAGCTAAGGTGGATGGAATCTTGTCTTAAGGTCACTAATCCCTTAATCTGTTTATCTCCTTTAACATAGAATTCAGCTCCATTCTAGGTCCTGGTGTCCCTTTACTATTTGAGCCAAACATTTTGTAATTATTTTTTTCTATTCTTGCTAAAAATTCATCAAATTACTCTTAATAAAAAATAACCCAAAGACCCTAATATGAACTACGTCGTTTTGCGTCTTCCTTTGTCAATGTAATTTATTTGGGTCTCTTCACATTAACCTCAAGCAGACCTTTCAGACAAGGGCAAAAAGCAGCCACATCTTTCACCAAAATATCATAAGGACAGTCTCTTGGCCACATACTAAAATTACTCACCTCTTAAACTTCTAGAGCCAGGATTCAACATTTTAAATCACTCTCAGCCACAAAGTCTTCCATATTCCTACTAGAATAAGCATTAAGCATATAATAGCATATAGCATTAAGCCCCACTTAAAGCATTCACATACTTTCCAAAGCCAAAGTTGCAAAATTTACATTCTTCCAAACAAAAACGTGGTCAGGCCTATCACAGCAATACCCTAATCCTGGTATCAATTTCTATTGTAGTTGGAGTTTCCATTGCTATAGAGAGACACAGTGACCAAGACAATTCTTATAATGGACACAATTAATTTGGGTTGTCTTACTGGTTCTGATATACAAATTTAACTTCTTACAAATTTTAAGCCCATTATCATCACAGCAAGTAACATGACAGCATTTAGGCAAGCATGGAACTATAGGAGTTGAGAGTTTTGTATCTTGTCCCAAAGGCAAACAGGAAAAGACTTCTCTATACCAAGCATGTAGAAGAAGGGTCACAAAGTCCACTCCAACAGTGACACACTCCCTCCAACAAGGGCAGACCTATTCCAACAATGGCATACCTCCTAATAATGGCACTCCCTGAGATAAGCATATTTTCACCACCACAGTATATATAATGCCATACTCAGGAGACTGTGGAGAAATGACTGAGATTGGAGACCTGCCTAGGTTATAGAGTAAGACCCCATTTCAACCCCATACCTGCATTGAATACAGCCCAGACTGCTACTAATCTAGGTTCTCCTTGTTCTAAGAATGGATCCACATCTTATAATATATGCAACGATCTTAAAGTTCATTTGGAATCATGTTGGGAAACAAATGTCAAAGTGTATCTTGATTTCAACTCATCTCAAGGTTAATACATGATATTTGTATTTCTGTCTCTAGGAGAGTGTTATGAGAAAATGTAAGTAAAGAATTGGAGATTACCCTTAAAAATAACACATGTAACTGTATTTTGTCATATTTTACATCCTGTATTATTGTATGGAAGTAACCTATCATCCATAAAATGTTTATTTCATTATAAAGGATTAAGCTGTCTACTCCTTAAATTTATATATTATGATCCTAACTAATAGTCCCTTACAATATAACGGTATATGGAGGTTTAGTCTTTAAAGAGATAGTTAAGATTAAATGAGGTCAGAAGTGTGGTCTCCCTCACAAATTAATATAGTCATGGGCAAATGCACGTTAGAGGCTCTGAGCATTCCTTCATATTTAATTTTAAGTAAGAATTTTCTTTTCAAGGATTATGGTCACAAATTTGACTTCTTATGAATTTTCAGTTACTTTTTCCTTTATGCTTTCAATAGAGACATATAGATAGTAATAATGTCATCTTTGTAAATCATTTTAAAACTATCACCAACAAACACCATTTATCATTGAAAACACATCCTAATGTATGTGATAGATCTGTAAGAATCCCAGGGGTCTCTATGCAAGGCCAAGGATTCTTACTACATGCTGATATACTTTTATCTCATGTTTGCTTTTCCTGTTACCTAATAATTAGGAGTGTATTGTAACAACTTATAACATTTACTCATATCTCCTATAATTTTGCCAAGCATTACATCATACTTACAAACTTGAACAATGAGATCCTTAGCAGTTTTACCGTAAAAGTCTCTCAATCAATGCTTTAATAACCTTAAAAATCATGCAAAACTGTCATTACAAACTGATTAGTACTTTATTAAAACTAATGTATAAAATCATTGAATTTAAATTCACTTCTAAATTCTGTTCTTTTATCTATTTTTAACATCTTAGTTCTTTTGTTTTTCTGTAATTTTTCTCTCTTGCTTTCCTAATTAGAATGCTACCTTTAGAGTCTCCTTGTGGAACTGATACAGGGGATTCAGGATCCATAAGGGAGGAAGGCAGACAGAATATTTCACATCTGTACTACTAGCACTCAAGAATCTGAGACCAGAGGAAATGAGTTTGATATTATAATGAAGCAACATACATAATGGAATTTTGATTCCAAGAACACCAACAAAAATTCCCTTCATATAAACAAATAAAACAAAAGAGAAATTGAGCAGAAAATTGTGTATAGAGATTCCAGGATCAGTGGGTATTATTAGCTTATATTTTATATTTATTCTTAATTTATTTTTTATTCTATATTATTTATATTATTTTATAATATTTATATTAATATATAATATATAAAATATATCAATATATGTTATTATATATATTATTTTATAAAATAATGATCTTCATTATTTTCATACATATCTTTTATGCTAATTAATCATAGTCACCTCAGAAAGCCCTCCTGACTATACCCATGTTTTCAGAACCTTTTCTGTTTCCCATTAAGACCTTTTCTTTTTTCAGGCCTCGCATGTATTTTTAGACAAGGTAATTTTCCTTGAATGTGTGTCTAGATGGCTGGATTCTACTCACTAATCAATGATCATTGTCAGTTACTGCCTTGTTGTCTCTCATATACTATTTGCATTTACTATCAAGTTATTCATTTCTTTGAAAGCATTCTTGACTTGATTTACTTTTATTTCTGGTCAGTGCTATCTTTCTTCCTTTACAGTTGCTGGTCTGAGTTGGGTCTGATTTCTTTAATTATTCCATCCATCAACTAAGATATCTTTAGTCTATTGTTTTCTGAAGTGGTTGTTATGCTTCTGTCTTCATACTCCATTTTTAACATTAGTCTGATACATTCTACTTGCTTCCTTCTACCACTATGCCTTATTACAGATGTGAGGCAACCTTCTCTAGCAACCACAAACTAACTGCTTAATGTCTATTTTGTTGCAAGGGCTTGTGTTAGGTGCTGTGAAACATTGCAATGGGAATCGTCCATCCACTTCATGAAAACATGATGACTCGGAAGAAAATGCACTAGTATGTCTGACACAAGTAGAGAAATCCAGATATCTCAGAATGAGAGAAAAGTGTTTTGGGTGATGGTGGGAATGAATGTAGTTAGGGCTTGATGAACTGAGGTCAGTTAATTCAAGCAGGCATCCTTTATGTGAAACAATGAAATAAGGACAGTATTTCTTTTTTTGTGGCAGAAAAAAAAGTTACCTACATAAAAAAATGCATTATTTTTCAACTGGCACAGAATTAAGTATAGTAACGAAGATCAGAGACAAGTATTATTGCCTGTCTTTTAAATTCTCATGCAGTGAGACTCAAATGGGACCTCCTCATGACAGCATGGTCACCAGGATGACAAAAGCCATGTTAAATCAAGACTATTCTCAATAGTAAAAGAACTTCTGGGGGAATCAGTATCCCCGACATCAAGCAGTATTACAGAGCAATTGTGTTAAAAACAGCATGGTATTGGTACAGTGACAGACAAGTAGATCAATGGAATAGGATTGAAGATCCGGAAATGGTCCCACAGAATTATGGTCACTTGATCTTTGATAAAGGAGCTATAACCATCCAGTGGAAAAAAGATAGCCTCTTCAACAAATGGTGCTGGTTCAACTGGAGGTCAGCATGCAAACGAATGCAAATTGATCCATTCTTATCTCCTTGTGCTAAGCTCAAGTCCAAGTGGATCAAGAACCTCCACATAAGACCAGACACACAGAAGCTAATAGAAAAGAAACTTGGGAAGACCCTTGAGGACATGGGCGCAGGGGAAAATTTCCTCAACAGAACACCAATAGCTTATGCTCTAAGATCAAGAATTGACAAATGGGACCTCATAAACTTACAAAGTTTCTGTAAGGCAAAGGACAATGTCAAAAGTACAAAACAACAACCAAAAAATTGGGAAAAGATCTTTACCAACACTACATCCAACAGAGGGCTTATATTCAAGATATACAAAGAACTAAAGAAGGTAGACTCCAGAGAAGCAAATATCCCCCTTAAAAAATGGGGTACAGAGCTAAACAAAGAATTTTCACCTGAGGAATATTGAATGGCTGAGAATCACCTAAAAAAAATGTTCAACATCCTTAGTCATCAGGGAAATGCAAATCAAAACAACCCTGAGATTTCACCTCACACCAGTCAGAATGGCTAAGATCAAAAAATCAGGAGAAAACAGGTGCTGGCAAGGATGTGGAGAAAGAGGAACACTCCTCCATTGCTGGTGGGATTGCAAACTGGTATTACCAGTCTGGAAGTTAGTCTGGCAGTTCCTCAGAAAACTGGGAATAATACTTCCATAGGACCCCACTATACCACTCCTGGGCATATACCCAGAGGATTCCCCAGCATGTAATAAGGATACATGATCCACTATGTTCATAGTAGCCCTATTTATAATAGCCAGAAGCTGGGAAAGAACCCTAATGTTCTTCAACAGAGGAATGGATACATAAAATGTGGTATATATACACAATGTAGTACTATTCAACCATTAGAAACAATGAATTCATGAAATCCTTAGACAAATGGATGGAACTGGAGAACATCATCCTAAGTGAGGTAATCCCATCTCAAAAGAACACTCATGGTATGCACTCACTAATAAATGGATATTAGCCTATAAGTTTGAAATACCCAAGACACAATGCACATATCAAATGGTGTCCAAGAAGAAGAAAGGAGTGGCTCCTGGTCCTAGGAAAGCTCAGTGTATGGGAATTCCAGGAAAGGAAATTGGGAAGGGGAGGATTGAGGAACAGGGGGAGGCAAGAGGGCTTATGGGACTTTTGGGGAGGGGGGATCTAGGAAAGGGAAAATCACTTGAAATGTAAATAAAGAATATATCGCATAAAAAGAAAGAACAAATAATTAAAGGAAAAAAAGACTTCGAGTTTTGTTTTGTTTTTTTCTTTTCTTTTCCTTTCTTTTTATTTGCAATTCTTTCATTAAATTTTTTGTTGATTACTGAATTTATTTGCATTTCAAATGTCCCCCTTTCCTATTTTCCCTCTGAAACCCCCCTGCTCCACACACTCCTCCATGTTTCTACGAGGGTAGTCACCCACCCACTGACTCCTGCCTCACCACCCTTACTTTATGTTGCTGCATCAAGCCTTCACAGTAACAATCCCTGCTTTCTTTTAAACCAGCATCTATCACTGTAGCTTGCTCACAATGGTTATTTTATATCATGCTTTTGAAGCAAGGGCTATTGTAATGCTCATTCTGCAGGTGGGGAAATAAAGGAAAAGGAAAGAAATGTGATCAATTTATGTGTCTAAGGATGTGATTATCAATGGATTTTGGATTTATATTTGGAAATCTGGTTTGAGAATCACTGATCTTAAGCACTGCATCTGCTCAATAAAAAATTAGTGGGTTGAGAGATAGATATCCTTACAGGCAGTGCAAAAAGACTTTGAATGACTTTGAATGATAACAAGCAGAGGAGTTTGACAAAATCAAAACTATAATTTAGAAAGATAGCCCTAGCAACAGTGAATATTGATTTTGACTGGGAAACGAAGCTGTGTAAGTGAGTGGCTATGGATTTACTTCAGATGACAGATGATGAAGTTTTGAGTTAGGTGGTAGATGTAATGATACACAGAAGAGAGTTTTATATAGGTGGAATCAACAGGGATTGGATCAGAAAACAGCAATCAAATGTAACAGCAGAAGCATCAGTCAAGACTCCATAGATCACAAGTGATAGAAAGCCAACTCATACTCACATAACAAAATCAAAATGTATTGGTTCGTATATTTGAATCTAAGCAACCTTGTCTTTTACTATTTCTCATATTTGCTTTCCCCTTAAGGGCTTCAACTTCAGGCAGGCTCTATATATGTAGTCATGAAGATGTCTCCTGGGACTTCCAAAATTAAATTATCTGGGGACTGAACAGTCTCAATAAAAAGGCAGCATCTTTTTGAAATGTTTTATATAATTTACCAGATAATTCCAAAGGTTCAGCTTGATCAGGTGGTGACATTCAAAGCTAGAGGTTTGAGGCATCCTGTTTGAAACCCTTGGATTGTTCATCAGAGAGAAAAAGGTTTTAAAAATTGGGATTTAGAAGCCAGACAGGCTTCTATTTCACACATATCTGGATCATTGGAATGTTAATACATACTTTTTATATGAGAAAAGCATGTGGAGGGAAAACAATAGAAAGCTTAAGAGCAAAATTAACAATTTTAATTAACAATCCAAGGATATGTCAAGCTTAAAATCTGGGTAAAAAGTGACTTCTGTCAAGTTTGAAATTTTGAAGAATTTTGATGGAAAGAAGACTAAGTATAAGATATGAAGCCAAGTATTGCAGCATGCCTTTAAACCCAACACTCAGAGGCAGAGAGAAGTAGAACTCAATGTGTTCAAGGTCTACATAGTAAATTCCAGGACGAGGGAGTTACACAAGCGACACAGACTAAGAACCATAAGTACATGATAGTTAAATAAATGAGTCAAATGTAGAGACAGATGCTTTCTGGAAGGGTAAAATTTAGTAGCATTAAGAAAAGGAAGTGTTGTTGATAGAAAAACACACCCAGAATAATGAACACTCAGTTGTAAGTATTCCAAGAAGGAAGTGGTTCCTTGGAACCCTGTGGGAATCAAGGAGCTGGTAATTGGAGACAGGCAGCAAACTTGGGCTGTGGAAATCACTCCATTAGTAAAGTCCTTGCCAGACAAGCATGAGTTTGCTTGCCAACACCTAATTTAAAAGGCTTCATTTTTGCTGAGGCAGGGACAGTAGGATCCCTGTGCTCACTGTCCATTTAGCCCATTTCAATCAGTGAAGCTCAGTTTCTAGGGAAAGACCCCGTTTAATAAAAAGAATGTGAATGGCTCCTGAAATGTGGTACTCAAGGTTACTGCTCATAGATGTTTTCCTGTGTCTATTCTTGTAGTCCCATACATGTGAACATAATAACATATGAACATATGTTTATAAACATGTTAGTAGCAATTTGGTGAAAATTACCAGTAAATAACAATCATGTGGTATGGAGTTAAAGAATAAGTGAATGGGAGAAGGGTGGGTCTGTATAATGTATGTGGCCCTCATCAGACCAACTGAAAAGATGAACACAGAACAGAGGCTGTCCAAGGCCAGTGCAAGAAGGAACACCTCATACCTGACTGCTTTCTAGTCTGTTCCTTTCCAATTTTAGCTTAAAATTTGGCTTTTATGGCTGTCAGCTCCCAGAACTGAAGCTGTTCTGAGAGCCTTCTTGTTTCATTGACATTTAAACTTGGATTAGCCCTAAAAATCAGCTCCCTATATCTTATGACTGCTGGTACCAGACTTCAGGACCTCAAAGCCTCCATAAATGCAAAAAATCAGTTCCTAACAATGTGTGTGGATATGTGTGAGTATATGGGTGCTGTGTGTGTACATAAATGTATGTTCTTACTTAAGTCACTGTGTGTCTATGTGTTTGTCTCTGTGTGGGTATTCTGTATGGCTCCCTGTCCATTTTACCTTTCTATGTGTGTTTGTATCCATAGTCAGTAAACAGAGTGAGATGAATGGTCATACCCAGGTAGCTTTGTTCTTTGAATCTAGTCCCTATCCCATTGAATTATGCCATCTATACAGTTAAGGTATCTCTCCTACCTTAGTTAGCTTTATCTATATAATCAGTCACCAGCCTGCCAGGAGAACTCTCTCCCAGGTGATCCTGGCAAGTTGAAGCTCTTATTAACTATCAAAGCATTCAATGTTCAGAAATACCATCTATGATAAAAGCTTTGGTACAGCCTGCATGAGGGGAGAAATGAAGTATATATATATATATTTGATTGCATTATCACCCAACCACCACTTGTAAACACACTACTTGAGAGCCCCTGCATAAAGATCTCCCACTGAATCCATCTAACCCATAGAATCATGAAAAAGAATGATAAATGATATTTAGCCCATGAAATTGTTACATGGCAAAGAATATAGAAAAATACACATTTCTGAAGAGGATAATGCAGTGTATATGATACTGCCATGTAATTTTTCATGTGTGTGTTTTGCTTAATTTAAAAATCTGGACTTAAATTTTAAGTGACCCATGAATTTATATTTGAAAAAGAAAACTTTTCAGTAATAAACGAATCAAGAACTGAAATATATGGAAAATATATACAAGAGGAGGACTTTATTTTGGCCAGAGGGATAATTACTTCTATCTCTGAGAAAGAGAAAGTAGGAAAGGAGAGAGGAAAAAGTCTGAGGTATGGAGTGACAACTATTCAAGGTGTCTATCTGTATGAGAAATTTAAAAAGATAGCCTATTAATTTATGATTAAATTCTGAAGATATGCATCATAAGACTTTTTAAAATATTAAGGTTCCCTCTAAGGCTTCATCCTCCTCTCTCTGGTTTCCAGTGATTGGAATTACCTCAATACCACTTGGAAATGCAAAGCAAGTTTCTCATCCTTTTTGACCTAAGAATTCCATTGACTACTATCAATGCTTCCTTGTGTGCCTCTTGCCTTGGGCTCTGAGATTATGAGCTGCTGCACTTAAAAGATTCACCTAACACAGTTACCTCATTGCTTTTGGCTCAGGTGAAATAGAAAAATATCACAGATAAGATTTTGGCATTGCAGTTCTTTGGAGTACCTGTCAATTTATCTTCTGCAGTATGTGCCGTGTAAACACTTCTAACTTTTATGCTCTGAACACCTATCATCCTTGAATGCTTCATTTTATTGGTACAGAAGTAATTTCCAAGGTCGCTCTGTATAATGCATGAAAACTTGAAGGTCCACACAATTTATGTTCATTTTAGATAATACCAGACAGCATTTAAGGTCTATCAATTTTCATTCTCTAAATGCTTGATCTAATAAGTTCAAAGATAAATATGTTAACAACTTTCTGGGAACATATTCACTATATAGGCTATGAAAAATCATATTCAAGTATTGATTGAAAAATATAAGCTCTTCTAATTCTTTTCTTTAGATTTTACTTCTGCTCAGACACTACTGGATTTAAGATTGTGATAGAAAAAGAAATAATGTTGAGGAGTGTAAGCAATTCAGAAAATAGCATAAAGTTTAGAATGCAACTTCCTCTTTAGTAGTTCTGTTAATTGAAGCTCATTAGATATAATCTCATATTATTTAAATATTTTTCATCAGTATACGTTAGGTGCATACACATTTGTTATTGAAGTTTGTTATTCATATTTCAATTATGTTATTCGTGTTTATGGTGATGGTTGAAAGATTATTCCTAACATCTTTTGATCCTGTTTACTTGATCACAACTCATGTGCCCCACTGTCCTTCATGTGGATGAGAGCTGTGCATGAGGCTTTGTAGTGGGCTTTTTTATGATTACTCTAGCACTGAGTACAGTAAGAACAGCATGCAAGCAACTCCTCATATGTAATTAATCATCATAGATTAGAGGTAAAAAGACACTGCTTTCCTCATTCACAAGGCAAAGAAAGACATCACCCAAGCACATCAGACAAACTCTCAGTTTATCCTTTCTCAAAAAAAAAAAAAAAAAAAAAAACCGCAACACTTTAATTGTTCTCCACCTCTGAGTGCCTAGAAAGACAAGTCTAGTTTGTATATTTTCTCCCCTTATAGTGTTTGGAGCTTTGGGCCCTGTGTGGGAATTGCTTCCATATCAAAAGTAGAAAGGTCAACAGGGACCATTTAGATGCCACAAGAGCTTTTAGAAACAGCAGATTCCCATACACAAGTGTCTTTTGCTGCTGTTAAAACATTCAGACTGAAGAAAATCTCTCTTATCCTTAGTGTTATCATAAACTTCCCTGCCTACTTCACATCAGTCATTTCTAATTTCCCACTCTCATATCTTTCAAAAACACATGGATTGATCATCACATTGCTTCTTCTGTTAGCTCTTACCCCCTACCTGCATGATTCTATGAATGCCTATAATACTGATGAACGTCAACATCCCGGAAGGCACAAGAACTTCTCTCCTTAGTGACTATGTGCACAAGTGAACATCAGTAAGATTTCTTGTCTCTATCAAATCTATTTTTCATCTTTTTTAATCAGTCATCAAGGTCTATTTTATCATCCTATGTTTGACCATCCATTCTCTTAATCCTGTAGCTAGAAATGTAGTCAAACTTTATCGCTGCTTTCCTTTCTTATGAGCCATATCTAAACAGCAATTTTCTCATGTTTCTGCCTACTTGCTTTACTGCCCACCTCTTCTTTAGCAAGCAATCAACTTACATGAATATTACCTCAAAGTTCCTTCAAATTCCTGCCTCTTGCTTTACTTTTCCTTAATTTAAAAGCTTCTCTTTACTGTTTGCCTACATTACTACAAAATTTTTGCTCTTTTTAAAGCTAGGAGTAGAAATCTGAGGTGCATGCATGCTAGGCAAGCACTTTACTGCTGCTTTCTGTATTCCCAGTCCTTCAGAAGCATCTTAATTGGTCCTTTTGGGTCTGTTCTCATACAAGTTGATAGCTTTCCAAAATATGGCCATTATCTTGGATTAAAGAACGGATTCACTGTGATTTACCTGCTTTCATACTGTAAAACCGTAATATTTATTTCCTGTATCATAATGTTACCACACAGCTGTGCTGAGCTCAGTCCTAATAATCTCTAGGTCTCCTACCAGGTATTTTTCTATCTATGGTTCTTATACCCAAGTTTTTCTCAGTGACTTGCAATCTACAGAATAATCTTCGCAGTTCATAGTATAGATCATGACTCTATTGTATATAACTCTCTTCCTCATTATTTCCAAAATACCTATTATACCCTACAAGTGTCACATACTTCCCCTCCCTGATATCTTTATTCCATATTACCTTAATATAAAATGAATTGTTTCTGGTTCTGGTATATTCTAATACAGTAATTTGATCCTGGTATAATTACACTATCCTGTTATTTCTAGTAGTAACATAGAGAATGTATATAAATATTGAATTACCTTATTAGTTAATTAACAGTTACATAAGTTCAGGATTTAGCATATATGAATCTTTCTGCATCTCTCCTTTGTTCATTTTACACTCATGGATAATGTCGTGACTAGTATAAGAATGGTTCTAGAATAGTCTGAATATGTTTGCAAATCTGTCAAGGAAAGTGTCATTTTCTGCTATCTGCTACATGGGGTCTACAAAGTATTTTCAAGTGATCTATTTTTGAAAATCTAGAATGCATAATGTGTTTGGTAATTTTCAATTTGTGCCCTTCTGTTGTAACCACCTTGGTTTGCAACCACTCTACTTGGGTATCATTATTAGAAACTTCAAGAAATCAAAGAACATGCTGAAGAACACAGATGTAGAGAGTAACAGAAAGATGAGGTTGCTGAGAACTTTGATTAGAAAACTGTTTAGAACTTAAAACTGTTTGTATTTAGGATTCCGACATCCTGGGTTTCAATCCCAGCACTAACTTCTACTGCTACAACACACTCTGTGAATCTGTATGTCTTCCTTCCCATCTAAAATCAATACAACTATGGCACCTACATTCAGAATCTTCACAGACAAGAAATGGTCAATGTATCTATAACTTCTAGAGTCTAACTATTAGCTAGCAGCATTCTAGAAAACTTAGACATCATATTGCAGGATCTCTGAAGAAGTACTAGGCTTATATAGGCAGAATTGCTAATCCCATAAAATTTAAAAGTTTATCATATAAAAGTTTAAATGTATATCATGATTTTGGCCACTATCACTGTGATAGGTGATTTTCATTTTCAGATTGCTTGGTTTAGCATCAACTAGGAGATATGCATCTGTATGTGCCTGTGTTGATGTTAACTGGGGAGGGTATATCTACCATAATTGTACATAACTAGTTCTTCCATGGGTTAGTTACCAAAGAAAGGAATCTGAGTAGCAGCATTCATATCCCTCTTATTGCTGTGAGCCACTATCATTAGCTCTTTTACCTTGCTGAGACCATGACTTCCCTACCTTGATCAACTCTATATTTTCAAATAGTAAATAAGAATAAAGCTATTTTTTCTCTTAAATGGCCCTATTTGAGTATTTCTCACAAAATGAGAAAAGTAACTGGTAATAGTAAAGAGCCTTGTGGCCACAGTTAGGTGGCCAATTACATTTACTCGGATGAGACCTAGTTGGCCCAATTTTATCATGATCTAGTTTCTTAGAACTGAGAATAGTTCAAGGATAAAATTCATTTTATCTGTACTCATACCCTAACTCACCCCTGTACTTCAAAATATAAATGTATTTGGAGATAAGACTTTTTTAGAAAGCTATTAAGTTTAATGGACCTTTTAGGTCCAGTCCTAATCTATTCTGACTTGTGTTCTAATGAGAATAATTTTGAACTAACAAAGGGATCAGAAGAATGTGTGCACAGAACAGAAAGGCAGTAGAGGACAAAGCAGGAAAGTGATGTTTTTCATATACACACAAAAGTGAAAGTGCTTTATAGAATCCAAATGAGAAACTCATTGACCTTGAATCTCTAGTCTCCATCACGGTGAAAAACCTGGGTATCCTTTTTTTTTTTGTCACTAATCCCCAGGACTCCTTTATGACAACTGTTAATAGCTAAGCAAGAGGCCCCCTACTCATTATCATCACATATTTTAATGAAATACAAACTTAATAAAACTAAGAAATGAATATATTTGCAGCTTATTTCAATCATGCAGATTAACAGAGCCATATACCAAATTTTTCTTCAAGGATAGACATTGAGCATCTGCAAAATAATAATTCAAACACAGCAGGAAATTACAAATATCAGTAATCTAGAGTACAAAAACTCATTGATATAATCAAATTTGAGCCTTAATCATTCAACTTTCTATAGTTCAAGTTTCCATCAATGTTTCCCATCTACAGATTTCTTTATAAACCATTTCTTTAAACTTTAGCATGGTTACCATGAACAAATTTGGCCATTTATTAATTATCCTAAGTCAAAGTCAAGGTTATTATGTAATATCAGTGATATCTTCAAAACAAACAAAACAACAAGTAAAATTTATAATAATTGTTTGTTAGTCCAATGTACTTATGTAGCAATGATAACTTTGTACAGGGCTCTTATTTCTCCCATGTAAACATTTTTTGTTTGTTTAGATAAGGTCTCACTATGTAACCCAATAATTCACAAAGATCTGCTAGCTTTGCCTCTCCAGTGCTAGGATTAAAAATATAAAGTACTGTGTCAGGCCTCTGACTTAAACATTTTAAGAAAAAGGCAAAACTAAAAACAAACAAACAAACAAACAAAACAAACAACAGCAAAATAAAAGAAAAAACAAAGCACAAATCAAACAATTTATCACTCTCTATGCAAACAGAAAACATATCATTTCCCAGTGAAGAGGAATTTGCTTTATTGTAATAATTTTATAATTTATAATAATTTTATAATTTTATAAAGTGAAAAGCAGAGCACAGAAAATCAAGCAAGAACTGATGGTGCTGTTAGTGTGCTGAAAATAACAGTGGCATGGTTGAACTATTATACAGTTTTCTCAAGAGGACTACTACTTTTCTAAATGTGATGTCATTTGCTATCACATTTTTGAAAAAACGAGTGCCTGATTCTCATGCTTCTCCTTTGAACAAACTTTCTGAGTTGGTATCAGGATGATGGCCAGAAGAAACAAACATTTTACCTTTGTCTCTTTAATTGTCATTGCTTTTTGTTTGTTTGTTTCATTCTTTTCTCATAAACAGTCACACTTTTCCACTCTATCAAATTCAAAGTTGAAGTGCGATTGTCTAGTTTATAGAGTTCATCTATTGTTCAGATTTCCCAGTATGCACTGCAAAGGGGGAAAGGGTATACTTACAAGCAACTCTACAGGGAGTTAGAATAAAATATACATGTGCTTATTACTTATTGAACACACTGTTCTGAGATCAATGTTCTGTCCTAGTTTCCACATGCTTATTATTTCAGTTTTGAACATTAAAAAGCTAAGCAGTTAGTGTGCACTTATAATTTATTCCCTAATAAATTTAATAAACATTATTAATGGAACATATTTTTTGTGCCAGGAACAGACCTTGAGATAAAATGGTGATAAAGTTTGTTGAGAAAACAACAGATTCTTTATCTGCCCCTATTTCTCTTCTTTATGCTGTAATATGATTCTCTTTGGAGGACATGACCTGATCGCTCAAAGGTAGAGGACGATTTTATTATAAATATGAGAGAGTTAATGCAGAAGCATCTGGAAAGTTCAAGAACACAGAGAGAAAGCAGTGGACTGGTTATGGCCAGTACACTGAACCAGATTGTGAGAAGGGATTGTGGAGTGCAAATGAGGAAGAGGAGAGCAAAGAGGAGACAGGGCCAAAAAAAGATGATCCAAGATAACTAAGAGAGTACCAAGAATGGAAGAGACTTCGTGGCCAAAATGGCAGAGTGAAATAGGAATGCAAAGCTGAGTGAAGGGAAGCCCATGAGGTGGAGAAGTTTAGGGTAGAAGGGGGCTACTTTAGTTTACATTTTATGGTGAAGATATCAACACAGCAGTACTCTGAAGAAGTTGGTCATATTATATCCAATGTTAGAAGAAGAAAGCAGTCAATGCTGAGGTTCCGTTGACTCCATTTTAAACATCTCTTGCCAAAGGAATGGTTCAGCCTACAATTAGATCAATGATTTCACATCAATTAAAAACCATCCTTCTCATTCATAGCCACAGGCTATCCTAATCCAGACAAACTCTATTAGCAACTCTCTTTCCAGGTGTCACTTTCAATATTCTACCAATATGATCATTAACATTAACCATTGCAATACTGAATTGCTCAATAGTAGAGCAACTACTCATGAGAAAAATTTAAGAGTAAATTGATTGAAAATTAAATAATGTATAAGATTCAGTTAGACATACTACACTTGCAAGTGCTTAATAACTTTGTGTCAGTAGCTACAAGAAAGGTCATGTCTAAAGGATCTTTGATCCTTTCTAGGAATTATTTTCTGGTAAAATATTGGTATGTGTTTGTTTATTAGGATAGAACAAATAATTTTGTTCATGATGAGCAGAACTGTGGAGAAACCTGACTTATTTTACATATGCTTGTGGAAAGCAATTGATTTAATCTATTTCCATATACTTTTAATAATAAATATTATAATATTTATCAGTTATTAATTATTCAATTATTAATATATTACATTAATTTTAATTATTTACTATAAAATTAGAAATTTTATTACTATTGCTTTCAACAATGGAAAATAGGCTTTACTGTAATCATGTTCCTGCTATCAATTATGACAATAGACAGCAGAGGATAAGAGCCTCTATCCTCAAAGCTTCAGGATAATGAACAATAGAAGTCAACAATTATAGAATTGGTGCTTGGAAGGTCAAGGGGTCACCCATAAGGGATAGCAGGGGAATCGATGATAGATGATCACACAGGCACATGCATCTCTAAGTGGATTGGGATCGAGCATGCAAATTAGAGAATCAGACCAGCGAAGAGAAAGGAATCAACCAAAGTATGATCTATATGGATTTCATTGAGCAGGTAGCTGGCTGATTCTTCGAAGCACATTGATTATGAGACTTTACAAGTGCCCTTCATGTCATGCTTTTACTGGAGCAAGACAAATGACTTTCAGTTGTGTGGGGTCATGGTAAGATTAATGTGGTAAGTGCAGTGTGATAATGTAATGCCTCTATGATGCTTGTAATTCAATTAATTTCTTAATAAATGCTCATAGCTATTTGCTTCTTTCACACACTTGTATTTGCGTACATATCTATTCATTATTTGAAAATATAAGTGACATTGTCTAGCATATGAACATTAGCATGAATGTTGAAAAATTAACAATTATAAGCCGTGTACTATAACGTTATGAAAGAGAATGTGATATTTTCTCTAAAGTACATGAGTTTCCATATTTTCGCTTTTTACTGTTCCATTGGAGGGCAAACGCTTTTCATATTTTATATATCTTGATCTCAGAATTAAACTCTGCGGCAGCATTCTGTCAGCTCTCATTTTATATAGCTTCATCTCAGTATTAAGCGCCACCCCAGCACTCTGCCAGCTCTCAGGCAGTTGATGAGTTTGAAGGTTTTTTTTTTTTTTTTTTCCATTTCTTCCTCATTTGCATGCAGGTTGTGTGAAATATTGTCTTCACAAAGGATTATATGGAGGATAGTGACCTGAAGGTAAATGGAGTATAGAACTAGATTTTGTTTCAGAACATCACAGTTTTGTTGTATTTGTGACAGCATGGCAGGCAGTGGTTAAAAGCAGTGAAATATAGTCATGAAAGATAATATCTTTGTCATTTACAGAGAGGGAAGTCCTGAGAGCAAGAAAAGGAGAAAGAGTTAAGCAATAGGAGAGATCCAGGCCATACCATAAGAAGTAGGAAACTGTCAAGTATAACTGATTTACATAGACATAGGTTGATAAGTATAATTTTTAATAAATTATTTTTCTTCAAATGTTGACTGTTAGCTAGGCAGAGGGACACATTACTCTAATACTAGCATTCAGGGGAATGGAGAGATTAAGGTTATCTTTGTATAAATAGATATTTTTAAGCCAGCCTGGACAAACAAAGAATAATAACAGTGACAAGACCCAGACACACTTCAGTAAGAATAGATATCTAAATTACTTATTATCATAGCTTCTTTTCCTGTTGCTATGATAAAACACTCAGCAAATCAATTCAAGGAAGAGCTCATTTATTTCAGTTCAAAGCTAAACAAAAACACCAGAAATTGTGTATCTTCTTTGTGCTATTATATTTGTTATAGCATCTCAGGAGAATTTTCCAGAACATTAATGAATAGAATTCAGGATGGCAAATATGTCCAGAAAAAAGGTAGCAAAGTCTCAGACTGTGTGATCTGGAATATTTGTGGAATAGTCAGGAAACAGAGCTTCGGAGAAGGACTCATGGGAGACAAGATAGCTGATTGACTACAAAAGAAAATGTAATTACACATTTTTCTCATAGACTAAAAGGCAGAACAAATGAGAAATACTAGAAAGTCTGGTTGGAAGACAGGATGAAAATAGAGTTTGGGGATTTTTTTTTTTTTTTTGCAATTTACTGTTGTGCCCAAAGAAAACAAGCAAACATAAAACAAACAAAACAAGAACTAAACATTTCATCAAGAACTACCAATGGCAGTTACAGGTGAATTAAGAAAAATATAAAATTGTATGATAGCCACTGGTCATCTGGGGGGTAGAATGATGGTGGCTATCAATCAAAGAAGATGTTAATACTGTTTCCAATCAGCTGTAGAGGACACCAGTTATTTATACTATTGAGAAAAACTTAATTAGCTATAACTAGTTTCACAACATAGATATTTTATACATCTGGAAATAATCTAAATAGCCTCCTATCTCGAAATAATATCATATAGAGATGGAGGGTCTGGTTCCACTGTTTTATTTTTCAGATTGAATTATTAAAGGACAGGGAAAGTATGAAGGGCATATTTACTAGAATTTAAAATAAAATAAAAAAAAACTATCCCATGTAGGCACACTGTAAATTGGGGAGCTCCACAGAGCAGGCAATTAGAGAAGACAAAGAACTGTGCTGTCTAAGGTAAGCAGGCACAGAAGTCAGACACATGGTATACAAGCAGCCACATAGCAGGGAGAAGGGCTTGAGAAGAAAGAAAAGTCTCAAGTACTAGAAAAAAGCATAAGTAGGTCCTCGTCAGCATCTAGAAGAGATAGAAATATAAAAAGAATAATTTTATACTCAAAAATGATTATTATTGACAAAAAGAATAACAGGTTGTAGGGACTGCACTAGTGGGTGGGGTCCCTTGCAGGGAAAAGTGTCTCTTTGGAGTAACTTTGGAGATCTGTCTGTCTCAATAACACATATTAAAGAAACTCACTGCCCAGCTGATTGAGCATTCCACTTGGATTTGTACCCTTTTGTTTTTGGTTGCTTGGAATGTTAAGAGTCCATACCTCCCAGAGATTTTTATCTACTTGACAAGAAGAAACTAGTTCTCTGTTAATAAGCTTCCCTGCTGCTTGATCTAGAGGATATATAGAACTATGTCAGAAAATGTCTAACAGTTTTATTCATCTCCAGAATTTCTGAGATTTCCATTTTAACAAGTTTTTATTGCTGTACATGAATAAGACATTTTCATAATCTAAATAAAACCATTTTGGTTTGAGTAAAAATAGAAAATTCATTGTATCTTTAAAATAATACTTTGGCCGATACATTCTCGCACACATTTCAAATTAGACGGTGTTAGTTTTTTCAACCTATATCCTATTTCATTAATTGTTGTTATATTTTTCTTTCATTAAGTAAGCATCGTGTTTTATTCTGAGTATGTGTAATTAAAAAGTACCTGTAGGTGGAATGCTATTGGTGGAACTGTATCCTCCAGGAAAATCTGTTCCAGGCCTAACATACAAGTCTGGTATTCACTTATTATATTATATTATTATATTGGACTTTCCCCTATACTAAGAACACTTTTCAGAAAGTAGTTGGGAAAAAAGCTGTCTTAACCAGAGCCAGGTTATACCCTGATTCTGCAAACCTATTCAGAATACCTGAAATGTGACAATTTAGTAATCTAGTCAGAATCCACATCTAGAATCCCAAGTGTACACAAGATGGTATGCATATATGGATGGTATATTATACAGAAAAAATAATTAAATGCTGAGAGATAGCCAAAGCATTCCTGATTCCATGTTTTTCACAGTCTTTCTATATAAAGAGTTATTTGTTTATAACAGCAGTTGAGTTAGCTAAACTAGTCAAAAGTGTTTGGATGAAGGGACTCATCTTTATCAAATCAGGTTGACTGACATCCAGGAGCCCTTTCTTTCTTTTGCTTGTGTTCTTATGTCTTGAGTTAACTATATTCTTCTTTAATTCCCTGCTACTCTTCATGAGAGTTTTTATTCTGAATTTATTTAACCAAGAGCACATGGTTGACCAAAGGTACAATGTCCATAGTTATAAGGCCTTACACGTACCATGCCCACATGTGACTAGCCACACAATGAGTGCCTGTGTCTGAAATTCTCTGCCCCTGCCTCTTTTCTCCCAGTGATTGAAAAGTATGCAGTGTTACATGATAATTTAAATTACCTCTTCAAGGATACAAAAGAGATAATAATAGGAGGAAAAGAGAGTCTCTTCATATTGAAAAAGCATGGACTTTAAAGTTAGAAAATGGAGCACCCTCTGCTTTGCAAATTGGTCATCAGAACTTAGTTTTTATCCTTCTTAGTCCTAAGGCTTTACATCTTTCCATAAAATAACATTAAATACAGGGTTTTAAATACATAAATACTGTGTTTCATTTAATCTCTACATTTATGAGAAATGTACTCTTACTCATTTGTGTACAGCCACATTGAGTCCCACTGTAGTTAATTGCAATGGCATATGTAAAACCTGGTGTCATAATCTAGACTCACTTGGTGACAGAGCCCCATGGTTTCATACTTTTCACAATCATAGATACACAGGGTTAAAAATAAGTATCATTAAGTTCAAATTTTAGCTTTATGTTTATACAAAATCAGACAATAATATAATACCTATGAAGGATGCATGTAATAAAAAGTCAGAAGTAACTTGTCACAAGTCTAGCAAATATTAAAGCAGGATTTTACAATTATTTATATAAGGCTTTGAAATTATAATAAAATTATATTTTACCCTCTTTCCCTTCAATTCTCTAGACTCTTTATATACATCTCCTTCTCTGTTCCAAATCCTCTATAGCCTCTTTTTTCATTAGTTGTTGTTACACACACACACACACACACACACACACATATATAAATATAAATATAAATATAAATATATATATTCCCAAACATATAAATGCAGACTTTTCTGTTGTATGTATGTTTCCAGGGCTGACCATCTGGTATTGAATAACCAATTGGTCTGTACCTCTGTAAGCAAAGATAATTTCCTCTGCTTTCAACAATCTTAAGTTGCCTATAGTTCTTTGTGTAGGGTTGAGGCCACTTGTGCTTTCCTTTGCTGATGTTAACATGTCTGTTGCTACTAGCCTTCTTCAGGTCATATTTAGGCAATCATGTTGGTTTTATAATGATAATGTTGGCTTTAAGAATTATTTCTTTCATTCTGACCCACTTTATCTATAAAATAATATTTGGGAGGAAATATGTTGGAATACATTGAAAATACATCGAAAAGAAAGTTGGTTTAAACTCAGTAGTTTACATTAAGAACTTTTATGACCATAATCAAGTTAACTAGCCAATGACTAGCTTTCTCACCTGTCATGGCAAAGCTATATTCAATTAATTAGAGAGTGTCATGAAGTTTGATGCTGATAAACATGGAAAAGCTTTATTTTTAGTACATAGTAAACACGTTTTTCAATATAAATACAAACCTAACAGACTTGATGTATCAGAATGTATATGGTTATATAAAGAAAAGCTCCAAATATAGACTAATATTTTGAAGCATATATCTGCTATTTACTCAATTCATTTTGTCAAAAATAAAGTGTTATATTTATTGCATGACCATGAACAGCCAGAAACTAGATGAAGTGATTGACACACTTGTCTCGATGAAAAGCTCATGAAATGGGCACTATTATAGTTCTTTTAGAGATGAGAAAACAGGCTCATAGAGATTCCATAACTTGTTAATGGTTATAAACTTAAGTTGCAAAGTCAAACCAGATTGGTCTGATCCCAAGCCACATAATACTTTGAATATCACTGTATCTCAAATATACATTTTATACATTAAAATGAATCAGTAAAATAGAGAAGACAGCTTATAAAATTGCCAATTTACTGTGTCACCATAACTATAGAGTTTGTTTTGTTTTGTGTGCATGAGAAGAATAGATATTGATTCTAACAAGGTTTATTTTTATTTATGAACACAAAATGTATAGGGCAATTTGAAATTGCATTCATGTTTATACTTACTTTTAAAAGTATGATTCAATGCAGATGCTTATACAAATGACATTGTTTAACATTCAAAGCATAGCAACAATTTTAAAATTATATCAAAATCTCAAAACAGGTATGATTTTGAACTAACATAAAAGATACAGAATTATGATAAAACAGACTTATTAGAAAATCTTGTGCTTTGCAAAGTGAAATTTCAGATACCAAAATTCTGACCTTATTGGCTAACCTTGACATAATTTTAGAAATAAGATGCATCATCCATCATCAATGAAATTATAAAAAGAGAATTAATAGCTAACAAGTTTATTTTTTGTTTGATGATTTCTTAATATCCAAAGGACTATGTATAGCACATAATTCTCCTAGAATTGGGAAAAAATTCTCCTAATAGGAATTAATGATTGAAATCTGATGATTTCAATGTGTCTACTTATTAGCTGTTATATGATAATTGATGTTTTCTGAATGTGTAAAAGTACATATAAAAGGAAGTAAAAATAAATTTATCTTTGGAAGGGTGAGATCTGAAAATGAATTTGAAAAGCGTGGTTTTCAGGGACCCATTTACTAGGGAGGTATTTAAAAGCTTCATAAGAATGATGTCATTGTCATTAAGCTTTATTAACTCATCTTGGGAAATGGAACATGAAATAGATAATAGCTGTAATAATGGATAAAAGTTTCTGAAAAAAATCAAAACGCCATGTGAAGTAATGCATGGGAGATACCCACATTAGATATTAAATAATGCCTGGTTAACTAACATATGGATGATAAGAGGGTTATAGATTATGTTTTTTACTGTGGTAATGTAGTTTTCATACTGAAATATTCATTAAATTTTAACATTTGCATTTCAAGTTTGTGATAATAGTCCACCAGAGATTTCTTTACTTTTCTGTCTTACATGGATAACCATTTAACCACATGTATGTCTGGTGCCCACGGAAGAGCCATATTGGTGTAGTGAATGCAATATAGGTTCACTTCAAGAGAATCCAGTTCTTTTAACTGCTGAGCACACTTTATAGTCCTCAAGTGATTGGTTTTTACACACTGAAACTAAAATGAAGCATAAAGCATTGAAATCATTCTTCTTTTTTGTTTTATAAAAGTTACAATGGTTTGAAATAGGGATGTTGTTTAAGAACAGAGTACACAGGCTTTGTGGATTATCAGGATGTGAGCTGTTGGAGAAGAAACCCGGGAAATGTTAATATGGCACTCAGAAATAAATGAATACCAATGTCATACAGTAGACAGGGGTGACCCTTAGAAGAAAAGGCCTCAGCTTCAGTGTTACATTTTAATTTAAAGATACATTTAGAAATAACAAGATACATTTAGAAATAAAATTCGTCGTAAGCCTTACCATAGAAATATTAGAGATATCACAAGAAAAAGGAAATAATTTAATAGTAAATGCCAAGAAAAAGTAAGAGGATATCAAAGTGGAGGTTATGTGTCTGCCAAGTATTTAGATGGCAACAGGAGAACAAGCTTGTGGATATAGAAAGAGATATCTTACAAAATTCTACCTTCTGTTTCTTGAATCTCCATTTCCAGTCAACTAACAAACAAACCAATCCAAAACATAGCAAAAACCCAACTGCTAAATGTGCTTTCAGTTGACTTTTTTTTTCTCTTTCAAACTTCCAAAGAGTACAAAGAAGTCCATCATGTCGTTGTTGTTTTTTTTTTCTTTTTAAAATCCCTAGGGACAATGTGTTTGCACATTGGTAATCTTTGCATGAAAAAAAAGAAAAAGCCTATTGTTAAAAATCTGTAATATCAACAAAAGTCACAACAATGGAAGAGCAGAGTCATCTTAGTATCTGTGACTGTCAGTGTAGAAACTTTGAATTCACAGACCTGGGGACAATCACAATGTGCAAATGGACTCTATCTGGATTGAGCAGCTCTGTTGTTACTGTAATGTTAGAATGTATAAGTGCACATGGTGTCTCAGGGACCGACAAATGAGCTCACATAGTTTTCAGAAAAAGAACACGCACTAAAAATAACTGTTCTGTATTTCCACACTTACATAGCTTGTGTCTAACATTTATGCATTCTCTACAAAATGTGACACAAACATTTTAACTCTGAGATATTTGTATGTCAGTTCAAATTACTTATGGACTTGATATTCTCAGAAATGTGTTATTTTTCTTGTGAGCTACTAAAAGTTATCGATCTGAGGAATGTGCATAATAAGACTGTGGGAATTTAAATTTTTTATTTTATCATCTATCACCTCCTATATTCTTTAGAGTTGTTTCTCTTAGCATCATCTTTTGTGATATTGCATTTATTTTTTCCTCATCTTTACCACCAAAGATTCTCTGTATGTGTATAATTTCGTTAATTTTACATGTAATATTTTAACTTTGAAAGATAATTCATTTACTGTTTTATATATATTCTTATACAGATGACATAATTCTCTCTTTGTCTAGCTTCCCACTCCTCCTCACTCACTACTGCCACAACCTCAAATCCCTTCCAAATCTTTTAGTACTTAGCCGAGGATTGTTAATCCATAGATTAAACAAATATAGATTTGTTAGATTCAATGTAGTAAAAGAAATATATATTCAAAATGTGGAGGTCAGAAAAAGATACTAATAGTGCTTGGCCTGTGAACCAGACTATGAATGAGATGATTTTTGCTTAGGCAATGGAAATAGTGAGAGCTTCATCCCTGAGAATATAAAGGGCACATGAAACCCTTTGGAGGCAAATACTGGGAAGAAGCAAAGTAGAAAAAGTTAAAGGCTAAAGACAGCGAATTCCCAGAACACCTAATGACACAGCAGTTCTTTGTGATTACTTCTTTTCCACAACACAAAGGTTGCTGTGGACATTGGCTGGAGCTGTTTTATATCAGCATGAGTAAATGTTTCTGGTGAACCATAGGGAGGAACATGAAGCTCAGGCAAAGTTGAATGTTCTCTGTGTCATGGATTCAAAGAATGATGAAAGGCATTTCAAGACAGAGAGAATGTTTGTTTGAGTAGAGTACAGCTGTAGGATTGATACACAAAGCAAAGGATCTTCAAGGCAATCTCCATAAATCTATTTTTGTCATAATTAGGCAAGTTAGTCATCTTCATGTGTAGTTGTACAGAGAAATCATAATACAAAGGTACCATTGTTGACCTTGGTATCTTCCTGTGAATTTCCAGGATTCAACTACTAACATATGTCAATATTCCTGAGATGGTGTCTGCTCAAAGACATGAGAACTAATAAAAATGTATATATCTGGACATCGTTTAAAACATAACCTTTCGAATAAAATCTTTTTCTGTTCCCTGGTTCTCAATAAGTAGATATAATCCTATTGAAATGCTATAATATTTGCACAATGTGTTCTTACATCCTTTCTATACATCCTTTACTGTCCACATGAAGGATAACGTTCTTTCATGCCCCTTCCTCTTCACTGTGTCTCCCTGTTTCTTTCCTTTTTATACCACTAAACCTTGCCAATGTGCACATCTTTGCCATGTTACAGTTCCATATCACTCTCCCTGTATTACCAGTATTTACCTAGGTGAAACACCATGACCCATGCTTTAGTGTAGTGATTTGAGTAGGAATGTCCCCCATAGACTCATGTGTTTGAATGCTTTGCCCATAGGGAGTGGCAGTATTACTAGGTGTGGCCTTGAATTAAGTGTGACCTTTTTGGAGGAAATATGGCTTTGAGGTCTCTTATATATCCAAGCTAGGCTGAGTGTGGATATCTCAACTTCAGCTGCCTGTGAGTCAGGATGTAGGAATTTCATTTCTTCTCCACTTCCATATCTGCATGCATATTACCACATTTCCTGCCATGATGATCGTGGCCTAATTCTTTGAAACTATAAGCCAAGCCCTGTTGAATGCATTCCTTTTATAAGAGTTGCCATGGTCACAGTCTCTTCACAGCAATAGAAACCCTAATTGAGACATCTAGTTTGTGTGCAGTTAAGTTGCTTTGCCTATTCTAGGGGTTCTCAATCTGTGAGCCATGACTCCTTTGTCGTTGGAAAGAACTTTTCAGAGGGTTTGCGTAACAGATATCATACATATCAGATGATTGCAGTTCATAACAGCAGTAAAATTGCAGTTATGAAGTAGCAACAAATAATTTTATGGATGGGTATCACCTCAGCACGAGGATTTCTATTAAATGGTCAAAAAATTAAGAAAGTTGAGAACAATTGACCTATTCCAATCTGAAATTTCTCTGGTGTTTATCCATTCAAGTAGCCTTTGAAAGCTTCTCTTCAAAGAAATACCTAAGAAAAATCATATAACTCTATGATGATTCATTAGCGTATAACGACTTTTTAAAATATTTGTTTTATATTTTATCTTTGAAAGCTTTGTATGCATGAATATATGTGCATCACACATGTGACTGGTGCCTGCCAATGCCAAGGCACCAAGAGAGGGCATTGTATCTGCTATAACTTGAGTTAGCTCTGTTTGTGAGTCACTATGTGAACAGAGATCCTCTACAAGAGCAGCGAATGCTCTTTACTGCTGAGCCATCTTTCCAGCCCAGTATGTGGTTTTCTTACAAACATAAAAATAACAGTTTTGGCAGCAATAAAATCTTAAACCATTTATATAGCCACTGATATTAAGAAGTTTCAAAATCCAAGTGAGTTCTTTTAGCCACATTGTGGGAGAGAACAAAGCAGGGTTTTTTTTTTATATTCATTTACTAGAAAGAAAAAACAGGATCAGAGAGTTTATATGACTTCTATGACCTCACTCAGCTAGAATCCAGCTAATAAGAATGTAAGCAGCAAGAATCTAGCATTAAAAGGAAATCCCCTAATCCAACTACAATGATCCAAACAGTGCTGGATTAGCTAATCATTTATACACTGGTAGCCCTTATTAGTGAAGTCAGTTTTAAGGTATTTTAGTGAATGTTAAATTTATAACCAAGTCTGCATAGATTTCTAAACCACAAACTTAGGACTAGCAGCACTTTCATTGTCAAGGAATTAATGGTTTCCACAGTGTCTGTGTAGGCCTTTTCTGTTGTTTTCATCATTAAGTTATTCCACTGTATGGTATCTGTAGACAAGTTTTAGTTTGAATAATATTGTTATTTCTTTGGTTGTTTAATAAAAGATAAGGTATTGGGAGTATCATATCTGGCATGTAAAACATTTTGCATTAGTTTCTGTTAAATATTTATTATCGTGTGTTTTTTATCCTGACACAACTCAATTCATAAATTAAATAAAAACGCTGTTCTTTGACTTTTTAGTTTAATAAAAGCTGAACCAAATTGATAAAGGCTCAGTTTCATAAGCAAGAAAAGTATTGTTCCAGATCCCTTAATGTCTTAACTATCTGGTCATAAAATAGCTCACTCATTTGATGTTTAAGGAAAGGATTTAAACAAAATTTTGCTATGCGGTTGTTTTCTACAACACAAAGAAGGGATGATCAGGCAGGTAATAACATCATCGAATCTCACGTTGCTGAGGATTTGGCAAAGCAGATAGAACACAGATGGGGTAAACTATGGTATTTTACAGAAAGACTTAACTAAAGTGGCCAAAACAGAATAGAGGCTGGTATACTTAAATGTTAAACAAGACTTCTCAGCACAGTGTACAGCAGGACAGGTTAGGGAGAGTCTATCAACCTCCCTGCAGCATTTAAGTAAAAAGAGAAGGTCATTATTAGTTCCTTATGAGACCTCGCACTCACCTAAATATATTGTCAGAATGGGTTAAATAGAAATAAACCATTTAAAAGAAAATAAACAAAATTTGTACAGGACACATGCTGAATGCAATGAGATATTAGCAGGGAGCTTTATGGACGATGGTAATCCATTTGAAATCCCAAATCATGTTAAGTTCTATACGTGTGGGTGGGGGTAAGGATGTGGGAATGTGTATCCTTAAGCATGTGCATATCTAGAACATGAATGTCAATGCCTGCAAGGGCTCGAGGCCATGGAATCCCCTAACAATGGAGATGCAGGGGCTGTAATCAGTTGTATGAGTGCTGAGAACCCTAATTGGATCCTGTGTAAGATCAACAAATGATCTTAATTGCTGATCCTTCTTTCCACACCCTTACTATTCTTGATAATTAAAACTTTTGAATCACAGAATGTTTCTTTTCCTGCTTTAGGAGGTATTTAATTTACATCCATTATAATCCTCAAATCACCACTAAGATATAAGTACTATTATTAATTAATCCACTGTAGTGATTATGACACAGATATTTTACATAGTATATCCAAATTACAGAAGTGATGAAAGGAGACAAAATATTAATTGAAATTTTCAGTTAAGAATGCTCCCAAATTAAATAAACCAAACTCTTATACCAAAATTAAACATGTGATATTTTCCCCACAGACCATATTATAAATAGGAATATATTTTATATAACATTTCCAATAGTTCTTGAAAATTTTAAAGTGCTATTGATGATAATCACTTTATTTTCCATTCCAGCAGTTTTCTTTGTTAAAACTAATATTGGCTTATATTTTCATATTTGACAAAAGATTCAAGACTAAAGCTTTGTTTTGTCAATGCATAACTGTCATTTATTTCTATTTTAGACATTACTTACTTTTCAGAGGTAATTCATCTTATTTGAAGAGAACGTTGTGATTGAACACGTTTAATTTGGATCATCGTTGACAAGTGATTAATGCAGCTATCTATGATATCTAAACGTATCCTGGCACTTCCCTGCCTCCCACTATTATGACAGTGATGATGTTTCTTTGTGTATTCACTTTTTTTCCAATAGGCTGTTTATTATTCCAGTTGGAGTAATCAATCAAAAAATTCATTTAATAAAACTGTTTCCTGCTGACCTCAGCACCCTTTCCTTTGCATGCTTTTCCCATTTGTTGTTGAAAAGTGGTAATTTTTTTGAACTGGAGACATCAGTTTGGGGGATTTAATTTAATGCATACCCATACTCTTCCTGATTTCTCCATCTGTGACATCTTCTAGGAGACTTGGTGTAAACCTCAGTGGAAAGTCAATGGTCCAGACCCAAGAAATTCTATTCCACTCCTGAAATACAATCCTACTCTTTTAATTATTTCCACAGGACATATTTTCATTTAGACGGTATTTCCCCTAGTAAATAAAGTGTCACTGGAATTTTCTGTTCCCACTTTAGGCTGGATTTAGGACAAGCCTCACAGCTAAGTCATACTGAATCACAGCATTTCAGACATTGGACCAACTTTTTTACTATGGGAGTAAGAGCCCCTTTGAAACATCTTTAATTTGATAGAATAACATGTGTTTTAATTTTATATTAACATAGGTTCAGCAGTAATAGGATTAGCAAAAACATGATACAATATTTTATAGTGAGAAAATATTTTTTTGCATTGCATGATTTTGGATATTCTCTACAAACTATACTTACTATGTTGCTTAAATACAGCTTTCTAAATTTTTATTAAAAATTGCTTATTTTTATTTAAGTGAACCTGTGTGTCTGTATATGACAATGGAAGCTGGAAGAGGACTTTAAAGTCTCTGAAATTGAAGTCATAGATGCATCATCTGAATGGAAAGTTTGCTCATCAGAAATCGCTAGTATATGCTGTTTGAAAGGACATTCATACTTTTTTAAAACATTGGATTTATGGCATTTTGTTTAGAAGAAACATAGCCAGGTAATTTGTTCAAAGATAATGGAGCATCAAAATAGAAGAGAAATAATAGAAAGAATACAAGCTTCCTCAGAATGGGTTTTGCTGAGGAGTATGAGCTTGGGATAATTAGGAGTTGGACATTTTTAAAAATCTTAATCAGAATCTTTTTGATGTGTGTGCATGTGTGCATGTGCATGTATGTATGAACAAACATACATATTAATCACTAAGTTACCAAGTTCCCATCATGCCCCATTTAGTAAATTAATTAAAATATAATGAACTTTTTATGATTTGGTCATCAAAACAGAAAATAAGAAACTCCAGTAATGAAGTGTGATTGTCAATCTAACCTGTCAGTTTGACTGAATTTATAATTGCCAAGGGAATAATCCTCTAGGTATATTTATAGGGAAGCTTCCAGATAAGGTTAATGAAGCAGAAATACATTATTCCATGGGGTGTATGACAGACTGAATCAAAAGCAGAAGGATGAAGTCCAAGCGCTCATCCTTCTGCATCTTGACTAAGGATGCAATGTGAACAGCAATGCCCCTCTGCTTCTGCCAGGAGGGCCTGGCCCTGACCCACAGAATCCACTTGAAGCCTACGCTGAGATCAGCTCCTCCTTTCTTGCTTGCTTTGATAAAGCATTTTGTCACACCAATGAGAAAATCAGTGTCTACCTGAGAGTTTGATAGCAACTAGGCTGTCAACACCACAGGATAAGAATGAAGTAGCAAGAGGAAAAGAATATATAAAATCACTGTACCATCTATAATTCCTTGACCTTGCTTTTAGTTAATTACCTATATAAGAGCTATTGAATTGGAAATATAGTAGCTTTTCATTTCATTTTAAAGTGCATTTAATTGAAGAAACATTCAAATCAATGGGTTTCACTACAGCACTTTTACAATGTTTGTTTGAAATACTGAGCCTCCTCTTCTGTTTCCCGCTTCTATCCCTGTCCCCTTTCCTGCTGGTCCCAGTAACATCTATTCTGCTTTCAAATGGCATGTGTATTGTTCTTATTTTCTCTCTTGCCTTTCCATAGAAAAATCCCTTTTTCAATTGTTGTGATCCATATTCATGTCTATTATCTATGTATGAAGGAAGTTATGTTCTTACTCTTCGTAGTTGGGGCTCTTCACTTAATTTTCAATTCCATTCATTTTCCAGAGTATGACCTATTTTCCTTTTGCTTTTTGGATGAATAAAGCCCACTGTGTATCACCAATTTCCCCCAGTTATCTACTGATGGATATTTAGGCTGATTCTATTTCCTGGTTACTGTGATCAGCTGTGAGCACAGATAAGCAAATATTTATAGCTATGGTAGGACTTAAAATTCTGTAGGTATAAACTAGGAGTGTAAAATTGGAACATGTTGGAACTACCATTTTTTCTTCCACAACTCAGTTTTCAATATTCCCTCATAAAACTAATAAATGGATTATATAGAAGCTGAAACCTTCTTCAAATACATTTTCTCTCTAATATATAACTTATTTTGCATAAGATTGCTTTTTATTATTATAATAATCCTAATATATAATGGGTTTATTTGTTTTCGAGATAGGGCCTCATGTAGTCAAGACTGGACTCAAACTTACAATGTATTTTACAATGGCATTGAGTTCCTGATCACCGTGTACTTCCTGAGGAACAGGATTACAGGAGTCTACCACCATATGAGACCTATAGATTTTAAAAATTTATAGTTATATATTTTTATAATTTTGATTTATATTTCACCAATTTAACTTAACTTAAAGACTAAATATTTCATAGTCTCACTTTTCCAAAAATTTATTTTCCAGTATTTCATTTACCCAATGGCTTCTATAGCACAAGAATGTGAAAATGAATATTCTAGAAATAGATGACCATTAAGCTTTAGATATTTAACTATTTGAGGAATGCTTCAGAAACTCTTGTCATATAACTGCACCTTCTTTCTTGCAATGAGAACTCCCCTTATCACATCTTGATTTTCAGTGATACATGTCCTTATTCAGTCAATCATGATCTTGGTTTTCAGGATGATTACTGAAACTTCACAAGGTTTAATTGTTGTTGTTATTGTGCACATAGCTATCACTGTTGCTAACTGTGGCTCAAACGTAAGAGCAGCCACATTGTAATTTTTAAATTCGATATTTTCTTTATTTACATTTCAAATGTTATGCCCTTTTCTCATTTCCCTAACAAAAACAACCTATCCCATCACCTTTTCCCCTGCTCACCAACCCACCCACTCCTGCTTCCCTGTCCTGGCCTTCCCGACACTGGGGCATCAAGCCTTCACAGTACCAAGGGTAGCTCCTCTCATTGATGTCCAACAAGGTCATTCTTTGCTACATATGCGGGGTGAGCCATGGGTCTCTCAATATGTTACTCTTTGGTTAGTGGTTTAGTACCTGGGGATTCATATAGTTGTTCCTTCTTCTTCAGCTTCTTGTGTCGTTTCTCTATCTCCTCCATTGGGGACTCTGCTCAGTCCATTGGTTGGCTGTGAGCATCCACTTCTGTATTTGTCAGGCACTAGCAGAGCCTCTCAGGAGACAATTATATCAGGCTCCTGTCAGCAAACACTTGCGGGCATCCAAAATAGTGTCTGGGTTTTGGTAGCTGTATATGGGATGGATCCCCAGGTGGGACAGCCTCTGGATGGCCTTTCCCTCAGTCTCTGCTCCAGAATTTATCTCTGTATCTCCTCGCATGGCTATTTTGTTACCACTTCTAAGAAGAACCTTGAGCTTCATGTGGTCTGTGAATCTTACGCAAAGTGAACCATGAGCAGCTCCTCAGAGTAAAGCCCAGTAGCTGAAGATGTTTTGAGAGAGAATAGAGAGTGAATAACCAGACATACTTTTCATAGAACTATTTATATGATATGATTATGGCTCTGTTTAGTAGTTAATATAAATATTATACTCTCCCAAATTGATTTATTGTATTTTATTTTGTATATATTTGCATAGGAAAACACACTGTATATTAGTTTCATTACTCTGGAAGGTGTGACTTCAACTGAATGGTTTAGAACTTCTGCCCACTGACAATAAGTCCTGTAAGGATTTTCAATAATTTAAAACTATGCACATGCTGTGTATAATATATAGAAGAGAAATAATTGTTTATAACTATTCTCTTAAACAAATATTAAAATGATCATAAAGAAAACATTTGATAGCTATAAATATGAACTCTAAATGAAATGAAGTGGAATTCAGCATTGTTACTACTTTATTTTAAATTCCCAAAAGATCGATAATCCCCTAACACATGATGTCATCATTTTCACTTTTCTCTCCTCATCTGTAAAGCCTCTTGTAAAAAGAAAAAATAGAATTCTTGCTCTTTTGCTTTCTCTTGATCTTGCTCTGTTTTTTGTATATTCTTTATTTATATTTCAAATGTTGTCCCCTTTCCTGATTCCTCCCACCCCCAAAAATCCTGTAAGCCTTAAGCCATCTCCCCTTCCCCAGTCAGTCCACCCCCACTTCCCTGTTCTGGTAGTCCTCTACACTTTGGTATCAAGCCTTTCTAGGACCAAGGACCTCTCCCCCATTTGGTGTCCAACAAGATCATCCTCTGCTGCTGATGTGTCTGGGGCCATGGGTAGCTCCAAGTGTACTCTTTGGCTGATGGTTTTGTCCCTGGGAGCACTTGGTGACTCATATTGTTGTTCCTCCTATGGCACTGCAAACCTCTTCTGCTCCTTTGGTCCTTTTTCTATCTCATCCATTGGGGACCTTTTGCTCAGTTCAATAGCTGACTGAGAGATTTTTCCCTTTGTATTTGCCATGCACTAGCAGAGCCTCCCAGGTGACAGCTATATCAGGCTACTGTCAGCAAGCACTTGTGGGCATCCACAATTGTGTCTGGGTTTTGTAATTGTATATGGGCCACTAATCAGTCTTACTCAGTGCAGTGCCTACCTCCAGATCCCTAGCACGACTTACAATTATAAATTGCAAGCTGAAATACCTCCTTTACTTCACTAGTTGCTTTTTGTCAGAGTTTTTATCACAATAGAAAGCAAACTTGGTCAGCTATTTAAGGAATACATCAAAATGTATACCATGTTATAAATAATAATATCATGGTATTTTTACAAAACCTCTCTTGGATTGATTACATGGGTGGTACTAAGAAGTAAGATGGTTAGATCCAATGATAAGACCATTTTTAAAATGAATTAATAAATATACCCTGGTCAATGGCCTAATATAGTTTTCTTTTCTTTTAATCTGGTAGCCTATCAAAATGTAATTTCACTTATCAAACTGTGTTGGATGGTTTTTATGTCAACTTGGCACAAGCTGTAGTTACCTGAGAGGAGGGAGTCTCAATTGTGAAAGCACCCTCATAAGATTTGGCTATAGGAAAGCCATTTTCTTAATCAGTGATTGATGGTAGAGTGCCCAGCCCGTTTATGGTTGTGCCACTCCTAGACTTGTGGTTCTGGGTTCTATAAGAAAGCAGGCTGAGCAAGCCATGAACAATGAGCGAGCCAGTAAACAGCACTCCTGCATGGCCTCTGCATCAGCTCCTGCCTATACATTGATGCTCTGTTTAGTTCCCACCCTCAGTTCCCTCCATGATAAACAGAGATGTAAAAGCTCAAGCAAGTTTGCCCCATCATTGTCTTCTTAGCAACAGTAATCTTAACTAAGCCATACATTGTTATATTGTAGAAATCAAAATGTCAGACAAATTTAATATTAAAAACTCCAAGTGATATCTATGTTTCATGCTTAGCATAAATACACCTTAGCATAAATAACACCTTAGCATAAATAACACTTTAAACAACAACAAAAAATCTCTCTCTATACTATAAATTATTGGGATTTAGCATGTTATGTTTATCTGTTATTGCTGCTTGCTTTTGCTAACTCTGCTAGACTAGTGCAGTTGGTATACATTATGGTGCTTCTGGATCCCAGAAAACAGGGAAGCTTAGTGATGCACAACTTAGAAAGCTGCATGCAGGAGTTCCTCTGCTGCTCAAAATCAAAACAAAAATAAAAACAAAACAAAACAATACAACAAACAAAACAAAACAATGCAAAAAACAAAACGAAACAATGCAAAAAACAAAATGAAACAAACAACAAAACAAAACAAAAGCAAGAATCAATGTGATTATGTACATCATATACTTAGGATCCGAGCAACTGCGTTGAACTACTTACTAGTGTTCATGGAGAGAATCTGATGACATTTGAATGAATCAGTCCTTCTAGCTTTCAGAAAGAAACAGAGTCATCGATTCAGAGCTCCTGGATATTTTCTACAAAAAGTGTTGCCATCTTTTAATTTTTTCATATCTTATCTCAATCAGCTTTATCAGCAGCAAAAATAACCCTTAACTTTTAATATTTGAAGTTCCTTTATCACTTTACATTTAGTTTTGATTTTTAAGTTTAAATTTATTGTACTTGGCTTCTATGATGATCATAATGACTATTCTCAGCCCACCCCCTCTAACATTGTCTCTACAAATATCTTTTTTGTGTTTATTTCTGTCTTCTTTTGTGTCTTGGTACCTTGTGTTAACCAAGGACATCTGCCTGACTGCTATTGCAGAAGTATCCTTGGACTGTTGCTTGGCTCAACAGAGGGTACAAAACTAGGGTTAGTTACACCTCTCTCTCCCAGTCTATTTATAGTTCAGAGATGAAGGTAGGATTCTGTGCCTTTCTGCCTACTTCCATACCCTGTCTTGCCTGACTATTGATAAGGCTTGTCTTCATTGGTCCTAGCAGGGATAACTACAATTGATGTGAGTTAATGATCATAGTAGGTATATCATGTCTAGGAAATGGTTGTCCATAGCCCTTCACCCTATCTCTTTACATACTTTTGAATTCCTCTTTTAAAATCTTTCTTGAGCTTTAGAAGGAGTTGTATAAGTGGTTTTTGTTTTGTTTTTGTTGTTGTTGTTTTTGTTGTTGTTGTTGTTGTTGGCTAAGCCCACATCTGTTGTTTATTTTCTGTGTTTTTGGCAGCTGAGTCTTTGTATTCACCACTGTTCATTGTACAGCGACTCATCTTTTCCAAGTGTGGTTAATCAGTGGATTTGGAAGCTATAAGCAGTTTCTATTGATGTCATCAGCACAATGTAACTTCCAGGCAAAACAGATGCAACACCCCAGGGGGAAGAGGTTAGTGAGCAGAGTGCACTGGGTCTTCTTGCTCTCCTCCCAGGCAGTCTTACAGTTCTTGTGCAACAGACGTTTGCAGATGATGGAGTAATTCTCACACACCTTTATTCCTTCTGGATAGGATCTTATGCACAGTTTTGGGGTGAGTTGTGTTTGACAGCAGGTGCTTCCTATTGGCTTGCTCTGAGATGCCTCATCTGCATGAGGAAGGACTTGTGGGTGCGGCCCCTTACATGACAGATGACCACAACCCTCTCTATGTGGGCTGTGGCTACACAACAGGGACCTGTTGGCAGGCAAATCTCCTACTGTCCCCTCAGGGTCCCCAGGGCTTCTAGCCCTAGCTCCACCTTACCTGGCTTCCTCTCACAGTGCATCTCCCTGCACTGCAGAAAACAAACTGATAGAAATTCAGCCTTCACAGATGATCTTTCTTAACAAGGACAGTTTTTAAACTAAGGTAATTAAGTCTTTCCTAAAATGCTGTTATAATTGTACTGTACCTAATAACACCAGGCAAATAGAAGATATGAAATACAGATTTGTTAACTCTCTTTCTCTCTCTCTCTTGTCTCCACGGATGCTCTTTATGTTTCTTTTGCTTTTAGTTTTAAAAGTATTCCTTTTTTTGCACTAGTTTTCTTAGCAGATTCCTATTTATATTTTTTTGATTATGAAATTTATGTAGGTTGTTTTTTAATCATTAATTTCTATTATTATGTGATGCCAGAAATCCTTAATTTTTAGAAAAAAATTAATGAAGAAAAATGTAGTTTAATATAGAGGGATATATATATGATATATGAGATATGATATATATGGATTTGTGGACACACCCATGCCAAAAAATCTATGAAATATTATGGTAGTGAGTATACAGTGCAATTTTTCAGGTATATTTAGTTATATTTTACATAAGCTGGTATCAAGGAAAAATTGAAAAAAGTTCTAGTCTTATTTTGCCTTAAGATACATGGGGGAAACCTATTTTGCCAAGTTCAATATTTATGAACCAGTCTAGAGTTATTCTTTCCATTTTTTGGAAACGAATCTAAATGATAAAACCACAATAAAAAGCTTTTGCTTTCCCTCGATGAACCTTTTGCACCTTAAAAGCCAGAGAAAACAATTTAAAGAGATTCCCTGAAGATACTGTTTGCCTTTATCACTTCAAGAGCAATGCTAATTTATAAGTTATGTGAGTACTCCATCGGCTCTGCATGCATGCCTTACAATTCTCTCATAAGAAGACATATTCCTTCTTATAGCATTGGATATAGTCCTATTCTCCAAGGTGAAGGCTGTTGTAAGTATGGTAAGGACCATATAGACATATTCCTGAAAGGAGAGATTAATGCTTTTGTTGAAATGCACATCTAAAGAAAATGCAAATCCTTCACGTCATCTGTATTACTCCAGGGGATTCTGACTTTGCTAAAACAGTTATTTAATGCTTACCTCCTCCGACACCTCCATCTGATAATATGCTTAGTGCTACTTTATGACCCCCACGGGGCGTCTCAGCAAGGATGCTTGGAAGATAATTTCTTTCCAGCAAAATAGCTAAGAGAACATTGTTTCAGCATTGCTTTGATGTCTGGAATTATGTCAGCCAAAATCAAACTTCATGTATCATCTTTGGCACAGAGTCTATGTGTTTCTTAATGTTTGTGATGGGTTCCCTTTCCTAAAAAAAAAAAAAAATGGTGTTGCTGGATTGACAACACATTTACAATCTTTTATATTATTTTATTTTACTCACCTATGCAAAGATAGCAAAAAATGCACAAAATAACTTTTCTGCCTTTAGGAACATGTAACACATAGGAAAAAAAAAAGGACATATAGTATTAATAAAAGGTGTGATGAAAAGACTGTGATGTATTATAACAAGATAGGGGTCCTTGTGCATGACACAAAGAAACCCAAGGGGTGATGGCTGGCCTTGGGTGGGGGCTAGATTAGCATTTGGGCAGCTGCCAAGCACAATGTTCCCTAGATAGGACAGTGGACTGCGAGATTCTGCTGGGCTCCGAGTGAAGCTCTTTCTTTGCCATCCCTGCTAGCTGTGCAGGACTTTAAGCCTATATGGCAATGCCTCCATCTGTCAGACGTAGACGTATTCCTGCTGATAATGTTTCTTCCTCAGTAAGATTGATCACTTTCAGCACGTCACCTGCTTGAAATGGTAATGTGTGCTACCATGCTGCCCATATCCTTTGCCCTCCAGCTTGCTAAATGTGCATTTTTCTAGTCTTTTCTCCCTGTGTCCTCCTAAAATTAAATGAATTACCTGCATGAAACTTCAGAGTTCCTATGTGATTTACAACTGCCCTGCATCCCTGGCCACAGGCAGAATAGTAAACTTTGCCCTACACCTTGTTGGTACTTCTAAGTATGTAAAACAATTCCACCTCTTTCATCTTTCTGGGTTTGTCTTCCAAATGTTTATTTTTTTAAAGGGAAGTTACTACATTGTTTCCTCAAAGATTCCTGTTAAAATATTTCATCAAAAATATTTGCAGCCTAAAATGGTGTTTATTTGAAAACTGGTTAGGTTTTTTTGGCTAATTTTTTTTTAATGCTTGGCAGCTGGTATCTATCACAGAAGTGCTGACACCATATTATTTAAAATAGCAGTGCCTCTGAGGCTGGCGAAGCTATTTAAGACAGACTTCAAGAAGGCTGGTGAAATAATAGCCCAAGATATGTTATGTCAGCTGGTTCTTCAGCATGGAACAGCATGAGAGTCCACACTGGTTATCCTTCACAAAGACATAAAATCCATATCCTGTTCTGGTCATTAGAGATCCTGTGGGGACAGTATTATGGGTGAGTGTACAGGGAGCTGGTGTGCTAGCCACAGGTCATTTGGGGCAGGGCTGTGTTTTTCTAGTAAACTCTCAGTTGAACTTAGAGGTAATCTGAGTAGCATTGGGGAAAGGCTATGGAATTTGCTGCTCTGGGCTAAGTTTGCAATTCAGGAAGAAATAGTTTCCTCAAGAGAGTGACCAGCATCAAACTTGACGAGGACCTTCCAAAGAAGCAAAGATACTGGAGCAATTATCATACAGTATATTATTTTAAATCATCATTTTTAAAACACATTTTGATTTTTTGTGGTCAAATCTTACTTTGCGTAAGAACTAAGGAATTCTTTCCTTATTTATTGTTAAATGGGAAAGTAAGCATAAACATTAGGCTGGAGATGGGACATCCAGGATAGTGCAAGGAATTCAAGAAGAGAAGTCTCTGCCGATACTTTGATATACAGAACTCAGAGAGCTGCGGGAGGATTTGAAAATAGTACCACCACCCCAGGAGGGAACTGGGTCATGAGAGTGGAGAGCAAATTAATAGAATTCACACTCATTAAAAGACCTGTAGATATAAGCCTGTCTGTTCTCTACCACTTGAAGACTAGGAAAACTACACTCTGAAGGAATTCTCAGCCTGACGGACCATTGTGGAACTTGGATTGCTTTAAGCCCCCAGATCCACAGGAAGAGAACGTTTTCTTTCATCTGCCCAGTTTCTGCCATGCCATTGTTTCTCTCAAGACCAACACAATGTAACAGTGCTCAGACAGGAGTCAGGTCTTCCTCATCGGAGGATCAGCCAGTTCACTCCATCCAGGGCTTCATTTGACTGGATGATGGCTTGTTTCACTCAAATTACAATCTCATCCAGAATGAGCATTACAGGTAGACTTATCAATGGGCCATTTATTCAGGCTTCCAGTAGCCAAATGAGTTTGGCACACAGAGTCTATAATGGGTGATGCAGATATAGTGTTTGTAATGAGAAACTTTACAGTGGTGAGTATTATGACTGCGGTGGAGAAACGTCTGTATGCTCCAACCCCAGGCAAACAAAAGGCTTCGATTCATTCTACCCAGTAGAGGTTACAAGAAAATGCTGAAATGAAATAGTGAATTAATTTATAGATTATAATTCTTTTCTTCTAAATGTACTTTGCTTACACAAGCAGTCAAACTAGCTTTTCTTTGAAGAGTAAATAAAGGGAAAGCAGAATGCGGGAGAATTAAAAGACTTGAACTGTTAAACAGACATATGTTACTTAAAAACATTTGTTTTAGATTTAGTTTTGTACACTGTAGTATGGAATGGCTTAGAACTCACCATATATCTCAGACTGGCCTCACAAAGTTACTAATCCTCCTGCCTCAACCCTCCACTGTAATTATAAGTGTGAGCCACCAATTTAGGCTTAAATATTTCAGTACATGATACTGAAGCAGGATATGATAGAGATCAATTATTATATAATGATGTATTAATTTATTCAGTGGTTTACTTAGAGCATGTCTTGTACTGACTATTTACCCAATATGACTTCACTAGCTCATGGAACACAATAACTAGAGAAATAGATGAAACAATGGGCCATTGGCCTTAACAACCTATTCACTCCCACTTGCATGTTTCTGGGCTTTTGCTTGTTAGTACTCTCCATATTGTGGTTTTACAGTAGAAAATGAGAATACAAACTGCACCTGAGATTGAACCCGGCTTTTGGTTTATCAATGACATATCCTCACTCCTACTCTAATTGGTGATAACGTGCTTATTCCAGTAAGATCCCTACAATAGTAACTATGCCTTTATATATCTATATATCTATGCTCTGTCTCTATCCCTATCTCTATCTATTCTATATATTTATATCTATATATCTATCTATATCTATATCCCTCTAATGAGTATATGTAATATCTAATCTATATAACCATCAAATCATCTAATCAGCTACCTATCATTATACTTTTATATCTTTATTCCATATAGCATATGTCATATATATCATATATTCTATATATTATATATCACACATTGCACATCTATTCATCATATATATAAACATATATATACATATATGCATATACATGTATATATATATTATATATATACACACACACACACACACGCCCACACACATACACACACCTATATCAGTCATGCTATCAAGAAGATAGGAAGTTGAGTGGGAGATATAGGGATAAGAACTTGGGAAGAATTGGAAAGGAGGAATGAGGTATAATAAAAAATTTACATGTGTGGAGGAAGAATACACAACGACAAATTTTAAAGTATTTAAAATACTTGTTAGTATAACTTAGCAGCACATTTCAATTAATATAAATGTAATTTAATTTCTACATCATTCACATGCACTCATTTACTGAGGTTCTTGCTTTGTGAGTCTTGAGAATTTGGCTGGTGATGCTGTTTCAGGTCTTCAGCAGACTTGTATGGAGAAATTAAACAAGTGACAGACACGGTTGTTGCCTGAACTTGCTTATTTTATGAGCTGGAATAAAAATGCTTGTTATCAAACATTAAATCTAGATCATTTTGAACCCCTTAGATAAAATACTTAATAAGAATTTACTCAGCCTTGTAAATAAATTTAAAAAGTTAATTGACCTGCACAAATTTGCTAGCAACCTTCCTTCTCCCACAGTGCTTAACTTCTTGTAAAATAAAGAAAATAACATTTTTTTTTCACTCTCCTCACAGATATTAGTGCTTGTGAGGATTGAGTCTATTCTTATATATTACTTTGTATGGTTCAAATATAATCTACTAAAGCACTGCTTTGAAAACTAACTATTCCTAGGAGATATATGATTAAGAATTTGGCTTCCTGAATACTGAAGATACAATTAGCATATCAAATGATTCCCATGAAGAAGGAAGAAGAGGGCCCTAATCCTGGAAAGGCTTGATCCAGCATTGTAGGGGAATACCAGGACAGAGAAAAGGGAGGGGGAAAGATAGGAGAATGGATGGAGAGAAGAGGACTTATGGGACATATGGGGAGGGGGGAACTGGGAAAGGGGAAAGCTTTTGGATTGTAAACAAAGAATATATATATATATATTAAATTTGGCTTCCTTCGTTCATTCATTTGTTCCTTCCTTCCTTCCCACTCTCTCTATCTCTCTATATATCTCTATTTTTGTCTTTTTCTTGGCCATGCTTGCACATGTGTATGGCATAGCTATTCTAATACTATTCTAATATGTTTCTCATCATGAATGATAGTTTCCAGTGAGGAGTAGTGAACTCTTGTTAACTGTGACTCAGGTTAAGGAATGTCTAAATAAAACTGTTTAAATGAAGAAAATCTCTCACCTGACACGTGTACATTTCAGCACTATTTTGTCTCACTAAACAATGAAAAACTTATGGTAAACAAGATGTAATTTTCGAAAATAAAAGTTAAGGGCTGATTGGAATAGGCCATTACTAACATTTTAGGAACTTACATGCATGGGAAGATAAAACATTTTATCAGAAGGCAGTTAATACAAAACAATAGCAGTACTGTCAATTATTTTACATAAATATGTTCACTTAAAATAATTCTTTAATAGGCCTAGAAGGATTAATTTACAATTGTAAATTCTTGATCTGTACAATTCATTTTTTTCCCTTTTGGGAGAAATAGATGCCTTCTCTCTAAGGAATACAGTTGTGATTTGGTGTAGAGTTTGAGAGTAAAATATGCAAAAAGAAATTCAAGCCACCCAGCATTTTCATTGGTGCTGGGTAGGGTCAGATGTAGTCTTGAAAAAGCTTAGATGGTGCTACTAAAAGGGCTACAAAGTACCTAAATAGTGGCGCAGTTTCATTAATTAAGCATTAATGGAGAAATAGATACCAAGTAATAGTACAGCACATATAAAATCATGTGTCCCAATTCAATGTAATCTAAAGAGTATATCAGGCAGGGTGTGAAAACCAGTTGTCAGGCCCTGATGACTGTCTTTCCTACCTTTGGCACAAAGGTTCAACTAGGAAAAATAATCCATTATGAATAAATTATTTCAAAGAAAAATGTTAATATGTGGATCACTAAAAACATTCAGGAGTTTTAGCATATTATAGACTAGTTAATTTGTATTTCATGTGTTAATTCTCTTACTTTTGGTGTATGTCTTTGAGAATATTTAACATACTTAATAGGTACTTCAGGTAAATATAAAACCTTCAGTGACTAACTGGAAAAAGGATGTGATCAAAATAAGAGTATTATCTCCTTTTCAGGAAATAATATTTGTAAAGAGAAACATGTGTCTACTGAAGACACTGTGATACTACACTCTTGTCCATCTAGTTCAAAAGAGTTTCATCAGCCAAGAAGAAGTATGGAGAGGGTCCTGATCCTGGAAAGGATTGATCTAGCATGGGAAGGGAATATAAGGACAGAGAAAAAGGAGGGAGGGGATTGGAGAAGGAATGGAGAGAAGGTTTATGGGACATATGGGGAGGGGGGATCCAGGAAAGGGGAAATCATTTGGAATGTAAACAAACAATATAGAAAATAAAAATATTAAAAAAAAAAGAACTTAAACTAAAACTTTGCTGTTACTTATAAACATACATGTTGGGTCTCTATTTGAGTGAATTTATTTTGTTGCAAAGATTCTTGTTAACTCCTGAGAAAATTATATAAGCAGTGAAACATTATGTTTGAAATAACTATCACTACAGTTGAAAACCAGAAACAATTCAGTTACCTAAGTTAAGAGCTGAAATTATATGTGTGCTAACATACCCAACATTAGTCTTTTAACTGGTTATATTTAAAAGTATTTTTAGAGTTACATCAGGTCAAAAAGCATTCAAGGTTGCATTGCCATTATCCTGCTTTTAGTGGTGATTATAACAAATAAAAGTGTAAGTCTTGAAGTGAGATACAAAATTGTACCAAAAGACTTTTCTGTGTCTACTAAGTTCTTCGTGGGATTTATGTCCTTAAATCCATTTATGTGTGGCTTTGCATTTATTTATTTGCACATAGTTAGCCTTGCAAGTCCTCTGAGTTGCAATATGGTCATGTTGCATATCATTGATTTGGGATGTTTGTGTCATTTGTGTTTTTTTTTTTTTTTTTTTTTTGATGAGGTTTGCTTTAGAACTTTGAAAGCTTCATCGAATGAGGCTGATAATGGATTTTTTTCCTCCTTGTTGTTTTGTAGATTGAGTTGCAGAATATGGCTGTTAGGTCTTTTTTTTAAAGCAAATTGTCTAATCTTTGGCCTTCTCTATGTGTGTGTGGCAAAATGGGCTGTTGTTACTACTTCAATCTATTTCCATTGTATCGATTTGATTGATGGTCATATCTTATTGATACAATTTTGGTAGAACATGAGTATCTTTGAATATATTTCCAGATTTTTTGAACATTTTTCCAGATATTCTAATATCTTTGAATATATTTTTTCAAAGTACTATAAATGACATAATGTATGTCACTGGAATCCTTCTAAGATACCTTAGCGTACATTATATACACATATAAAGTTGTTAAATCTTCTTTAAAAAAAGTATTTACATTTATTTTCTATTTGTGTGTGTCCATGTTTGTTTACACATGTGGGTGTGAACCTGAATTAACTCATATATGGAACTTAAAACACAACTTGAGGAAATCAGTTCTCTCCTCCATCCAGGTAGATTCTATAGATTAAATCCTATCACCAGACTTGGCAATAAGTTCCCTAACCTTCTGAGTCATCTCATCTCACTTGCCTTGGGATAGCTTCTTGATTCATTTTTCAACCTAGTAGTATGAAGTGGTTTTATTTATGACTAATTTTAGCTAGCTGGTATCAGAATAACTAACAGCCAGCTCATTTTCTGTTTCTATATACTCAGTATATTATTTTCTATAATTTAACTATCAATCTCTGAAGGTCTTCACTACTGAAGTTTTCTCTCTTTGTTTATTGGTACGCTGAGGAGGTTTACACTCAAGGTTATTGTTAAGAGATGTTTAATTATCCATAAAAATGTGATAATTGTTTCCTAATTGGTTTGGAAATTACTTTACTTTCTCCACTACTGATACTGGGGTTAAATGGTCCACTATGTTTGTCCTGATGAGGTCTTTCCCAGGGCTTCTTTGTTCATCTGCTACTGTCCTAATATGTTCTCTTTCCTGTGCTCCTCATGACTGGCACTGTCATATTTTATTCTGTATTGCCAGCTTGGTAGTCATGAACAGTCTCACTTTTTGTTTGTCTTGAAATATTTTTTCTGTCAAGTTTAAGAGACAGCTCATCTGGATATAGCAGTCTGGGCTGGCATTTATTTATTTACAGGATTTGGAATATATCATTCGTATGTTCTTGGTTTTGAAGGTTACTTGATAAGAGGTCTATATTATTCTGACATGCAATTCAGAGCTTTTTCTTTATAGGTTTAATGGTGTTTATTTGCTTTGTATTTTTGACATTTGACTGTATATGTCATGGAAACATGGCCATATCTAGAAATGATTCTAAATGTGTCTTGGGTTTAGATATGCATTACTCTTCTAGGTTTGGAAAATATCATGGAATTATTTCATTGACTAGATTCTGTATGCTTTTACATTTTACCTACATTTCTGATATTACCTGATGAATTCTTGTTTTCTGGATTATAAATATACCAAATGGGCATGCCTTTTCCCAGGTAGTTGTTTATAGGGTAGGCTACATTCAAACTCTTTGCATAGCATGGAATTGTCTTGACTTTTGACCATGCCCTCTCCACAACTCAGGTGTAGGATTATAAGTGTTTACAACCACAACAGGTTTATGTGGTACTGGAGTTCACAGTCAGGTTCAGCCACACTGCGAAAACTCTCCACAAGAATACAGTACCAGCCACTCAACATTTCTTTTCATGGATACAATTTGAATGTTTTATGTTCTTAAATTTTGTTGACATTGTTATCTTCTCTTTCTGTTTGGACAAGGGTAATTAGTGATACCTTCTCATTATATTTGATTCCTTGAATTATTTTTCATTTCTAAGATTTCCTTTTGCTCCTTAAATTCTACTTCACATACTAATTTTTCTTCCAAATTCCCATGCTGTTGACTTTTCCATGCACATTCCTCATTCATTCGCCTACCTTTCTGAGTTTTTCCTATCATGGTGAAATTCCCTCTTCATGTCCTGACTTGAATTCATTTTTTTTTTGTTTGCATCCTTTTTGAAGTCATTGATCAATTTTACTAGTTGCCCTCTTGGAAAATTCAACAATCATTTTACCTGCACTGTTACTTTTGAGCTCTCAGTTGAGGAGTCACTGACTTTTGCAGAAGTTACGTCACCTTGCTTTGTTGTCAATTGTTCCCAACATAGTATCTTGGTTAATTACTTGGGAATTTCATACAGCACACTCAAATCATGCTTGCTTCCCAATCCCCCCAGGTTCACCTCATACCCTTGTACCACTCTCCTTCAAATCCACCGAGTCCAATTTGTATTGCCCATATAGACATTGATACAAGGTCACACTCACCAGTGGCCAGCCTCTTAAACACAACTCACTTCTTCCTCACCCCACTCCCACCAGAAACCATTAGTGGTACAGAACTACAGTTCAGCATGTTTATCACAATTTTTAAATAACTTCTTTAATAATCTTCTTTTTTAACTGTTTCTGGGGCTGAAGGGTTATTACAAGAGTTTTCTTTTTTATTAGATATATTCTTCATTGACATTTCAAATGATTTCCCCTTTCCTGGTCCCTCCGCCAAAAGTTCCATAAGCCATCTCCCATCCCCCTGTTCCCCAATCAACTCCCTCCTGCTTCCCTGTCCTGGTATTCCCCTACACTACTGCATCAAGCCTTTCCAGGGTCAGGGGGTCTTCCTTCCTTTTATATCCACAAGGCCATCCTCTGATGCTTATGCATCTGAAGCCATCAGTAACACCACATGTACTATCAGGTTGATGCTTTTGTCCCTGGGAGCTCTGGGAGTACTGGATGGCTCATATCATTGTTCCTCCTCTGGTGCTGTAAACCCCTTCAACTCCTTCGATCCTTTCTCTAGCTTCCCCATTGGGGATCATGTGCTCAGTTCAATGGCTGACTGAGAGTGCCTCCCTCTGTATTTGTCATGCACTAGCAGAGCATCCCAGGTGAGAGCTTTATCTGACACCAGTCAGCAAAGTACTTGTGGGCATCAATAATTACAAGAGTTTTCTATGTCTCCCCTTCTTGGTCATGAGCCTATAGTCATCCATACCATTGCAGAAGTGTTTCTTACCTCGATCATGGGCATAATCATGGTTGTCAACATGGCTTCTGCAGCTCAGATCATGTCCAGTAACATGGTTTCATCAGCAGCACAGATCCCAGATATTAAAATGGTTTCTACTGACAGCACATACCATGGTCATCAACCTGTCTCTTGGTGGCAGAACAGACCATGGAAGTCTTTCTAGGAAACTTAACCCAAAAAATGAGCCATTATTCACCTTGGATATCTTGTTTCTCAAAGCCAGGCTGATTGTGCAAGTCTAGAGTCAGGATGAAATGTTTCTTTGTCTACTGTACCCATGACCACATAACTTCATTACCACTTCCATACTTCTCCTTCCCACTACCAGAGGTTCCACTGAATTTCCCCATCTTTCTATTTCTATGTGTACCTCTCTATTGCACATTCATTTATTAAAGTGTTGTTGGAATCTACAGTGTGTCACAGAATATATTATTTTCCCCAAACTCTTTTACTTGGAAATACTTATTCCAATGAGTCACTAGGTTCAAAGTTTCTGAAGCACCATAAAAACTGGAATATCATGAAACATCATTTCAGGTAACCTGTTTTTACCCAGAATCATGGTGATCATGCAGTTGGGTGGCACTTCCAAGGTCAGGACCAAAATAAGCTCCAGGTCTCAGCATATGACCCAGCACTTCACACTAACTGCCTGGTGGGACCCCAAGCATGGCAGTCATCGCAGTGGCACAAAGCTCTTCTCCCACAGAGTGGGGATGGCAGTGGTGATCCAATCACCCTGGTTGCCCTATTTAGTAGCAACATATTCCTTTATCTGCTTCTCCAGCTGACTTCCTATACCCATAAGCATTACTGTGTCATTTCTTCTGCTATTCTTTGTCATTTGTGCTCCCTATCCCACTGTCCATATTGAATTCTGTGAAATCATTTCGAAAGGCATCTTCTCACAAGACCAAATTGTTCAGTCATTCAGAGATACTTTATACTCATCAGCTTCACATTCATCCTCCACTGCCTTGTATCTTTGTGAACCCTACATGTGTCTCTGGAGCCTAGGAGTCCCTGTGGGACCTGGCGGCAGCTGCCCTCTTGTAGCTCTCTCCACCTTGTGTGTCTATGTTTCTTTTTCTTTTCTATGTTCAAATTGTATATATGTTGTATTGAGCATCTGCTGTGATTTTTATTTGTAGTTGGAACAATCCATTCCTGAAGGTTTTGTCTTTAATGCTATTCAGAAAATATAAAACAAACTACCATAATATCAACCGCATCAAAACATAAAATACAGATACATTCAAAATTAAATTAATGAAGCTTCACTAATTTATCTTTAAGGGTTATAAAATAGAAAATGACTAGACTAATGTAAGTATTGAGCTATGACATTACTATTCAGCGATATAATATTTATGTATATATGTGTGTGTGTGTGCATGCATGTGTATGTGTATGTGTGTGTGTGCATGTGTATTTGTGTGTGTAAAGGTAGAAATAGTGAATAAATGAAGTAAGCAGAGAAAGGGATAATGGAATACATAAAATGTTACATAAATTAAAGGAAAATGAAGAGGTATCAAAAATAATGTTAAGGAGGGGAATGGGAAAGAGCAATATATTTAGAAAAAATCCAGGTAGAGAAACAATAGCAAAAATATTTCATAGTAATGATAAAGTTTGGAAAATAATTAATGCATGCCAAAATATAAACAAAAGTCACGGATATAAAAATAATGAAATTAAATAAAAACAAATAGCAAGAATATTAAATTAAGATGATGTAATACTGAAAAAGTAAGTTAAAAATTCAGTAAAAATATGAAGGTAAATATATTTTTAACAACATGAAAAATTTAAAATGCTGCTAAAATTACAGTACAAAGGATACAACAGACCTATAAGGAAATGAAAGTAGAGCAAACAGGGGAAAAGACAGAAATGTTGGAGCAAACATTAGGTCTCTTGTAACATGAAGACTATAATGTGGATGGGCAGGACATCAGTGTACACTTTGAGCTCTTGTTTCCTTGTCGTTTATGCTGGTGTTGACTGTGTATTGTGAATCTTCAACAATCAAACAATAGTCTGCCAGTGTTCTGAGTCTGAAGCCAGAGTGTGATGCTTAGAAGCATGTTATGGTATAGAAACTTGTCTATTCTGGAGTCTTGGACCAACCACAACATCACCAGGTCCACATGGCCTCTGTAGAATTTGAGCCCTTGGGATCAGGTCTGTGTTTAGCATGACTGCACCATCCTAGCAAACTGAGGCAAATGCCATCTCAGCTTGCCAGAAGCCACCATGATAGTCAGTCGCTACCTGTGCTATATACCATGCTTTTCTGATGTATTTTTCTTATTTTGTCTCAACTCATATTACTAAAAGTAGTCAAGAAAAGACTACTATAAAGAAACAAATGGGTCTAAGTAGCTTAGGAGAAACACAGCACAGGAGAGCATGTCTCATGTCTACATTCTCCCCAAATGATGTTAATTGGTGGTATTTGTACCAATCTCAACCATCCTTGATCATTTAAATTGGACCAATCAAAAGTACTTGTCTGGGCCAATTACACCATTACCACTTAATGCCAATCACAGTCACTAAGGCTTGTATTTTGAACCAATCAGTGTTTCTCATTTTAATGCCAGCCATAATCCTTCTTGCACTAGGGAAACTGCTATACCTCTGATCAAGGTAGAAATGATTCTGTGAAACTTTTGATTGAAAATCATCTATAGGTGGTCTCTGACATTCCTGGCTGAGACTATGCTTTGGAGAGCTATGACAATCAGCTTCCATCTTTTGCATAGTTTCTGGAGGCATCCTTGGTGCTTTTGACATTATGGGTGTTGACTAAAAGCTAATACAACTGGCAGGTTGACTTATAGACATTTTGCTTAAAGCATTTCATGCTACAAGAAAGAAACTGTACAATACCTGCTAATTAAGGAGTTAAATGGTTCAATCAACAACACGTTTGCTTATTTACATGAAAAAATGAATGTCAGCACGCTGACAATTTATTGCTAACAATTTATTATGAACAGTAGTAGTGATTTTAAATTTCAACAGTGTGTGTGTGTGTGTGTGTGTCCAGTGCCTAGGGATAGGCGTTGCCTTCATTTGCCTTAATGCTATACTGCTATTAGCTTCAGAATCATCTGCAAAAAAACTGGGAAGAGATTCCTGCTTCTACCTTCAAATGGTCCTGTTAGTACATGGTTAGTACACTAACCATGTGCATTTTAAACATGTAATCACATTGATATCGATTGATTCCCTGGTCCTTGGCTTACATTTTGAGAGAAACTGACATATAAATTATCTGGGAAGCATGACTGTGTGTTAATATCATTGTAAATTGTGTTTTTCAGAAAATTAAGTTCAATTGCATGCGAAGAGCTCCATGCCTAGGAGCCAATGTCAGCTCTGTGCAGATACAAGGTGATGCTGATTATTTCATCAACCATCTTGGAATTCCAACTGTGCAGTTGGCTTATGAGGACATCAAAACATTAGAGGTAATTGTTCCTAAATGTGTAAAGTGCTCACCACAACATTGCAGATGTTCAGATTTCATTTTAACAGAACTTTGTATTCCTCTTTAATACCAAATAGGTCACCATTGGGAGGGGCTTCATTGTGAAGTCATCTTATTGTTCAGAGGCTTTGTGAGCCTGTTTGAAAAGCCAGCCTTTTAAAGAATGTTCAATTCAATTTAGAAAGATTTATACTGTAACATTTTCACAGAGAGATTCAAAAGAAGAAACATCAGTTGTTGGATTAACATCAAAACACTATCGTAGTCTTCAGTGTTCCAAAAAAACACGAGGCACAGGCAGAAGACTCTCCCCACTTTGCCCAGGGGAAAATGCTAACCTTGTACTCTGTGTTATGTCAGTCTTATGGATTAAGTCCTTCTAAGTTTATCAATAGTTTGCCTGCCTGCAAACCTTGTCCACAAAGAATGACACGAAAGCATGATTCACTTTAATTAACTTTGGTCCTTAATGTTACAGACCTGAGTGCTTCAGTGTTTCTCAGAATTATATCACAGTAAACTGCTGCTAGGCAAATTTGAACCTTTTTGAACACATAGTTCATGTGTCGGTGAGAGGTTCCAGAGTACTCTGCTTCATAAAATGATTACATTGACACCATAGTGACTAAAAGTGGAGGGAAATGTATTTTGGTCCTTCAGCATGGATTTGTCCAGAAAGGAACATTTACATTATGTTTGTAAAGTCCTACCTCCAGCTATGTAGAATCCTAAATTCTACTCGACTATGACAGTGTTTAGTTTTTATGTATTTCCAACCAGAGTTTTCTGTTCCACATTCTTGCTTCCCTGTAGATAGTGATCATTATCAACTTAAACTTATGGAGCACACAAACTCCAGGAGAATCTTTGTAGGGAGATTAATTCTTTGATAATATAGGAATAACACTTTAGATTTACTCGATTGAAGTTAACATTTTTACTCATTATCTTTATAAACACATTCAAAAACCATTTTTATTGCTGTTGTTACTTGTAAGAATATGGGATTGTGGGAATACATGTCAGAGCAGGCATGTAGAAATCAGAGGAGAGATTTCAAGAATAGATTTCCTTCTTTTACAGTATAACCTGGGACTTGAGCACAGTCATCGGGGTATGTGGAAGTGTTTCATCTATTAGCCATCATTCTGGCCTTCATTTATCACATTTTAAAAATGTATGCACATGTAAATGTGTTGATTCTATATTTCACAAACTCAATATATGCATGTTAATAAATTAATACATTAAGTTTCATTAAGTTTCCTGTTCAACACCATTAAATTTCTCTCATCATCCTACAATGCTACCACTCCCAACTCTTGTCATGCTATCTAGTTGAATGCTCCTGTTATGTGCATGTTATTTATTTTGGTTGAGTTTTGAGCCATGAATTAGAGCATTCTAGCAAACCTGTGAGATTTGAGGAAATTCCTAAGACAGACATTTACAAAACAATTATCTAACCTCTTGAAGTTATTTTTTAAAATACATTGTTTTTATTTACTATAGAGTATACATTATAAAATGTGGTATAAATTAATTGACATGGTTCATGAGAAGGGCTTAGCTAATACTGGGTTCATGCTAAGATCCCACCATCTAGCAACCATTGCTATTATCACAATTTCTTGTCATGGGGTAGGGTCCACAGATTACTGGCATATTTCCAAATTACTCTGAAGCATACATCAGTGTGTGATTTAAGAGCTGTTCATTTTTAAGGTGAACAAAGGTAAAATTTGAGGACTATCAGGTTGAAGAGAATATATGGAGCAAATGAGAGAAAGCCAATTTAAAAGTGGTTGTAATGAAACCATCAGGGAATGCTCTCATCACTGGGGAAGTTCTGAAGTCCACATCACTTATAGAAGTGCCTTACTCAGAGGGAGCCAAACAGTTTTTCAGTTTTTATTTCAAGAATGCCTAACTTTAACCTTCCAAATAATTTTTATTATATTTGTTTCTACAAAAGTAATTAGAAGACTGTCCCCCATTCATTAATGATAAATGACCTTGTTCATGTTGATGTAGTGGGAAGAACTTTTAAAAATAGATTTGTCCCTTGCAAAATAATATTGCTTATGACAAGATAATTTTGTCTTGAACTCTCCAAAGAACAAATAATAACCTTTATTTTCTGGGTTAACCTATCATAAATATTTGTACATAGCTATTAAGGGGTATTATAACTATTGAAAAGCTGCATGAAGGATATTAAAATATTTTACTATACCAATTAGTAAAATAGTCAAGGAAATTAGAGCCTTGTCACAAATTTTCTTGGCTTTCAAACTGTAATTTTCACACATAGTCATTAAAGAAGTATCTATGAGGGTTGAGATGCAAACACCCAGTTTCTGAAGGTCTGTCATATCTCAAGTTTCAAGTGCCTATGTCTCCCTATGCCAGTATCTAAAGGAGAAGAAAAAATCAAAGTGATACAAAAAAGTACCTTCCATATTTGCATTTGAATTTACAATTTCCCCCACATGCTCATGATTTTCAGTTTGTCACAGTCAATTTGTGACACTAATATGAAGGCTTCATTGTCCTTAGGAGATCTAGATTGATAGGGACATTGGGAGCAGGATGGTACTGTAATTGTTTGTACCTTATCTTGGCTTCTTGTCCTGCTGCCATGTAAAGATTCTACCATATATTGCTACCACCATGAACTTTTGGTAACTTCCCTGATTTTATAGATTGTACTACCTCTAAATCTGTGAGAATAAAAAGAATCTTCCTTCATGTATGTTCTTTCTGTTCAATATTAGGTCGCAGTGATACAGAAGAACCCAATGTTACAATTTAGTAAGAATTTAAAGTGCTCTTGTGTATAGTATATCTAAACTAATTATAAATTACTGAGAATGAATTAACCCAACTCATGATAAGGATGAAATGGAATTTAAAGTGAAGTATCTGTAACAAGTTCACAAATTTACAGAATAGCCAAAAGGGGAAACAACCTCATATCTGGCTGATTCTAAACACATGTTTTCCACTAGCACACCAGGGAAGCACTGGGATTTGGTTCATCAATATGTTTTGTTTGTTCTGCCCTTTATTGAAAAACAACACATTTCTGGAAGCACCTGGATTCTCTTTCTCTGTGGAAACAATTGTCTCAGAATTGATTTCCAACTTTCTATACTATTTATGACAGTCTTCTTGGCTGTTGTGAAATGTACATCGATTAATATTTTCTTCAATATCCAGTTATTCCAAACATGGGAATTATATGACTAACATGGACAGTCACATATTGTTAAGAGCTTGTGTCATTTCCATTACCAGATTATTCCCTATCAGACCGGAATTCAATTATCACTATACTATCTTTGAGTAAAAACCAAAATAAATAATTCTGTAATTGTTTACAGTTTTAAAACTTCATGTTTTAAGTAAGCTGAATATGACTATATTTGTGTTTTGAAGACGTTATCTCAAATATAACATAAATTCTAGGATTTATGGCAATATATTAATCCATGTAGTAAACAGATTATGAATCTATTATCCCAGATCCCTCTTAGAATGTGCTTCAGGACCTCAATGACCACTGAAATTGTTTAAGTGCATAATATATACACTGATTCCCTATGTGTACAAACCTATAATAAAGATAAGTTCTTAAGCACAGATAAAGACCAGTAATGATGAACAATAGAATAGTTTAAGAATGATCTATACAAAAATTCTGCCATTGCTACTTTTGCCAAAGGAGGATTATATGAACATATGTACGGCAGTGACAGTGAAGGCAATCTCTTACCCAGTAACTAAAACACAAGGAAAACATGGATCCACTGGACAGGATGGAACACAATATTCTCTAATTTTGTCAAGCTACAAGAGCATCATACAACTTAAAATGTATTGTTTAATTTTCAAAATTCCCACTTAGTATTTTTGGACCAAAGTTGATTATAGTTAACTGAACTGGTGAAAACAAGACCATGTGTAGGTGAGACCTCTTTACATTTAACTTCATCAATTAAACCACATGAAACACTTGAACTGTAGCAATATAAGCTATTGTAAAGTTAGATTTGTTACATATGCAGAATGTTATTATATTTGTTAAATGAAATCCAACAGTTTAAAATGTGTATGTCCAATTCTTTACATTATCCATATTCTCAGGTGAAACTCTTCTCCATAGCTTCTGTGAATTCAAATATATCACCTGAAATTGCTTATAGCCCCATTAATCTTTACCTTTCCTTTGCATCTTTAAATTTTCAGTAACTAAAGCTTATAAATGCACAGGATAGACCGATTTGTTGAATGACAGTATGATTTCTTGTTATAAGATATTGCTCTATTATTTGAAGCTTCTCTGGTTTTCAGCTTCATTTAAATAAGGTTTTAAATTCGTAAACACTCTTGCACCTGTTAGGAGGTGTTCTGCACAGTTTAAATAGAAAGTTGAGACAGCCATAAGGAAATGAAAAGACAGATGCTCTCCAACAAAGTGTGTAGTATTTATGACAAATGACGGTCCAAGTCACATTGCTTCTGTTGCTTCCCACCTGTTAGACATAATTTTGGTTCTAGATCAGTATATTTATTCTCTGCAAAACATGTCAGAGGACCTACCTTTCTTAGTGTATCAGATGATCATTTATGCTCACCAAGTTTTATAGCATAAATTGAAGCTCTGTTTCCTGCCATTTAACCTTATAGTTCTTGCACTCCTACTTGAAACGTGTCATTTGAAGGCCAATCTATCTAACACTATAATTCAGGACTTAAACTTTACATAATGATAAGATAAAAGGACATTATAGCTTAAACAGTGAGAGTCATATAATTGTTTCAACTTCATTTAGTAAGATGCAGATAGAAATCTAAGTGTCAAAGGCACTGTGAGACACATTAATTTTCTTTAAAAGCTAAATGATTTTATTACCAATATGACTCCTGAATCAATATACAGAAAAGTATAAATATGCTCCTGTATGAACTTTAATGATGAGTAAAATTTATGGGGCAAAGATGAGAATTAATTTCTGCATATAACTCAAAAAGCAGTAGCAAAAGTCATGCATAGTTAAAGGAGGAAATCAATTAGCATATTTTTACCTGATTTTGGTCAGAGGAACTATTTTTTTCCTTTAAATTTTTATTAATTATTTTATTTATTTACATTTCAACTGTTATCTCCCTTCCTTGTCTTTCCTCCACAAATCCCCAACCCTACAGGACCAAGCACACCCCTCAGACTGATGCCAGATGAGGCAGTCCTCTGCTACATATGTAGCAGGAGCCATGGACCAGCTCATGTATGCTCTGGTTGTTGGTTTAGACCCTAGGAATTCTGAGGGGTTCATTTAGTTGATACTATCACTCTTCTTACAGGAATTAAAAGTCCAAGAGGGCTGGGATGTGAGAGGTTCCCAGGACCCAATGCATATTTGATGACATTACCCAAAATACTCAACAGCAGGGAAATAGTACCTAAAGAGACCACCTCCAGTAGATAGACATGGCCCCTAGTAGAGGGATAAGGCCACCCACCCATCTCAAATTTTTTAACCCAGAATCATTCCTAACTAAAGAAAATGCAGGGACAAAAATAGAGCAAAGACTGAAGGGAAGGCCATCCAGAGACTTTCCCACCAGACAATCCATTCCATCTGCAGACACCAAATCCTGAGACTACTGCTGATGCCAGGATGTGCTTGCAGACAGGAAGCAGTCTTGTATGGCTATCCTATGAAAGGATCTGCCAACATATGACTATGATGCAGATAGTTGGCCAACCAGGACTGAACAAAAGAACCCCAATAGAAGAGTTAGGGGAAGGGTCTGAAGGAACTGTTTATATATAAATTAAAATCATTCTTTCACTATATTTTCTGCTTTGAACACAGCAATATCATCACTAAGTTAACAAATGATTGCCATTCAAAAGTCAGGAGAAAAATCCAGATTATTAAAAAATTAAATTTCTTTCTGCATGTATTCTACTGATATTTTACAACCTCTTATAGAAGAAATCCTATCCTAACTAGTGAATATTTTGTGGAGTTTCAATGTGGAATAAAAATATGTCCTCATTGGAAACAAGAAGAAAGCTGTCTTTAATATTTAAGTCATTAACTGTAATCAGGCAGCTGGTAGTGGCCTGGTAGAACCCTGGAATGGAAGAGCTGACTTGACGAAACCAGCCTCCTTTGTATTGTTTAGTGCACAACAAGTGTTCAGTTTCACCTCACTTGAGGATGTGAGCTGTGCTTCTGTATAAACCTATGCAAGTCTTTTCTGGTCATCTCTGGGCATTATCATCCTGCTCATCTGACAAACAACATGAAGTAGAAAATAAAACAATCTCACATACTGATGCTCTACGAAGCATTCTGCCGCAAAGAGACATTTCTTTGGAAGAGAAGGTTAAACCCCAATCAACAAATCAACAGTTACAGAGCAGGCTGGGGAAGATTTGATTGCACAATATATGAAATGGCTGTCACACAGGGAGTGCTATTAAAGTTGCTGTGCGCTTCCAAGAGCCTGAGGAGTAAACACAAGAAATTGAAATATGAGACAGATATTGGGAGAAAAAAACAAAGAATGGAGAAACTCTTAAGACTCAAATGGATAATTCAAAATCATGCTTCAAATTGGTTAATATTTCCAGATGGCTGCAAGGAGGACAGATTTCCCATATGCTTGTCTTTTTTTGGAATTCAAAAAAATTAACATTTTTTCTGGATGGCTGTCATAATCAGATCATAATATATATCATAGGCATTATATTTTAACTCCAATGCTGTTTAGGAGAGTTGATCTCTTTAATGATCAGTCCTATTATGAGGACATAAGGGCACATAATGAAATTTCATAACAATATTAAAGTGGGTTTAATTGTAGGCTACATAATGGTTTGCTAATATTCAACTTCAGAATACATGGCAAGTTTCATATGATTTGTTTAGATATATTTGAATTTAAATATATGCCTTATATAGTTAGCAATTTTATGCAGTTTTTATAACATTGGTAGTGTGGCAGAAGTTCAATATATCTAAAGCCTAACATAAAGGAATGGTTTCTTCCCTCCATGCAATAGTAACATAGATCAGAACTGAGAATTAGTTATATTCAAGTAAATCAAGTACAATAAAAGTTATCTTAAAACATTGTAAACTGACAGTTCTGATTCCTTCAAAGCATAATGGCCAGTCAGTGCTCGCAGATCAGGGACTCGCAGGGACACTGTTCGTGGTAATTATGAGCTTGATGGGTATCACCTAGCAGATGAGTCTCTGGGTATGCCCATGGGATGTCCTTTTGATTATGTTAAATGCAGTTAGAAACAACCACTATACCTATTTGGGGTTTTCTGAATGGACTAAACTGAGTATCAGTGAGCTTTCAGGCTCTCTGTGTCTTGATTATGGATATAACATGACCACCTACTTCAAATTCCTTTCACTATGACATCATATTATGGCATTACTGTGAAGTATGAACTAAACTAAACCATTCTTTTTTTGTGGTGACTCCCCTGCAGGCTTTATGCAGATACGGAAAAAATGATCAGGATGAGTTCAGAATGAAACACCACAGCCAGATGTTGTTCTACATTCTAGCTGGTACTGGACAAGGACTTGAAGAGTCTGGCCCAGATCATTTTACAATAACCATATTTAAGAACAGCACAGTGATTCAAAAAAATTCTGATAACAATTAACCACCCCAAAGCATCTAACAAAGCTTAAGATATGTTTATATTGACAATCATAGCAAAGTATGCATGGCTTCATCCTTGAGATAGTTTCTTGTCAAGTTAGAAACAATGCTGAAGATAAGGGTTTAGAGAGAATTACTGATGTAATTATAATGCTTGTGAGAGTCAGGATGGTCCTGGACCTAAGATAAAACAGACTTCACTTAGGCTGTTTTAAAGCACAAGTGACATAAGTCATAATGATGGGTTTTATGATCTAAAAGTAATGCTCTAGCTTTTAAGGGATAAGGAAAGACACTGTATGAGATAAGTATATTCTTGGAGATAGGGCAGAGCATGTCCTTTCAGTTAGGAAAGGATCACCAGGTTATAAAACTCCATCAGTCCTGGCAATTCAGGCAGAGGAGTGGAACACCTTATTCCACTGAAGAGGTAAGGTCTATGTTTAACTTTCCTGGTTTCTCCAGTACTTGCTGGTATGCACAGGGCATTTCTTCCCTCCAAAACTTACTCCAGGAGCTCATTTCCTCAGATATTTTATCATAGCAACATGAAAAGAAGCCAAGACATTTTGCATGTGAGATGCTGTCTGAGATTTGGCATCTCTGTGTTCACACTGGCCCAGGGGTATGCTTGCCTGATGTCCATGCTACATAAACAGTTTATTCATATTATATTGTTGGCTTAAGCTTGCAAAACATGAGTATAGAAAACTTACATGAGAGGTCTTTACTGATGACATTATAAAAGATGACATACCACCAGCAAAGGTAATATGGAAAGAAGCAATTCTAAAATTGTAGAGAAATTAGTCATAATTAAGAGCATTCTAAGTCGTCTTCACATATGTCTCTAAAAGCTGCAATTTTAAAAAATATCACATCAAAATACTGGCTGCTAAGTATATGTTCAGAGCTTTTAAAATATAATATTTATATATTCATTTTTCTGTTATGTGTTCCAGGTTTCTAATTATGTAACTAATAAAGAGAAGGCTTATCCTATTGGATAAGAGGATACCTTATGAAGAATTCAGTAATAGAGTCAAATAAATGAGGAAGATTATATTTCTTAAAACCTAATTATAGCACTTGTACCAAATATCATTGTCTTCTAAACAATTTATACATGTGGCAAAATTTATTTTTTGTATTTAAGCTAATCTCTGAAAAAATTGGTAGAATCCCTCCTTTCTTTAAAGTTGTGACAACCTAGTATGGAGGATTTAAGTAACTTAAACAAGGTCATGTATTTGTTCCAAGGTAAAAACAAACTCTACCTTAACGTTCAGTCACAAGATATCTGGCCTGTATCAATCTTATACACTTACGCACTTTCTTTCCTTGCTTCTTTCTTAGCTTCATTTTTATTTCTTTATTTGTATATTTCTTTCCTTTTTTCTTACCTTCTTGGCTCCTTTCCCTCCGATCCTCTATCCATACCTCCATTCCTTCCTTCCTTTCTTCCTTCCTTCCTTCCTTCCTTCCTTCCTTCCTTCCTTCCTTCCTTCCTTCCTTCCTTCTTTCCTCCCTCCCTCCTTTCCTCCCTCCCTCTTTCCCTCGTCTCTCTCTCTCTGTCTCTGTCTCTGTCTCTCTCTTTCTTTTCTCTCTTTCTCTCTCTCTCTCTCTCTCTCTCTCTCTCTCTCTCTCTCTCTCTATATATATATATATATATATATATATATATATATATATATATATATATATATATATATTGAGACATGGTTTCTCTTTGTAGCCCTGGCTGTCCTAGAAGTTACTAAACTGACCAGACCTCAAACTCAGATATCTGCCTGTCTTTGAATTCTAAGTTTCAGGCTAAAAGACATGTGTCACCATCACATGGACACATGGGCCATTTCTTAAGAATATTTTTGTCTCAAAGTATCTCCACATACTATCATGATACTATAATGCTCAATATATAATTTCTTAGTTAAGCTTAGAAAAAAGTTGAAAGTCGGTTATTTGACCATTTCTAAAGGTCAAGAACAATATAAATTGGTAATATGAAGTCATAATCTTCATTATGGCATGGATGGATATTGGCACTTTCTTGAATTCTATGTTCTATTGTGCCATAAAATTTATGATTTAATTCTAAGCTTCCCAGGGGTACATTTCAGAAAACTGATGTATATATTAAAGGGAGACTTTAAATCTTTGCTGTTGATAAATAATATTATCTTCAACCATATATGCCTAAGGACTATTAGAACTAGTAAAGTCCTTGAGCAAAGAAACATTTGTTGATGCAAAATCAACAAATGAGAATTAGTATCCTTTTTACATGAAGCAAGAAATGAAAAGAACAATTCTATTCAGAAGAGAGTCAAAATTACTATGAGTAAATAAGTCCATCAAATTTATATACTTCTGCACTAAAATGCCTGAGATTCCAAAGAAAGGAATTGAAAATAAAATGAATTCTCTTAAAAAAAAAAAGAAAGAAATGCTGCTGGTGGGGTTTCAAATTGGTACAACCACTCTGGAAATCAGTCTGGCGGTTCCTCTGAAAACTGGCACCTCACTTCCAGAAGATCCTGCTATACCACTCATGGGCATATACCCAGAGGATTCCCCACCATGTAATAAGGATACATTCTCTACTATGTTCATAGCAGCCCTATTTATAATTGCCAGATGCTGGAAAGAACCCAGGTATCCCTCAACAGAAGAGTGTATGCAAAAAATGAGGTATATCTACACAATGGAGTACTATTCAGCCATTAGAAACAATGAATTCATGAAATTCTTAGGCAAATGGATGGAGCTAGAGAACATTATACTAAGTGAGGTAACCCAGACTCAAAAGGTGAATCATGGTATGCACTCACTAATAAGTGGATATTAACCTAGAAAACTGGAATACCCAAAACATAATCCACACATCAAATGAGGTACAAGAAGAAAGGAGGAGTGGCCCCTGGTTCTGGAAAGACTCAGTGAAGCAGTATTCGACAAAACCAGAACGGGGAAGTGGGAAGGGGTGGGTGGGAGGACAGGGGAAGAGAAGGGGGCTTACGGGACTTTCAGGGAGTGGGGGGCTAGAAAAGGGGAAATCATTTGAAATGTAAATAAATTATATCGAATAAAAAAAATTAAAAAAAAAGAAATGCTACTGAAAATGTGGGAAAAATAGAGTCTTTATACCCTGTTGGTGAGTGTAGATACTCTTGCAGATACTCTGAAACATTAGGGAAGTTTTTTAAATGAGCAAAACCCAATGTAGAACCAGAAAAGACTCTGCCATTATGGACCTGGATGACTCAAGGCAACATGTCTCTAAAAAACTCTATATTCACAATCTTCCACACTTGTCCCTATCATTGCTGAAGGACTCAAGGCAACATGTCCCTAGAAAACTCTGCATTCACAATCTTCTATACTTGTCACTATCATTGAATGCATGAGTCAGCCCAGAATTCCATCAGTAAATGAATAAATACAGAAAATGTGATTGTGTATGTCTAGATAGATAATAGATATGCAAGCATATTTATGCCCATTCATGGATTACTCATATCATATATTCAGTGTAATTTTGTTTACAATAAAGACAATACTACATTGTTAGAACATACCACTGGAGACTATAATATAAATCAAGCATTTTGGACACAGAAGGACAAATATCATGTTTACATTCACTTGTAGGTGTTAGAATTCCTTACATATATAAAAGCCCATTATATATGTGCAACAGGGAAGCAGATCAGAGCAGAGTAATGGAGGCAAAAATAAGTTAATAGCTAAAGGGAGGTGGGGCAAATCACTATGCTCAAACCCCTGAAAAGAAAGCAGAAAACAAGTTAAAATCTATCAATGACAAACCTAGTTTCTATGTTTGAAAATGAAGACATCATGATTGCTCTGCTGGTTAGGCAGACTGTGCATGGCACATGAGTCTCACAGCTTTGGATGGTATGGTCATACCTTGCACGTTTCCTAATTTCATTTTGAAGTTAACTTCTTTGGAGGTGGAAATAGAACAGCTCATCTTCTTGAATTTCTGTGCTAATTGCACATTTCCATGAAGTAAATATTTTTAGATCTAAAAACATTTGGAAAAACAAGTTAGACACATTTTACTGAAACAATGAAAATCTTAAAAGGCATTTGCTTGCCATATGTTCCAATTAGACAGTACACAGGGGAGACTGGATCTGGATCTCAGCAGCTGTGATGACCATGACCATGACTTGACATTCTCAACATGTTCATGTTCCCAAGTGCCACAGTTTTACAGCATTAATGTAGTTGTTTGTCTGCTTTAATTTTAATCTCTCTGTTTTTCTTTCTCCATTTTTTTTGACACAATTTCTCAGTGTAGCCTCAGCTATCCTTGAACTTGCTTTATAAACCAGGCTGGCTTAATCCAGACTTCATCTATATCTTTAACTGTATGTAGATCTTCCAAGTCTACTTTACGGACACTTATAATTTTCTGCATTTTTTTCCTGAGAAGCAAATGTTTTGTAAAATTTACAAAGGAAGTCACATTTATGAAATCTCATAAGAGTTCAAAACATCAGAGGAAAGTCAAAGCTGTTTGTTTCATAGAGATCTCTGTAGCCTGCCCCTGGAAGTCCGTACCTCCATGTAAGTCTCATGAGAGGCAGTTGTCTTTGGTCTTCTTTCATAGTGCATCTGTCTCTGTGATTTTAAATGAATAGAGAGAATTGAACTGAAAGAGAACAAAGTATTTGTTAGCATTTTGATTTCTTCACTCACTTCTCAGTAGTTTTAGCTTCTAAATCATTCTGACCCAGTTTTCCATATCCAGGGAGAGTACTTTAAATGTATGCAGTAGAGGGTTTATGTACAATCTGGAAGTAGAAAAAAATAAAGAAATAAAGAAAAACTATACATATATGTTGAAGATCCTTTCTCGTCTTTAAATCTCTACATAGTTGATTTATTTTTATATATTCATGAATCTTATCTGAAGATTATAAGTTTCACAGCCCTTCCTATTTTGAGAAACTTGTAATTTATGGAAGATGTACTCATATAAGTCATACTTAGAACCTGCATTTGAAAATTTAACAGTTTATCAAAAGTATATTTTAAAGATCTATCAGTATAAATATTATATATATAAATGTTTTATATATATATTATTTTCCTCTCAGCATTCAAAAAATATAATTCAAGACTATATACATTTACACTCTACTTTTAGTGGGCTAGACATCATTTAAATAATGACAAAATATATACAGTCAAGGAACAAATTTAAAAGCATTTTATATAATGCATTTGAACATGCAATGATTTTGTTATACATATAAAGTCTCAGAAGCAAAGCCTCATAGGTACTGTGTTAGTGTCTATTGCTGTGATTCAGCTACAGAAATTAACTTGGGTAGGGGAAGGGTTTACTTCTTTCTTTAGTTCAAAGTCACTGATGGAAGTTACAGAAGAAACTAAAGCAGGCTTGGAACATGGAATCACTAACTGAAGCAGAAACAATGAAAGAAATGTAACTGGCTTGCTCAGCCCACTTTGTTCAAGCACCCAGAACTACTGCCCAACATTGGTACTTCCCTTGTACAACTCTTTCCATCTTCCAAATGACTCTAGCTTGCATCAAGTTATTTTAAAAGTAATCAAGCAGATACTAATTTGCAATTGAGAATAAATGTGTATTGATTATCCTGAGACCATGACATGACAAAATATTGAAGATAAATTTAGGGTAGATTGTCTCTGTGCTGTAGCTAACATCCCAGGTCAGGTGTGCAGGCCCAATTGGCTATTAATGACTTGAAGACTCCCATGAATTCATGATTTTAGAGAATTCATATTGACACAATAAGATCAGAAGTTGCCTTGATATGAACATAATTCTATGGTCATGTGTCCACATGTATACATGACCCAGATTCCTTCTGATGGACTAATAGGAAAAAACACCAATTTACTTACTTATTTGGAGGCAATGATCACAGAATCCTGAAAGTTGGGTTTATTAATTTTTAGGAGGAAAAATTGTGACTTGTTATAATCATTAAATCTATTAATTTGGGTACATGAATTTATTTTGATCACCCATCTACTATAGATACTTCCTCGTAAATATAGGCATTACTATTTAGACACTGTTTTTCATTTGTCTTTTATTTTATTTTTTTTATTTTTTCTTCTTTTTTTTTATTGGATATAATTTATTTACATTTCAAATGATTTCCCCTTTTCTAGCCCCCGACTCCCCGAAAGTCCCATAAGTCCCCTTCTCTTCCCCTGTCCTCCCACCCACCCCTTCCCACTTCCCCGTTCTGGTTTTGCCAAATACTGTTTCACTGAGTCTTTCCAGAACCAGGGGCCACTCCTCCTTTCGTCTTGTACCTCATTTGATGTGTGGATTATGTTTTGGGTATTCCAGTTTTCTAGATTAATAACCACTTATTAGTGAGTGCATACCATGATTCACCTTTTGAGTCTGGGTTACCTCACTTAGTATGATGTTCTCTAGCTCCATCCATTTACCTAAGAATTTCATGAATTCATTGTTTCTAATGGCTGAATAGTACTCCATCGTGTAGATATACCACATTTTTGGCATCCACTCTTCTGTTGATGGATACCTGGGTTCTTTCCAGCATCTGGCAATTATAAATAGGGCTGCTATGAACATAGTAGAGCATGTATCCTTATTACATGGTGGGGAATCCTCTGGGTATATGCCCAGGAGTGGTATAGCAGGATCTTCTGGCAGTGAGGTGCCCAGTTTTCGGAGGAACCGCCAGACTGATTTCCAGAGTGGTTGTACCAATTTGCAACCCCACCAGCAGTGGAGGAGTGTTCCTCTTTCTCCACACCCTCTCCAACACCTGCTGTCGCCTGAATTTTTAACCTTAGCCATTCTGACTGGTGTAAGATGAAATCTTAGGGTTGTTTTGATTTGCATTTCCCTAATGATTAATGAAGTTGAGTATTTTTTAAGATGCTTCTCCGCCATCCGAATTTCTTCAGGTGAGAATTCCTTGTTTAACTCTTTACCCCATTTTTTAATAGGGTTGTTCGGTTTTCTGGAGTCTAACTTCTTGAGTTCTTTATATATATTGGATATTAGCTCTCTATCTGATGTAGGATTTGTGAAGATCTTTTCCCAATTTGTTGGGTGCCGATTTGTCCTCTTGATGGTGTCCTTTGCCTTACAGAAACTTTGTAATTTTATGAGGTCCCATTTGTCAATTCTTGATCTTAGAGCATACGCTATTGGTGGTCTGTTAAGAAACTTTCTCCCTGTACCGATGTCCTCAAGGGTCTTCCCCAGTTTCTTTTCTATTAGCTTCAGAGTGTCTGGCTTTATGTGGAGGTCCTTGATCCATTTGGATTTGAGCTTAGTACAAGCAGACAAGGATGGATCAATTCCCATTCTTCTGCATGCTGACCTCCAGTTGAACCATCACCATTTGTTGAAAAGGCTATCTTTTTTCCATTGGATGTTTTCAGCCTCTTTGTCGAGGATCAAGTGGTCATAGGTGTGTGGGTTCATTTCTGGATCTTCAATCCTGTTCCATTGATCCTCCTGCCTGTCACTGTACCAATACTATGCAGTTTTTAACACTATTGCTCTATAGTATTGCTTGAGGTCAGGGATACTGATTCCCCCAGATTTTCTTTTGTTGCTGAGAATAGTTTTAGCTATCCTGGGTTTTTTGTTGTTCCAGATGAATTTGATAATTGCTCTTTCTAACTCTGTGAAGAATTGAGTTGGGATTTTGATGGGTATTGCATTGAATCTGTATATTGCTTTTGGCAAAATGGCCATTTTAACTATACTGATTCTACCGATCCATGAGCATGGGAGGTTTTCCCATTTTTTGAGGTCTTCTTCCATTTCCTTCTTCAGAGTCTTGAAGTTCTTGTCATACAGATCTTTCACATGTTTGGTAAGAGTCACCCCAAGATACTTTATACTGTTTATGGCTATTGTGAAGGGGGTCATTTCCCTAATTTCTTTCTCAGCCTGCTTATCCTTTGAGTATAGGAAGGCCACTGATTTGCTTGAGTTGATTTTATAACCTGCCACTTTGCTGAAGTTGTTTATCAGCTGTAGGAGCTCTCTAGTGGAGTTTTTTGGATCACTTAGGTAGACTATCATGTCGTCTGCAAATAATGATAGTTTGACTTCTTCCTTTCCAATTTGTATCCCTTTGACCTCCTTATGTTGTCGAATTGCCCGAGCTAGTACCTCAAGTACAATATTGAAAAGATAAGGAGAAAGGGGGCAGCATTGTCTGGTCCCTGATTTCAGTGGGATTGTTTCAAGTTTCTCTCCATTTAGTTTGATGCTGGCTACCGGTTTGCTGTATATTGCTTTTACTATTTTTAGGTATGGGCCTTGAATTCCTGTTCTCTCCAAGACTTTAAGCATGAAAGGATGCTGAATTTTGTCAAATGCTTTTTCAGCATCCAATGAAATGACCATGTGGTTTTGTTCTTTGAGTTTGTTTATGTAGTGGATTGTATTGATGGATTTCCATATATTGAACCAACCCTGCATTCCCGGGATAAAGCCTACTTGATCATGGTGGATGATCGTTTTGATGTGTTCTTGGATTCGGTTGGCAAGAATTTTATTGAGTATTTTTGCATCGATGTTCATAAGGGAAATTGGTCTGAAGTTCTCTTTCTTTGTTGGATCTTTGTGTGGCTTTGGTATCAGCGTAATTGTGGCTTCCTAGAAGGAATTGGGTAGTGTTCCTTCTGTTTCTATTTTGTAGAATAGTTTGAGGAGTATTGGTGTTAACTCTTCTTTGAAGGTCTGATAGAATTCTGCACTGAAACCATCTGGTCCTGTGCTTTTTTTGGTTGGAAGACTTTCTATGACTCCTTCTATTTCTTTAGGCATTATGGGACTATTTAGATGGTCTATTTGGTCCTGGTTTAATTTTGGTATTTGGTATGTGTCAAGGAAATTGTCCATTTCCTCCATATTCTCCAGTTTTCTGAGTACAGGCTCTTGTAGTAGGATCTGATGATTTTTTGGATTTCCTCAGTTTCCGTTGTTATATCTCCCTTTTCATTTCTAAGTGTGTTAATTTGGATACTTTCTCTGTGCCCTTTGGTCAGTCTGGCTAAGGGTTTATCTATCTTGTTGATTTTCTCAAAGAACCAGCTCCTGGTTTTGTTGATTTTTTGTATGGTTCTCTTTGTTTCTACTTGATTGATTTCGGCCATGAGTTTGATGATTTCCTGCCTTCTACTCCTCCTGGGTGAAATAGCTTCTTTTTGTTCCAGGGCTTTCAGGTGTGTCATTAAGCTGGTAATGTATGCTCTCTCCATTTTCTTTTTGGAGGCAATCAGGGCTATGAGTTTTCCTCTTAGCACTGTTTTCATTGTGTTCCATAGATTTGGGTATGTTGTGTTTTCATTTTTATTGTGTTCTAAAAAGTCTTTAATTTCTTTCTTTATTTCTTCCTTGACTAAGGTATCATTGAGTAGAGTATTGTTCAGTTTCCACGTGTATGTGGGTTTTCTGTTGTTTCTGTTGCTATTGAAGACCACTTTTACTCCATAATGATCAGATAGTAGGCATGGGATTAGTTCGATCTTCTTATATTTGTTGAGGTCTGTCTTGTGACCAATTATATGGTCAGTTTTGGAGAAGGTACCATGAGCTGCTGAGAAAAAGTTATATTCTTTTGTTTTAGGATAGAATGTTCTATATATATCTGTTAAATCTAATTGGTCCAAAGCTTCAATTAGTTTCATTGTGTCCCTGTTTAGTTTCTGTTCTCCTGATCGGTCCATTGAGGAAAGTGCAGTGTTGAAGTCACCCACAATTATTGTGTTAGGTGCAATGTGTGCTTTGAGTTTTAATAAAGTTTCTTTTACGAAAGAGGGTGCCCTTGCATTTGGAGCATAGATGTTCAGGATTGACAGTTCTTCTTGTTGTATTTTTCCTTTGACCAGCAAGAAGTGTCCCTCAGAGTCTCTTTTGATGACTTTGGGTTGAAAGTCAATTTTATCTGATATTAAAATGGCTACTCCAGCTTGTTTCCTGAGACCATTTGCTTGTAAAATTGTCTTCCAGCCTTTTACTCTAAGGTAGTGTTTGTCTTTGACCCTGAGGTGTGTTTCCTGTAAGCAGCAAAATGTAGGGTCCCTTTTGCGTATCCAGTCAGTTAGTCTGTGTCTTTTTATTGGGGCATTAAGTCCATTGATGTTAAGAGATATTAAGGAATAGTGATTGTTACTTCCTATCATTTTTGACGTTATTTTTTAAATTTGATTGCTTAACTTCTTTTGGGTTTGATGAAAGGTTACGATCTTGCTTTTGCAAGGGTGAAGTTTCCCTCCTTGTATTGGTGTTGTCCTCCTATTATCCTTTGTAGGGCTGGGTTTGTGGATAGACATTGGGTAAACTTGGTTTTGTCATGAAATATCTTAGTTTCTCCATCTATGGTGATTGAGAGTTTTGCTGGATATAGTAGTTTTGGTTGGCATTTGTGTTCTCTTAGAGTCTGCATGAGATCTGCCCAGGACCTTCTAGCCTTCATAGTCTCAGGTGAAAAGTCTGCTGTGATTCTGATAGGTCTTCCTTTATATGTTACTTGGCCTTTTTCTCTTACTGCCTTTAATATTCTTTCTTTGTTTAGAACATTTGGTGTTTTGATTATTATGTGACGGGAAGTATTTCTGTTCTGGTCCAGTCTGTTTGGAGTTCTGTAGGCTTCTTGTATATTCATGGGCATCTCTCCCTTTAGGTTAGGGAAGTTTTCTTCCATAATTTTATTGAAGATATTTGCTGGCCCTTTAAGTTGTAAATCTTCACTCTCATCTATGCCTATAATCCTTAGGTTTTGTCTTCTCATTGTGTCCTGGATTTCCTGGATATTTTGGGTTACAAGCTTTTTGCATTTTGCATTTTCTTTAACTGTTGAGTCCATGGTTTCTATGGAATCTTCAGCATCTGAGATTCTTTCTTCTATCTCTTGTATTCTGTTATTGATATTTGCATCTCTGTCCCCTGATTTCTTCCCAAGGCTTTCTATCTCCAAAGTTGTCTCCCTTTGAGTTTTCTTAGTTGTTTCTACTTCTGATTTTAGATCCTCGATAGTTTTGCTTAGCTCCTTCACTTGCTTGTTTGTGCTTTCCTGTAATTCTTTAAGAGATTTTTGTGTTTCCTCTTTCATGACCTCAGCCTGTTGACCAAAGTTCTCCTGTATTTTTTAAGGTTTTTTTTTTGTGTTTCCTCATTGTTGGCTTTTGTATTCTCCTGGATTTCTTTCAATGATTTTTGTGTTTCCCTTGCAAGGGCTTCTAACTTTTGATCCATTTTCTCCTGAATTTCTTTAAGTATGTCCTTCATGTGTTCCTGTACCAGCATCATGACCAGTGATTTTAAATCCAAATCTTGTTTTACTGGTGTGTTGGGGTATTCAGGACATGCTGGGAGAGGAGAATTGGGTTCAAATGTTGCCATATTGCCTTGATTTCTGTTAGTGACGTTCCTGTGTTTGCCTTTTTCCATCTAGCTCTCACTGGTGTTACTTGGTCTTGTCAGTGCTGGACTCACCAGTGCAAGCTGCCCCTTCCCAGTTGGCCTCTGGTGCACAGCTTATCCCCTGCACTGCCAGTAGACAGGGTGCTGCTGCCCAGGCTGTTCAGATCCCGAAGCAGGCACCCGAATGCTCCCGCTGGGGCCCGTTGGATTTACTGGAGCACACTGACTTCTCCCAGCTGGCCGCCTGGAATCCCCTCTAGCCTCTTGCAGGACCTGGAGATGTGGTGCTGCCGCCCAGGCTGAACTGGATCCAGAAGCGGAGAGTGTTGAGCTGAGGGCTCCTGCCTGAGGCCTTGCCCCAGATTGTGTCTGTGATGGAGCCCGTGTGCACCCCCAGGGAGCGCGGACGGTGTATGCTGCCAGGACCTCCCCTGTGTTCCGATCACTCCGCTGGGCAGCCGATCCCCCAACCGGGATGGCGCACGCACACAAGGTTAGCCTGGCCGCCCAGGCCCTAAGTCCAGGCAAAAGCCTGCGAGGCCAAGGTCTGAGCCAAGTTCCCCTAGGGCTATGACTGTTAATTGGGTCCACCAGGTGACCAGGATGGTGGGCGTGTGCGCCCGCGCTCTCCGAAAGCGCCGGGAGAGTCTGCTGTGCTAACAACCTCCTGGGCGGGTTGACTCACAGATGGCCCACCAAGCCGCCCAGATCTCTGGTCAGTCCTGTGCCTTTTGGGGCCTAGACCCCTGCTTTGTTAGCCTCAGGCTATGCCCGTTACGGCTCTGCCCACCAGAGCTCTCTGTTGTCCTGCAGGCAAAATGGCGGCGCTTGCGCACAGGCCCGGGCAAAAAACCTCCTGGCTGGGTTGGCGCCCCGATGGCTCCCCCGAACAGCCAAGGGCCTGGGTGCAGGCCAACGCCCGTCGGGCTCAGACCCCCGTGGTGTTGGCCTCGGATTATGTTTGTGTACCTCAGACTGTCCGATGTCACTGGATTTCGAAATCAAGATGGAGAGGCCGAGTTCTGAAGTGGCTTCCGTGCAGCCAAAGGCGCCGCAAAACCGCAGCTGTTTGCAGCCCGGCTGGTCAGCGAAGGTCAGTGGTTGTGGGCGCAGGGCCTAACTGGACCCTGTGTTGCCTTGGTTCCACTGCTGATGGCCCTTCAGCTGGACCAGCCACTGCTGTACTGCTGCTGCTGCCGCCGCCGCCGCCCTGTCTTTTATTTTAAAATATTATTTTATGTGTATGGGAGTTTTGCCTGGTGTCCTCAGATGCCAGAAAATGATATGGATTCCCTGAAAGTGGAGACACTGGTAGGTGCAAATCACCCTATGGGTTCTGCAAATCATACCAGGGACCCGTGGAATAGTAGTCTTACTCTTAACCTCTGGGGTATTTTTCCAGTTATATTCACTTGTGTTTTAAAAATGAGAGAGCAAATGAAGTTGGGAGGAAAACTGGAGGGAAACCAATGAGAGATGGATTTGATCAAAATACTTTATAAATATGGTTTTATTCTCAAACAATAAAAAATAGGTTGTTAAAAATAAGTTAACTATGGGATAGGGAGATAGCTTAGTGGGTAATTTCTTGTTTTTGCAAATGTCTAGACCAGAATTCAGATTCTAAGTAATAATGCAAAAACTTGCTTGGCAATACAAATTTCATATCCCAGATCTGAACACAAAAGACAGACAAATCCCTGGAACTAATTGGCTGACCATCCTACCCAAGATTCAACAAGCTCCAGATTAGCCTGAGCTTTTAATTATACAAAATGAAATATAAAAACATCTCCATGTGGAGGGTGGTTCTGGAAGAGATGGCCACATCATTAGGAATGCTGACAGTATAGATCACAAGGAAGCTAAATTCTTATGTCTAGATTAACTTAACTCTCAACGAACACATCTGTCTGTATTGATTTAGTATTGGAAAGTATGGACAGTTTATAAAAAAAATAGCATTTTTCCACCTTTGGAACCAGCAAAGTTTAATAACAATAGACTGTAGAGGTTTCAAAGGGACGACTGAAAGCAGGACACATAATCTCCCCCAGAGAAGAATATCTAATAACAAATGATAATCCCTGAAAACACACATACTGGTAACATTCTACTCAGTGAGGAGATCTACTTACGTATCTAGGAATATGTATCCAGCTATACATGAACTTGGAAAACACTAAGCAGAGTTACATAAGAGAATTTGATGGCAGAAAATGGAGAAAGGAAATGTTGAATCATTTTACAATCTCAAAAATGATAGAAAAACACCTAAAGCCTATCATCTAGAGTCCACATGTCTACAAAGCTGATATAATCAGTACTGGTGTAGAAGCGGAAGCATGCTTGAAATAATCTCTTCAGATGCAGCTGTAATCTTTGCAGTCCAAGATTTGATGCTATAAAATCCAGAGACTTGAGTTGGTTGATGAAGGTTTATTTTTTTTAAAGATAAATTCATATTTTTATATGAATATATTATAAATTTATATATTTAAAGTTTATCTATTCATTTTAAGTGGTATAGTTTTACATATGATTGGTTTTTTCTTTCATCTAGACACTGTGTATTTTCCCATGAACTTCTTTTTTCTTAGTCTCCTCTCCCATTAGTCCATATTCTTCCTCTACAATTTATCTTCTATTGTCATGTCATATGTACACGCATTGTTTTATGCATCTCCATAAAACCTTGAAACATCAAGTGAGAGAAAACATATGGCATTTGGCCTTCTGAAAATGGCTGAATATGATTTAAAATGACTGTTTTCTGTAGAATCCTTTCTCCCCTAAATGATTGTTTCACACATCTATTTAACCAGCCGAGTGCTGGCTTTGTCTGTCATTTAAAGATTTAGCCTAGTGACTTTAAGGATTTAAGTTGCTTACTCCAGCAAATCATAATGTCAAACATATAGTTCAAACTTTCACAAAATATTAATCTTAGAATAAAAAAGATGCTTTAAAATGAAGACTGCTCAGATAATGAGACACTGCATTTGGGAAGACTGTTTTAAAGGAAGAATTCATTGCATGAACCTTGAAGCAAAGTAATGACTGACTGAGCAGAGTCTATGCAGGAGAAGTTCAAGAGTCAGTGCACTGCTCTCAACTAAGTTAGAGGAATCTCGACTACAGCTAGCTGTGTGAACAGTGTAAAAAAAAAATATTTTGAGGCAAGCAATATCTTTGTATGGTCCTGATATTTGAATTCTCAATGTTTTAGTCTAATGGGAAATTTTAACAAAAACAAAAAGCAAAGCTAAAGATATATAGCAGACATGCAGTTAAATCTTCCTGTGGGTTCCCATCAACTGGAGCTGGAGCTGGCCCTGCAGCTCTAGTCAATCTGTGGAATCTGTTCCTTAGAAGGGCTATCCTTTCTACTCTGAGTGGGAGAGTATGTGCCTAATCCTTCAGAAATTTAATGGGCCAGATCTGGGATACCCGATAGGGGGTCTCCACCCTCTCAGAAAAGAAGGTGAGGGAGAAGGGAAATGGGCAGAGGGACTTTGTGAGGGGAGGACTGGGAGGAAATGCCCACGTTCTCATTTTCTCTTTCCTTCCTACCTTCTTTCCTTCCTTCCTTTCTTCATTCCTTCCTTACCTCCTTCCTTCTTTCCTTCATTCCTTCTGTACTTCCCTTCTTTATTCCTTCCTTTCTTTTGCCCCCCCCCCCCTATTTTTTCATTCAATTTTGGTCATACGCATGTATTACTAATCTTTATTTTAAATGACAGCAACGCAGTAAGAGAACTTTTAACTTTATTTTAGAACATAATAATAGTTCATTATATTGATGTGTCATAATCAGTATAACTATTCTCATGTTGCACATCAGGTTTGTCTATATTGTTGTGTTATTTCAGGATGTGATTTAAAGCCACCGTTATTGGTCACTTGCATTAAAAAAATTGCTGATACATTTTTTAAACATGCTTTTCTGTATATTAGTGTATTCAGCTTTAATTCACTGACTTGAAATTTTTATAAGGATATTCTATGTTAAATCTGTATTCTACAATGACTATGTCAGTATTGAATAATATATGTAAATATTCTTTCAAGTACAACAATATGAGTGATATGACATAGATTTTATTTGGAAACCTACCATAACAAATTATTAATCTATAATTAACTTAATAATGACATTCAGAAAGTGTCTATATTTAAGGGATGCAGCCCTCAACAGACTCAGATTTTGAAAGTAAGCCACACAAATCTTTGAAACATTTGAAGTGTTGAAGCTGGAAAATACAAAATGTGTGACAGCCAGCTTGACAGGTGTCAGAGACTGCCTTACAAACGTCCCACTCACCCTTTCCAAACTACTGTGAGGAATATGTTTAGAAAGAGCTCCTTCAACAAGGTCATACCCTTCCCACGAGGGTGAGAGAAAAGGGACAATGGAAAAAATGGTGATAGAGTGTATATAAATCAGCCTTAATGATTTCAAGGGCATAATTCTAAAATTATAGCTATTTGCTGTTAAAACTGAACAAAGGTATATGTTTGTACATGCGGGATGGGTGCACACTGTTAAAAAACACGACCCATGATTAATACCTCCATCTAGTGGGCCTGGCACCCTTCAAAACAGTGCCTGCTGTTTCCACACTATGATTAACCTGTAAGGCAACAGAAAAATAGACTCACACCACAGTGTACTCCATCATTCTCTGAGATTGGTTTTTAGGAGAAGAATGCCACTTCTACTTTATTAGGTAGGTTGATAGGTTAATGTGGAGATAGATTCCCAAACCAATTCTCCTTATGACATTATGGTTTCACTTGTTTTGTTATTGACCTCTATCTGTTTCTTCATAGATGAAACAAATATATCTGAATTGTGGCATTCAATACATATATTTAACATAATACTTTATGATAAAAATCACATTTATTTTAATTACAAAAGGGAGATAATGAGCTTAAGAAACATGAGAAATTAAGAGAGCAAAGTATAGGTAAGTCTTTTCATGACATATGAGTTTTCAGAACGCTTTCTAACATGCTTATAAAACTGAAAGAAGAGTTTATAGAATAAAATATATATATTCCTTAAAAAGTTGTTAGCTTTTAGGGCTGGGAGACATTTTTTGACATCAAATGGCCTTTTCTATTCTAAATTGCATTCTTTATTGAATGCTATAAGATACTTTACTTTGTTTTTAATATTCCTCAGAATACTATCAAATACATAAGTTCCAGGGATTAGAGAGCCACCAGGTAGGTGCTAGAAACCCAAACTGGGTCCTTTGCAAGAACCGTCCCCCTTCAAGCTCAACACGGTGTTTCTCTGGAGTAATTCCAATCTTCATAAAGAATTCTTTATGCTTCCCTTGATGTTCAAAGTCACTCCTTTCATAAAATATTAATCGTTGTATGGATAAGCTTCCTGAAAACCTCATCTGGATCACTTCTGCATGTGTTTCCCCATAAAATTATATTTATGAGCTTTGGAGTGAAGGCTTCAGTGCCTTTTGTTAGGACCCAATTCACAAAATAACAATACATCTTTATTTTGAAGTCTCTGAATTGATAATCTCTCTAACCTTGCATTCATAGAAGTTCAAAGGAGCCTGTCAGTGTCATATAGTATCTGCCATTTCTCGATTACTCCATTCACTCTCTTAATATAGATTCAGAACGCTTGATGTCAAATTTCCCACTTGTTTTGCAATAATTTTATCAGTGTGTCAGAAGGCTGCAATAAAATATCCAAGCATTTCTAGCTGATATACTATGCATGTTTATGTTCAAGTTATCTGAATTCATTAGTCTGGGTGATTGTTTAATCACATTGCTGTGCAATATTACAAAGTGGTCATTGATCATATAAAAATAGAATCTCATTTGTTATGGTTCCAGATGCTTACTTACTTATTATAGTTTATATTTAATCGTGATGATAATAAACTAAATGAAGCTAAATTATAACATCTTAGAATTTTCATGTTATTTATAACTATAGCCTTTTACAGAAGACACTTCTTTTTGCTATATATAGACAGAGCATTGTCGCCATAACATTATTTGGATGTTGTTATCTTCTTTATAATACAAACAATTTTAAATCAGCACACCTTAGTTTTAAATGACATTTTGAGCATGTCCAGGCAGAACATTCAAAAATGCTGTGGGAACTGACTTCTGGCAACATGTCAGGGACATTGATGTTGTTATAAACATTATCAATTTGTATTAGGAAAATGTTATAGTGTGCATTAGTATGAAATCTCTCCAGTTTTAAAATTTATTTATTGTCATATATAAATTCACTATGCAATATTTTATGCTAGCTGTCTGGAACCTAGCATTGGATGGCTTACAGAACATTTATTTTTACCACCTAAGTCATAAAAGTTGTTTTCCATATCTCCAGTCAGACTTAGCTACAGACAGGAAGAAGTAGAGAAATTACCTGTCACATTTTTCATAGGCTGGATCAAGATACTGTAATACCAATGCCCACTAAGCTAATTTAGGAGAAAAAAATGGAAAGAGCTTTGTAAAAGATGGCATTTATATGTAATGTATGTAGAATAGTTTAGGGTTTTGACAGTTTGAGATTGTCTTCTCTTTAGAGAGAATACGTAATGACTTTTATTTCTTCTGAAATATTCATAACTCCTTGAAGGAAACTTTCAGGTCTTATTAGCACTTCTCAAAGCTAGTTCTCCATCTCTGTGAAAGTGAAGGGCATGAGGAACTTAAGTTTGAAGTGTGTTTTCTTATCAACAATTCAGTTGTTCACTCTCCTATTTGAGAATTAAATTGAGACAAGAAGCTTTAATTAAATATAAATGTTGAGATTTAAACATAGTATCTACTGATTCTCTAAACTCAATACTGAAAGAATATGTCTAGTAAAAGTTACAGCCATAGAATCTATTGTAAACATTTTTTAAAGATTTATTTATTATTATATCAAAGTACAGTGTAGCTGTCTTCAGAGATACCAGAAGAAGGTGTCAGATCTCATTACAGATGGTTGTGAGCCACCTTGTGGTTTCTGGGATTTGAACTCAGGACTTTTGGAAGAGCAGTCAATGCTCTAACCGCTAAGCCATCTCTCAGCCCCTTATTATAAACATTTAATGAGAAAGAACCATCTCAATTTGAGTTCCAACTTGTTATTTCCTGACTCAAAACCTTTGATGAAGATTCTTTAAATTTTATTTTCCTCACTTATCAGGTAAAATAGTGGAGATAACTGTTCAGATCATGTTAAGTGGATTGGCTGTTTCCAGGTTCAACATAGAAGCATTTGATCATGGAGGATGCTTTTAGGTTTTAGACAATATTTGGAAATGGGCCTGGATATGTTTATTAAATATCAGTATGGTGACCATTCCCCTTTAGTTATGCAAGCAAAATTGCCTTAAAATAGTACGAAATCACCTTCTTGAGCATGTCTGGATTACATGAATATATTTTATGAAAATTTAGAGCTTATATATATGAAAATATATAAGTTTGTGACACATAATAAATGGATTATTACATCTATGATATAACTAAAGTATTATTTTATGAAATATATACCTATAGTTTTGAAGAACCATATTCTTAAATAAATCAAGCCTTACTTTTGTTCTTTTCCTATGTATAAGCATGTATTTTTTCCATATATGTATATATCTTTGTATGCATATGCTTTATATTATATACATTTCAATATATTATTAAAGGTAATTTAATTAAAGTAATAGGAATATAGAAATACAACTAAAATATATAGACAATGTCAAACAATGTTAATTTCATTTTCTTTTCTACAAAATTCTTTAAAAATTACTACACTTTGCAAACACAAATGAACTTTGATTTATTTTTCTTTTAGTTATACATGATAGACATAAAATAAAAAGGAAGGAAAGAATGTGGTTATATGGGGGTGAGCGTTGCAAGGAAGGACATTTCTGTATTTAGTATAAAGAAAGTCAGGTAAAAAAAGACAAAAGAAGGAGGGAAAGGAAGAACTGGAAGAAAACATTTGGTGGGTAGGGAGATAGGAGTAAAATGTGTGGATTTTAGAGAACTCTAAAGGAGTGAATATGGTCAAAATGAATGGAATTCTCAACTATTCATAAATATATCATTTTAAAAAGAAAAATGTCTGAGATATTTAAAATTTTCATTCGTACCCTGAAAGTATAACATGGTATGAATTATAAGAAAATGCAAATTATCAATAAAAGAATAGCTTGATTTTAGGTATCATTTCCTCTTTTTTTTCAATCATAGTTTAAACCACAATATTTGGGGACAATTATTATTGATTTCTAGACTGAAACTGTATGATAGGCCTTTGAATGACAGATCTGGGATGAATGTTATGACTCACAAAACAGAAATTTCCATGGTGTTCTGCAGGTCTGCAAATGTTTAAGCACAGTATCAATAGCAGTAGGCAGGGGCTGTTCTGAGAGACTTCCAAGTCTTCACTTCCAGAGACTTTTCTGTAGATTTTCTGCTCTTCCCCAGAATCTGAAGTGATTTAGTCCTTCAGGCTCACTAAGGTTTTTCCTCTCCCAGTCTTTGGTAATACCTGCGTTCATTAAACCCACATGAGCTGTGCTCTTAAACACTCCCCTGTAGAATCACTCAGTAGAGTTGCTTAGGGAGAGAACACTGACATTGTTGGGGGTCAGTGACTCCGTGTTTTACAAGTTGTAAAGCATTTGAACTTAAATTGATATTTGGGTCATTTTTATTCAGCATCAAGAAGACCTTGAATGCTAGAGGGACTTTTACTGCTCAGAGATATACTGTTGTTATATCCTTACTGGTGGGAAATGGACAGTGATAATATGGTAGCAATTTAACCCTCTTTCCTGTGTTTCAAAAACACTGTCAATAAAAATTACTGACCCTGAACTTGCATTGGCATATGTGTTATTACATATACTATGCAATAATATTTATAAAGAATTTTTACATACTAGTTATATGTGTATATGAATTCTTGTGACATAGTAATTGTTAATAATTTCATGCTGTCACAGCACTGATAGACATTTAATCTGTAGGGCAAAATTCTACAAGTATTAAATGCCATAATAATAATAACCATTAAGATTAATGAAATAATAACTATATACTAAATATTAGGCCAAACAGTTTATTATGCATGGATCCATTTATTTTCTGAAAAGATTAAACATCTTTTGCAAACTTTAAATAATATTAAAGAGGACTGTGAAATCAGACACTTGATTTCAGACTTTTTTTCTATACTCTCTTAGCTTAGTCAGTACTGTCCATTAACAGAGATGGGCATGATTCACCAAGTCTTCCGAATTCTGCATCCACATTGTGACTCAGCTGTGTGCATGTTCAGTTACTGCCTTCTCACACATGGGTGTCATTCTTTTCTTTGTTCTCTGGCCTGCAATACTCTAAGATGCTATGTTGATTGTCCACTATATTCCAATAACTCCAAAAAGCTGGTAGACACTGAACTAAAGGATGTCATGAGGAATTTAGTTGTATATCTCCCATCCCAATTTCACCCATTAAAACATCTAATAAATGTTAATGAGTTAGCTTACTGTTTTCTTGTGAATTTGGTCAAATGCCACTTGTTTTATGTTTATTTGGTCCCACAACCTCGACTGGGTCTAGAGTGGAATATAGATTTTAGTAAGCAATAACTCAGTAATATAAGGGAAGAGGGAGTGTGTTAGCTTCTTGGAGGTTTAGAAGTGGCCCAGCCACTGAGATGTTAGAGGCATATCAAAATATAAAGGCTGTATCTCTCATTCGGAAATATAAAGCATTGGGTTGGGTAGCAGGAACACACCACTGCCACTGGGATTGATTTGAGTAGCAATAATTGGTATCCACTTCACTATTTCACCAAGTTAAATATTTAAAATTATCTGAGATTCTCCAAAGAGTAAACCTAAGTATGTGTGCAGGTTTTATACATTAGGCCGGTCCTGCAAAAAATTGTAAGATGAGAAGACAGAGGTATACACCTAATATGTCATGAAACAAACAACATTCTTACCTAAGAAATAAAGAAGTAAGTCCCTTTTCAATCATCCTAACAGAATAATATATTCCAGACTCATTTTTATTATATTGTATATTGTACATATATGCTGCAATAAACAAAAAATCATCCAAACATTAAAACATGAGAAAAGAACAAAGCAACAAAGCCTGACAATTAAGACAGATGTCAGACTTCTCATCAATGAATCAGGATGACAGTGCACAACTAGCTGTACTTGTAATAAGACTTAGGATTTTAAAACTAGTCAATGTATCAACCAGTTGAGAGCAAACAATGATTATACTTCTTGTTGGGGGCTCTGAAAGGTTATTTATATGTAAGTTTTCTTAGAAAATTACATTAAGGTGAAAGTAAAAATAAAATAAAAATCCTAAAGTATGATAAAAATATTAACCTGATGGAAGGTATCTGGTTTCTGGTCAGAGAAAGACTTGGATACCTGACTCAGTATTGTTCTGACACTGAACATGGAGCATGTAACCTGTTATGAGAAGAATTTATATGAAAAAGGAAGAAAAGAATAAAGGAAATGGGGGGTAAGAAGAAAAAGAGAGAGACGATGCAGCTTATTTGGCCATTGAAAGAGTAGCAAAAATTTGATCAAATTGCTCTACAGGAATTAGGGAGCAGAAAGCAATAAGATGTTTAGGTTCAGTAAAGCTATCCTTTGGTTCTGTTTTATGCCTGTGTAGTTTTTCCATTCCCTGGTTAAGAACAGTAGAGGCTAAGGAACTCTCTAAACACCACTGTGAGGAACAGGCAGAAAATGTGGAATTGCATTCTTTCAGTGCCCCCATTTCCTGTTTAGCATGGTAGAATATAACCTCTCAAGAATGGTTTCTGTGGTAATTCAATGTTTAAGCACAGGGGGGTTGTTGTTGTTAGTTGTTTTTAATTCTCTCCTACAGTTCATCCAGACCACATTTTCCCCCTCCCTCCTTTTTCCCACTCGCTCTCTCTCATATCTTTCCCAGATCCACTACTCTTCTATTTGCCTTCAGAAAAGCGTGTCTCCCAAGATATCAGCCAAACACAGCATAAGGATTTACATGGAGGATACCCAAAAGGCCTCATATCAAGGCTGTATAAGGCAGCCCAGGGAGAGGAAAAGGGTCTCAAGAGCAGGCAAAGAAGTCAGAGACACTCCCTACTCTCACACTGTAGATTCTGTTTGATGATGATACTATGCTACAATATTTAAAGGTCAGAATTGTAATAGAAACTGACTGAGGCTGTGGCTTCCAAGTACTTTATGAATAATGAATAATTTTATTTAATTATTTTGTAAATACAGCTATTAAGCCCATGTTAACTATGTGAGCATAGAACAATGTCACATACTAATTTTTAAATCTCATGAATCAAAAGTTACATATCATGTGATAACCAAAAATTTGAATGCATAAGTCAGTTTTTATGTAGCTTTCTTGCCATCAATATTCCTACCTATGATAAATTCTGTAGAAAGTGAGGCCAGAACAATGACTCAGCACTGTATACAGAGGACTTGGGCATATCATAAGACTCACAATAACTTGTTCCTCTAGTTCTAGGGATTATCTACCAGCAGACACATCCATAAATAAAATTTAAATAGAAATAATTATAAAACTCTCCCTTGTTTGTACTGAAATTTAGAGATGGGTATGTACACATACATAGATATCACAACATTTATATTACATTGTATACATTATAAATATGTATATTTAAATAAATATCCCACATAATATGAAACTTTACTAGATAGTAGCTGCTTTATTTTTTCAAGATAGATATTACCAGTGGCAGTAATTGATAGCCTTTGGGAGAGATTTGGAAGCCCTAAACATGTTAGGATTTGCAACCTTACAATGCATTTATTAGCCTGAAGCCTGCCTTACTGGTATTTCTTCTTCACTTGCTTTTCATCCCACAAAAAAATTAGATTTAACCAAATCTGAGCCAATGAACAGACCATAAGCCACTGAATAGTCTGTGACAAAATGTATCTTGTTTTATTTCAAAGGATTTGAGCTTGAAATCACTTCCATCCTTTCCAAAACAAATATCTCTCCTCCTGTCATCCACTACGCAATATAAACTTCCCATCTGCATTGCTAATTATGATACAGCAAAAACCTGTGTGGAACAAAAGATTGGTTTTATGATTTTTTTCTCTCAGGAAAAACAAAATTATATATATATATATATATATGTATGTATATGAAGGACAATCTTTTAATCTCCAGTGCTAGAATACTTTGCAATTGTTTAAAAACCGTTTTACATGCCTGACATTTTCTTTAGGGCATACTAGAATATTATTACTAAAGCTTACTTGTGGGCCATTTTCTATACTTATTAAAATTGTATATGAATAGCAGCATTACCTTAATTTTTAAGATACTGAATTTGAATGTATATTCTAAGTACATTTTTAAAGCTTTGTTAAGCTTATGTATTTATCTAGTGCTTTCTTTTCCCTGAACAGCTATTGTTATTTTTAGCTCTGTGATGTTGGACTTATTAAGAAAATCCCCACGATATTTTGATAGAGTGTATGAAAACAACATATGTGTCAGGAGCCCAGATATCTGGCAATTTAGGGCAAGTTCTGAGTTCCCAACAATATCCTGATATGAAAAGTGTCAGACCTAGTATTTTAGATACTATTTTTCTTTGATCTTAAAAGAGTTGTAATACATATAAGAAGTTGAGTGTCTAATGCTATCACCACAGAGATATTGATTGCTCTAGATAAAATTTGAGGTCAGTTGATTAAATGACTACTCATCCACCCACCCAGCAAATGATATACAGAATTCATTCCTTAACCCTTTAATTCTATTCCTTCTAAAACCACTGAACACTGAAACTAAAAATAAGCTATAAAACTTGGTAGCTTTAAAATTCATTAATCTGTGAACTATACCTTCAGTAAATGTCCTTGGGCAGAACCAGGTTTCCAGTTGTTTACCACAGTAACCATAATATCTTACTTTAATTGAATTATATCTGCTCTCTTATCTTCCAAATTTGTCTAGATATACCTTGATTTCTATCACCTTTAAAATGATAAACAGTTTTATAATTTTCTGAGGTGTGTTTCCCAGGTAGATATTCACTTTACTGACATGTGGATAAGAAATCTTAATTTTATCTTGAGATTTTTTAACTCTTAATTTTAATAGCATGTTTTCATATAGGACAAATGAAAGAGCCATTCTGTTTGTGTCTCGTAAAACTTCAAAAATGATAGGAGATTAAAAGTGAGTCACAACTATGAAATAGAATACTTTGCTGTCTTTGAATGTCTTTCAAGCTTTACCAGATGTTAAGAAAAGGGAAGACTACAAAATGAACCTAGTTCACATATTTAAAACAATATGCAGAAGCAACAGACAAATTATGAAATATACCTTTTAGTAAATAATAAAATTCTGGCTATAAACTTAAAGTTTTTCAGATGATAGTTTCATTAAACTTAGAATATATTTTTTATTTGAGCATAATATTTGTAAATATACTTCATAAACCTTGTTAGAAAACATTAGTAGAAAACAATAACATAAATCTCATGTCCAGTAATATATTACATAGTTTACTCATAGTTTTCTTATTTCACTTTTGTATTCTATATTTAATATATATCATGTTCTTTTTCCATATTCAAGTTATAATTTTGCCCCTTACAACATTTTTCCATTCATCATGTTAGGTTTCTACAATTTTTCTCATTAATTATTTCATTTTTCTATATGTATAAAGACATTTTTCTAGTTATATAAAACTAGTTTTCATATTTGTATTGTTAGATTCTTCATAAATTACAACTGGCAAAATTAACCTCTACTACTCTGACAAATGTTATAGTGTATAGAGGGAGAAGTGGTGTCAGAGGGGCCTGATATTTGCTATCCTAACATCTACCAAATGTGTATTTCCAAGGTCAAGAACATACTGTGTGAAATAATATAAAATAATATAACAATTCCCATATAGATCAACTGGTGAAAGCCTGGATTTTTTAATCTAATGACAATGCTTCTCCCTTAATTACACATCAACTTTAAGGAGAAGTTAACTCCTATCATAACAGAGTTTCATTAAAAGGTAACTTTTGTCACCAAGCTTAAGTTTCTAACTTATATTTTAGAGATAAAGACTTGGTACAGTCATAAAAATGAGAGGTTAGAATCAGGTTCAGTGACACATGGAAAAATAAAAGAAAAGAATACCAACTCTTGAATCTCAGATATTAAGAATTTTGACACATCAATTCAAACTGAAGCTCAGTATGTGAAGGATATAGTTGAGGTCAGGGAAGAAGTAAGAAAGCAAGCTAGCGTACAAATCACTCTTTTACTCTGCTCAAGGGTCAGCATGTGTCCCCCTTTCATCTAAGTCCTACAACTGTGTATCTTATTCATTTAATAGAAGATACATTATCTAATTTAAACTGGTGGGATATGAACTAAATATAGAATACTCCCACATATGAGGCTCAGGAAACACTTCAGAAGAGAAGGTAGAAATAGTTTTAGGGCTAGAGGATCAGAACTCTAGGAGCAATTCCCTGATAGCCTCAGAGTAAATCACTAAATGGTGAGCAATAGGGGGAGAGTATCCTGGATAAATGGAAAATATGAAGCTAGAATGTTGGTGGAAGATTTATAGACACACAGATTGCTATTAAAAATGAGAATGGGGCGGCGGCGGCGGCGGCAGCAGCGGCAGCAGTGGCTGCTCCAGCTGAAGGGCCATCAGCAGTGGAACCAAGGCGTCACAGGGACCAGTTAGGCCCTGCGCCCACGACCACTGACCTTCGCTGACCAGCCGGACAGCAAGCAGCTGCAGTTGTGCGGCGCCTTTCCTGCACGGAGGCCACTTCAGAACTCGGCCTCCCACCAGTCAGGAGAGGAGGATCCATCTTGGTTCCGTACTCCAGGAATCGGACAGACTGAGGTACACAAACATAATCCGAGGCCAACACCGTGGTGGTCTGAGCCCGACGGGCGTTGGCCTGCACCCAGGCCCTGGGCGGGTCGGGGGGGCCATCGGGGTGCCAACCCAACCAGGAGGTTTTTTGCCCAGGCCTGCGAGCGCTCCGCCGCCATTTTGCCTGCAGGACGACAGAGAGCTCAGGCGGGCAGACCTGTAACAGGCATAGCCTAAGGCTAACAAAGCGGGGGTCCAGGCCCCAAATGGCACAGGACTGACCCCAAGAACTGGGCGGCTTGGTGGGCCATCTGTGAGTCAACCCGCCCAGGTGATTGTTAGCAAAGCAGACTCTCCCGGCGCTTTCAGGGAGCGCGGGCGCACACGCTGGCCATCCTAGTCACCTGGCAAACCCAATTAACAGTCAAAGCCGTAGGGGAACTTTGCTCGGACCTTGGCCTCCCAGGCTTTTGCCTGGACTCAGGGACTGGGCGGCCAGGCTAACCTTGTGTGCGACAGCCCGGTTGGCAGATCGGCTGCCCAGCGGAGTGAGCGGAACTCAGGGGAGGTCACAGTAGCATACACCGTCGGCACTCCCTGGGAGTGCACACGGGCTCCATCTGCTCCACAGACACAATCTGGGGCAAGGCCTCAGGCAGAAGCCCTTAGCTCTACTCTCTCTGCTTCCGGATCCAGATCAGTCTGGGCGGCAGCATTACATCTCCAAGTCCTGCAAGTGGCTAGCTGGGCTTCCGGGCGGCCAGCTGGGAGAAGTCAGTGTGCTCCAGTGAATCCAGCGGGCCCCAGCGGGAGCCTTCGGGTGCCTGCTTTGGGATCTGAACAGCCTGGGCAGCAGCACACTGTCTAAAAGCAGTGCAGGAGGTAAGCTGTGCACCAGAGGCCAACTGAGAAGGGGCAGCTTGCACTGGTGAGTCCAGCACCAACAAGATAAACTAACACCAGTGAGATCTAGATGGCAAAAGGCAAATGCAGGAACGTCACTAACAGAAATCAAGGCAATATGGCAACATCTGAACCCAATTCTCCTCTACCAACATGTCCTGGATACCCCATCACACCAGTAAAACAAGATTTGGATTTAAAATCACTGGTCATGATGCTGGTACAGGAACACATGAAGGTCATACATAAAGAAATTCAGGAGACAATGGATCAAAAGTTAGAAGCCCTTGCAAGGGAAACACAAAAATCATTGAAAGAAATCCAGGAGAATACAAAAGCCAACAAGGAGGAAATGCAAAAAACACTTAAAGAAATACAGGAGAACTTTGCTCAACAGGCTGAGGTCATGAAAGACGAAACACAAAAATCTCTTAAAGAAATACAGGAGAACTTTGGTCAACAGGCTGAGCTCATGAAAGAGAAAACACAAAAATCTCTTAAAGAATTACAGGAAAACACAAACATGCAAGTGAAGGAGCTAAGCAAAACCATCCAGGATCTAAAATCAGAAGTAGAAACAACTAAGAAAACTCAAAGGGAGACAACTTTGGAGATAGAAAGCCTTGGGAAGAAATCAGGGGACAGAGATACAAATATCAACAACAGAATACAAGAGATAGAAGAAAGAATCTCAGATGCTGAAGATTCCATAGAAACCATGGACTCAACAGTTAAAGAAAATGCAAAATGCAAAAAGCTTGTAACCCAAAATATCCAGGAAATCCAGGACACAATGAGAAGACCAAACCTAAGGATTATAGGCATAGAGGAGAGTGAAGATTTACAACTTAAAGGGCCAGCAAATATCTTCAATAAAATTATGGAAGAAAACTTCCCTAACCTAAAGAGAGAGATGCCCATGAATATACAAGAAGCCTACAGAACTCCAAACAGACTGGACCAGAACAGAAATACTTCCCGTCACATAATAATCAAAACACCAAATGTTCTAAACAAAGAAAGAATACTAAAGGCAGTAAGAGAAAAAGGCCAAGTAACATATAAAGGAAGACCTATCAGAATCACAGCAGACTTTTCACCTGAGACTATGAAGGCTAGAAGGTCCTGGGCAGATCTCATGCAGACTCTAAGAGAACACAAATGCCAACCAAAACTACTATATCCAGCAAAACTCTCAATCACCATAGATGGAGAAACTAAGATATTTCATGACAAAACCAAGTTTACCCAATATCTATCCACAAACCCGGCCCTAAAAAGGATAATAGGAGGACAACACCAATACAAGGAGGGAAACTTCACCCTGGAAAAAGCAAGATAGTAACCTTTCATCAAACCCAAAAGAAGTTAAGCATTCAAATTTAAAAAATAACGTCAAAAATGATAGGAAGTAACAATCACTATTCCTTAATATCTCTTAACATCAATGGACTTAATGCCCCAATAAAAAGACACAGACTAACTGAATGGATACGTAAACAGGACCCTACATTTTGCTGCTTACAGGAAACACACCTCAGGGTCAAAGACAAACACTACCTTAGAGTAAAAGGCTGGAAGACAATTTTACAAGCAAATGGTCTCAGGAAACAAGCTGGAGTAGCCATTTTAATATCAGATAAAATTGACTTTCAACCCAAAGTCATCAAAAGAGACCCTGAGGGACACTTCTTGCTGGTCAAAGGAAAAATACAAAAAGAAGAACTGACAATCCTGAACATCTATGCCCCAAATGTAAGGGCACCCTCTTTTGTAAAAGAAACTTTATTAAAACTAAAAGCACACATTGCACCTAACACAATAATTGTGGGTGACTTCAACACTGCACTTTCCTCAATGGACCGATCAGGAAAACAGAAACTAAACAGGGACACAATGAAACTAATTGAAGCTTTGGACCAATTAGATTTAACAGATATATATAGAACATTCTATCCTAAAACAAAAGAATATACCTTTTTCTCAGCACCTCATGGTACCTTCTCCAAAATCGACCATATAATTGGTCACAAGACAGACCTCAACAAATATAAGAAGATCGAACTAATCCCATGCCTCCTATCTGATCACTATGGAGTAAAAGTGGTCTTCAATAGCAACAGAAACAACAGAAAGCCCACATACACGTGGAAACTGAACAATACTCTACTCAATGATACCTTGGTCAAGGAAGAAATAAAGAAAGAAATTAAAGACTTTTTAGAACACAATGAAAATGAAAACACAACATACCCAAATCTATGGGACACAATGAAAGCAGTGCTAAGAGGAAAACTCATAGCCCTGAGTGCCTCCAAAAAGAAAATGGAGAGAGCATACATTACCAGCTTAATGACACACCTGAAAGCCCTGGAACAAAAAGAAGCTATTTCGCCCAGGAGGAGTAGAAGGCAAGAAATCATCAAACTCAGGGCCGAAATCAATCAAGTAGAAACAAAGAGAACCATACAAAAAATCAACAATACCAGGAGCTGGTTCTTTGAGAAAATCAACAAGATAGATAAACCCTTAGCCAGAATGACCAAAGGGCACAGAGAAAGTATCCAAATTAACAAACTTAGAAATGAAAAGGGAGATATAACAACGGAAACTGAGGAAATCCAAAAAATCATCAGATCCTACTACAAGAGCCTATACTCAACACAACTGGAGAATCTGGAGGAAATGGACAATTTCCTTGACAGATACCAAATACCAAAATTAAATCAGGACCAACTAGACCATCTAAACAGTCCCATAATGCCTAAAGAAATAGAAGGAGTCATAGAAAGTCTTCCAACCAAAAAAAGCACAGGACCAGATGGCTTCAGTGCAGAATTCTACCAGACCTTCAAAGAAGAGTTAACACCAATACTCTTCAAACTATTCCACAAAATAGAAACAGAAGGAACACTACCCAATTCCTTCTACGAAGCCACAATTACGCTGATACCAAAGCCACACAAAGATCCAACAAAGAAAGAGAACTTCAGACCAATTTCCCTTATGAACATCGATGCAAAAATACTCAACAAAATTCTTGCCAACCGAATCCAAGAACACATCAAAACGATCATCCACCATGATCAAGTAGGCTTTATCCCAGGAATGCAGGGTTGGTTCAATATACGGAAATCCATCAATACAATCCACTACATAAACAAACTCAAAGAACAAAACCACATGGTCATTTCATTGGATGCTGAAAAAGCATTTGACAAAATTCAGCATCCCTTCATGCTTAAAGTCTTGGAGAGAACAGGAATTCAAGGCCCATACCTAAACATAGTAAAAGCAATATACAGCAAACCGGTAGCCAGCATCAAACTAAATGGAGAGAAACTTGAACCAATCCCACTGAAATCAGGGACCAGACAAGGCTGCCCCCTTTCTCCTTATCTTTTCAATATTGTACTTGAGGTACTAGCTCGGGCAATTCGACAACATAAGGAGGTCAAAGGGATACAAATTGGAAAGGAAGAAGTCAAACTATCATTATTTGCAGACGACATGATCGTCTACCTAAGTGACCCAAAGAACTCCACTAGAGAGCTCCTACAGCTGATAAAAAACTTCAGCAAAGTGGCAGGTTATAAAGTCAACTCAAGCAAATCAGTGGCCTTCCTATACTCAAAGGATAAGCAGGCTGAGAAAGAAATTAGGGAAATGACCCCCTTCACAATAGCCACAAACAGTATAAAGTATCTTGGGGTGACTCTTACCAAACATGTGAAAGATCTGTATGACAAGAACTTCAAGACTCTGAAGAAGGAAATGGAAGAAGACCTCAAAAAATGGGAAAACCTCCCATGCTCATGGATCGGCAGAATCAATATAGTTAAAATGGCCATTTTGCCTAAAGCACTATACAGATTCAATGCAATACCCATCAAAATCCCAACTCAATTCTTCACAGAGCTAGAAAGAGCAATTATCAAATTCATCTGGAACAACAAAAAACCCAGGATAGCTAAAACTATTCTCAGCAACAAAAGGAAATCTGGGGGAATCAGTATCCCTGACCTCAAGCAATACTACAGAGCAATAGTGTTAAAAACTGCATGGTATTGGTACAGTGACAGGCAGGAGGATCAATGGAACAGGATTGAAGATCCAGAAATGAACCCACACACCTATGGCCACTTGATCCTCGACAAAGAGGCTGAAAACATCCAATGGAAAAAAGATAGCCTTTTCAACAAATGGTGCTGGTTCAACTGGAGGTCAGCATGCAGAAGAATGCGAATTGATCCATCCTTGTCTCCTTGTACTAAGCTCAAATCCAAATGGATCAAGGACCTCCACATAAAGCCAGACACTCTGAAGCTAATAGAAAAAAAACTGGGGAAGACCCTTGAGGACATCGGTACAGGGAGAAAGTTTCTGAACAGAACACCAATAGCGTATGCTCTAAGAGCAAGAATTGACAAATGGGACCTCATAAAATTACAAAGTTTCTGTAAGGCAAAGGACACCATCAAGAGGACAAATCGGCAACCAACAAATTGGGAAAAGATCTTCACCAATCCTACATCAGATAGAGGGCTAATATCCAATATATATAAAGAACTCAAGAAGTTAGACTCCAGAAAACCAAACAACCCTATTAAAAAATGGGGTACAGAGTTAAACAAAGAATTCTCACCTGAAGAACTTCGGATGGCGGAGAAGCATCTTAAAAAATGCTCAACTTCATTAGTCATTAGGGAAATGCAAATCAAAACAACCCTAAGATTTCATCTTACACCAGTCAGAATGGCTAAGATTAAAAATTCAGGAGACAGCAGGTGTTGGAGAGGGTGTGGAGAAAGAGGAACACTCCTCCACTGCTGGTGGGGTTGCAAATTGGTACAACCACTCTGGAAATCAGTCTGGCGGTTCCTCCGAAAACTGGGCACCTTACTTCCAGAAGATCCTGCTATACCACTCCTGGGCATATACCCAGAAGACTCCCCACCATGTAATAAGGATACATGTTCTACTATGTTCATAGCAGCCCTATTTGTAATTGCCAGATGCTGGAAAGATCCCAGGTATCCCTCAACAGAAGAGTGGATGCAAAAATTGTGGTATATCTACACAATGGAGTACTATTCAGCCATTAGAAACAATGAATTCATGAAATTCTTAGGCAAATGGATGGAGCTAGAGAATATCATACTAAGTGAGGTAACCCAGACTCAAAAGGTGAATCATGGTATGCACTCACTAATAAGTGGATATTAACCTAGAAAACTGGAATACCCAAAGCATAATCCACACATCAAATGAGGTACAAGAAGAAAGGAGGAGTGGCCCCTGGTTCTGGAAAGACTCAGTGAAACAGTATTCAGCAAAACCAGAACGGGGAAGTGGGAAGGGGTGGGTGGGAGGACAGGGGAAGAGAAGGGGGCTTGCGGGACTTTCGGGGAGTGGGGGGGCTAGAAAAGGGGAAATCATTTGAAATGTAAATAAATTATATCGAATAATAAAAAAAAAATTAATTAAAAAAAAATGAGAATGAGTACAATATGGCAAGCCTTAAGGTTTTGAGTGAAGAAAGTGTATCTATATCTTTATATAATTAGTTTATTATACAGTGTGATTAGTATTAGTAAATATACAGTATCATCATACTATCTACGGCATTGAATCTGTTGAATGTATGAACTCTATCCTAGTCACCCTTTCATGTTTGCACTTCAAATATATATATGGAAATATTTGCAATGATGTATACACGTCTTTTAATTGGAGGATGTAGTTAAAGTATTCTCAGATCTCGTATTTGTATTATCCTCAGCTTTTCTTTGCTCTGATTGAAGTATGTAAACTGTAAACTATGTGCTAGACAAAAATCTTAATTCTCTAAAGACAGCTGGATAGAAGTCGATAAGCAGAATTATTCATTCCTTTATCCCTTCACATCCCGCTAAAAGGTACTGGTCACTTTTGTGGTACAAATAGCTGCAATTTTGAGGGGCTGTTTTGGAGAAGACTATCAAAGATATTAAAATATAGTTTGTGACCAGAGCCATAACTTGTTTCCTAAATAAAGCTAAAAATTTTCACAAGCTGTTCAAATAACTAGGATACTGTTATGGGTAAATTAGTTCTTTGGTCTTTTTTCAACATTTTGACTTATAAGAAAACAGCCTTCTTTAGTTCTAGTATTGTTTTCAGCCATGAAATATTTTCAATGAAATACCTGAAAACATATATATTAATATACCATATTAATGTATATTAAATTTTTTAATAAAATTGTATTTGCTCTAATTTTATGAATATCCATTCATTTATTAATGGTTTAAATATAAATAAAGACACATGCTCCATTATGTTCATAGCAGCCTTATTTATAATGGCCAGAAGCTGGAAAGAACCCAGATGCACCTCAAAGGAGGAATGGATACAGAAAATGTGGTATATTTACACAATGGAATACTACTCAGCAATTAGAAACAATGAATTCACGAAATTTTTAGGCAAATGGTTTGATCTGGAAAATATCAACCTAAGTGAGGTAACCCAATCACAAAAGAATACACATGGAATGCAATTTCTGATAAGTGGATATTAATTAGCCCAGAAGCTCTGAATACCCAAGGCACAAATTGCATAACAAATGACTCCCATGAAGAAGTATGAAAAGGGTCCTAATCCTGGAAAGGATTGATCTAGCATGGGAAGGGAATATAAGGACAGAGAAAAAGGAGGGAGGTGATTGGAGAAGGGATGGAGAGAATAAAGTTTATGGGACATATGGGGAGAGGGGATCCGGGAAAGGGGAAATCATTTGGAATGTAAACAAAGAATATAGAAAATAAAAATATTAAAAAAATAAAATAAAATATTTCATTTAATTAAAGACAAAAATATAAAGTTATATACGATTTAAGCAGAATTTTCACCAACATTTTTGATAGATTAAGAAATGTGAATTGTTTTGTGAACAATACAAAGTCTGATAGCATGCCATTATAGAAGAGGGATAATTATACAAATAAAGGCTGAAGTAATCATTTTTCAGCTGAGTTTATGCTTTGAACATTAAAAATTACAACAGTGTAAATGAAATTTTGTTACTACAGTCTGACTAAAATAGAAAACAAAAGCTTTGTTTTCTGAAAAATTTATGTGTGATGACTTTGATTTTAAACAGATTTTATCTGCACATTCTGCTAGTGATTGCATGACTGAGCTGTATTAGTAATTTGAAGAGTTTTAAATCAAGTATGGCTTGGCTTGTTCATGATTGAAACAGATTTGTTGTACAAGTAGGTTTTCCAGCATATATTCATAAGGAATATAAAAATAACATCTTATTTTATATTCAGATTGTGCACTAGACCTATGCTATAAACATGATTAAATATATGCAGCTAAGAGGGTTTTTTTTTTATTTTAGTGTGTGTTTATAGCCATATTTTATTGCAGTGCTATAATCACATATAGTACATAACATCATTTACTGCTATGGCTGAGTGGCCATTGAACCATTCTATTCTACCTTCCTGTCTTCTCATCTTTTTATAGTATCTCTTAGTTATGTTGAAGTAAGGTCCAAATTCCAGGCTATTTCCTTTAGAATCTATGTGACCTCTATGGCTCATGTCCTTGACATGGACCAACTTAAACATTTAGTCAATTAACATCAAAGAACGGATCCAGCTTCAAAGCAAGGTATTCATGTGCCACCATTGCGCCTCCATCCCTGTTGCTGGCAATAGGATTCCTTCCTGTGATTACCTATCTTCCAGGGTAAGCTCAAAAAGTGGATCTGTTTCATATTTGTCCTTTTTGAAATTATAATATAATGATATGATATTCCCATTCTCATTCCTTCCCCAAGTCCTCATATACCCTTTTATTCTATTTAAATTCATGCCCCTTTTCTTTAATTATTGTTGCAAAATACTTCTTATAAAATCCTTTCTCTGACTCCAAACAGTTATTAAACTGTTTACTTATTTATTGCCTTTTATATGAGATTTATATTTTCACACGTGGAAAGAAATTGTGCATATACTCACAGAATGTATGTTTTCAATGTTATAATCACCTATAAATTGTTCTTAGTAGTGAAAAGTCCATTGTTTCCAGACTTGCACAGATACTTACACTTAATTAGATATATCCTTAAAAAATTAACAACATATCCCCGTCTTATTATACATATTTCTCTATCCTTATATTTCATTTTTCTTCTAATTTATATACTTTAAAAATATTGCCTGTGTTTTTTTCTTTAAACATGCACATATACTAATCAGTAACTCATTAAACATTTTCTTAGTGCATATTTATAGGTTTTCATAGAATAGTGTAACTACTTATCCACCCTTGAAAAAGGCCAGTTCTCCTCTGTCAAAGAAGTTTTTCCTCTTTGACCAAGATAAAGGGTTTGGAAGCTTTCACACAGAGGTGGGAGGAAGGGAGAATTTAGCCACATAACTAGTCAAGCCATGAGGAGATAGATGTTGCAGCCAGATCACACTTATTTTGGAATAAATACAGGAGGATATATGACATGTTAGTCCCCAAACCTTAGAGGCTATTGATTACTTGTCTATTGGTAAATTACTATTATGTAGAATTTTACAAATTTTGGTTGTTAAGTAAAGTTCCTCCATATTTTTTTCAATATTTTTGTGTAATGAAAAGCTGCAAGTCTCATGCTGTATTTTTGGATCGTGTGAAAAGTTGTGAAAATTTTAATGTATTCAAATAATATGGTTAAAGTCATTCTAAACATTTGGGTAACAGGCTCATAAACAGCAAAGTAATGAATGTAAGTATTTAACAGTCACCTTTCTAAGGGTTTTTCTTATTATATTTTCTCATTCAAAAATCTTAATAATATTGCATATTATTATTGTACTTCTTTTTCTGTCATTTATTTATTACTGAATATATTCTTCATTTACATTTCAAAAGTTATACCCTTTCCCAGTGTTCCACTTCTCAGAAAACCCCTAACACATCCTCCCGCCTCCTGCCTCCAAGAAGATGCCCCTCTGCCCAACCTATTCCCACTTAGCCACCCTCGATTTCCCTACTCTGGGGCATCAATGGAGCCTTCCTAGGACCAGGGACCTTACCTTCCACTGATGCCCAACAAGGAATTCCTCCTCTATAATTGTGGCTGGAATCATGTGTACCCCTTGGTTGATGGCTTAGTCCCTGGGAGCACTGGGGGTCTGGGTGGCCATTATCATCGTTCTTCCCATGGGGCAGCAAACCCCTTCAGCTCCTCCAATCCTCCCTCCAACTCCTCCACTGGGGACCCTGCGCTCAGTCCAATGGTTGGCTGCTAGCATCTGCTTCTATATCTATAAGGCTCCATCCAGCAGGGCCCCTCAGGAGACAGCCCGAGCAGGCTCCTTTCAGCAAGCACTTCTTGTCATCTCTAACAGTGTTCATGTTTGGTGACTGTTTATAGGATGAATCCCCAGGTAGGACAGTCTCTGGGTGGCCTTTCCTTCAGTCTCTTCATCACACTTTGTCTGCCTAATTGCTCCTGTGACTATTTTGTTCACTTTCTCAGAAAAACCGAAGCACCCACACTTTGGCCTTCCTACTTCTTGAGTTTCTTGTGGTCTGTGAGTTGTATATTGTTAATTCTGAGCTTTTAAGCTAATACCACTTATCAGTGAGTGCATACCATGCATGTTCTTTTGTAATTGGGTTACCTCACTCAGGATGACACTTTCTAGTTCCATCCATTTGTCTAGGAATTTCATTAATTCATTGTTTTTAATAGCTGAGCAATACTCCATGGTGTAAATACACCACATTTTTTGTATCCATTCCACTGTTGAAGGACATCTGGGTTCTTTCCAACTTCTGGCTATTATAATTAAGGCTGTTATGAACATAGTGGAGCATGTAACATTGGAACATATTCTGGATATATGCCCAGGAGTGGTATAGCTGGGTCTTCAGGTAGTACTATGTCTAATTTTCAGAGGACCTGCCAAACTGATTTCCTGAGTCATTGTACAAGCTTTCAGTCCGACCAGCAAAGGAGTGTTCCTCTTTCTCTACATTCTGGCCAGCACCTGCTTCTACCTCAGTTTTTATCTTAGCCATTTTGACTTGTGTGAGGTAGAATCTCAGTGTTGTTTTGATTTGCATTGTCCTGATAACTAGAGATGCTGAACATTTCTTTTGGTGCTTCTCAGCCATTTGAGTTTCCTCAGTTGAGAATTCTGTTTAGCTCTGTACTCCATTTTTTAATAGGGTTATTTGACTCTCTGGAGTCTAACTTCTTGAGTTTTTTGTATACATTGGATATTAGCCCTCTGTCAGATATAGGATTGGTAAAGATGTTTTCCCAATCTGTTGGTTGCCATTTTGTCCTGTTGACAGTGTCCTTTGCCTTACAAAAGCTTTGCAATTTTATGAGGTCTCATTTGTCGATTCTTGTTCTTAGAGCATAAGCGATTGATATTCTGATCAGGAAATTTTCCCCTGTGACCATGTGTTCTCTCTTCCCCACTTATTCCTCTGTAAGCTTCAGTGTTTCTGGTTGTATGTAGAAGTCCTTGATCCACCAAGGCTTGAGTTTTGTACAAGGAGGTAAGAATGGGCCAATTTGCATTTTAATACTTGTTGACCTCCAGCTAATCTAACACCATTTGTTAAACATGTCTTTTTTCCACTGGATGCTTTTAGGTCCTTTGTCAAATATCATGTGACCATAGGTGTGTTGGTTGATTTCTGGGTCTACAATTCTATTCCATTGATCTTGCTGCCTGTCTCTGTTCCAATACCATACAGTTTTTATCACTATTGCTCTATAGTAGAGCTTGAGATCCTGGGTGGTGATTCTCCCAGAAGTTCTTTTGATGTGGAGAATATTTCTTACTCTCCTGGGTTTTTTGTTATTCCAAATGAAATCAACAATTGCTCTTTCTAGTTCTATGAAGAATTTGGGATTCTGATGGGGATTGCATTGACTTTGTAGCTTGCTTTCAGCAAGATGAGCCTTTTTACTATATTAATCCTGCCAATATATGAGATGGGAGATCTTTCCATCTTCTGAGACCTTTTTTAATTTCTTTCTTCAGAAGCTTAAAATTCTTGCCATGCGGATTTTTCACTTGCTTGATTAGAGTCACCACAGGGTTTATAATATTATTTGTGGCTATTGTGAAGGATGTCCTTTCCCTAACTTCTTTCTCAGTCAGCTTATCCTTTGAGTAGAGGAAGGCTACTGATTTGAGTTAATTTTATATCCAGCTACTTTGCTGGTTGTTTATCAGCTTTAGTAGCTCTCTGGTGGAATTTTGGTGGTCACTAAAGTATATGATCATATCATCTGCAAGTAGTGAGTGATATTCTGACTTCCTTTTTTCCAATGTATGTACTTTTGACCTCCTTTAATTGTTTAATTTCTCAACTAGAACTTCAAGTACTATATTGAATAGACAAGAAAAAAGTGGGCAGCCTTATCTGGCCACTGATTTAAGTGGGATTGCTTCAACTTTTTCTTCATTTAGTTTGATGTTGACTACTGGTTTGGTGTATATTGTTTTCATTATGTTTAGGTATGGACCTTGCATTCCTGATCTCTCCAACATTTTTAATATGAAGTGATGCTGGATTTTGTCAAATGATTTTTGCCATCTAATGAAATGATCATATGCATTTTCCTTTGAGTTTGTTTATGTAGTGTATTACATTGATGGGTTTCTGTATATTGAACCATGCCTGCATCCCTGGGATAAAGTCTATTTGATCGTGGTAAATGATTGTTTGGATGTGCCCTTGTATTTGGTTGGCAAGAATTTTATTGAGTATTTTTGCATCAATGTTCATAAGGGAAATTGTTCTGAAGTTCTCCTTCCTTGATTGGTCTTTGTTTGGTTTAGGTTTAAGCATTACTGTGGCCTTATAGAATGAATTGGGTAGTGTCCCTCGTGTTTCTATTTTATGGCATAGTTTGAAGAATATCATTATGAGGTCTTCTTTGAAGATCTGATAGAATTCCCCACTAAATGCATCTGGTCCTGGGCTTTTTTGTGGTTGGGATACTGTTAATAACTGCCTATTTCCTCAGGACTTATGGGACAATTTAGATGGTTTATCTGATCCTGTTTTAACATTGATGTTTGTTATATGTCTAGAAAATTGTCCATTTCAAACAGACTTTCCAATTTTGTTGAGTGTAAGTTTTTGTGGAAGGATCTGATGATTTTTTGAATTTCCACAGTTTCTGATGTTATGTCTCCCTTTTCATTTATTATTTTATTAATTTGGGTAGTGATTCTGTGCTCTCTGCTTAGTCTGGCTATGGGTTTATCTGTCTTGTTGAGTTTCTCAAAAAAGAAAACAGCTACTGGCATTGTTGATTCTTTCTATAGTTCTTTTTGGTTCTATTTGGTTGATTTCAGCCTGGAATTTGATGATTTCCTGCAGTGTACTCCTCTTGGGGGTATTTGCTTCTTTTTGTTCCAGAGCTTTGAGATGTGTTGTCAGGCTGCTAGTGTAAGCTCTCTGCATTTTCTTTTTGAAGGCACTTAGAGTTATGCATTTTCCTCTTAGCACTGCTTTCATTATGTCCCATAAGTTTTGGTATGATGTGTCTTCATTTTCATTAAATTCTAAGAAGTCTTTAATTTCTTTCTTTCTTTCTTCCTTGACCAAGTTATTATTGAATAGAGCACTGTTCAATGTCCATTTGTATGTGTGTTTTCTAATGTTTTTGTTTGAACTTAATACCAGCCTTAGACTGTGGTCATCTCATAGGGTGCATGGAATTATCTCAATAATCTTGTATCTGTTGAGGCATGTTTTGTGACCAAGTATATGGTCAGTTTTGGAGAAGGTACCATGAGGTGCTGAGAAGATATATTCTTTTGCTTCCAGATGGAATGACCTGTAAATATCTGTTAGATCAATTTGTTTCATAACTTCTGTTACTTTCATGGTGTCTCTGTTTAGTTTCTGTTTACATGATTTGTCCATTGCTGAGAGCGGGATGTTGAAGTCTCACACTATTATTATGCGGGGTGCAATGTTTGCTTTGAACGTTAGTAAAGTTTCTTTTGTGAATGTGGGTGCCCTTGCATTTGGAGCATAGATGTTCAGAATTGAGAGTTCATCTTTGTAGATTTTTTCCCCTTTGACCAGTACTAAGTGTCTCTCCTTATCTTTTTTGACAACTTTTGGTTGAAAGTTGATTTTATCTGATATAAGAATAGCCAGTGTAGTTTGTTTCTTGGGACCATTTGCTTGGAAAATGGCTTTCCAACCTTTGACTCCGAAGTAGTGACTCTTTTTGTCACTGAGGAGGGTTTCTTGTATACAGCAAAATGTTGGGTCCTATTTACATATCCAGTCTGTTGGTCTGTCAATTTTTGGGGGGGAATTGAGTCCATTGATTTAAGAGATATTAAGGATAAGTGCCTGTTGCTTCCTGTTATTTTCATTGTTAAAAGTGGAATTCTGTTTATGTGGCTATCTTCTTTTGAATTGGTTGAAAGAAGATTACTTTATTGCTTATTCTAGGGTATAGCTTTCTGCCTTATGTTGGTATTTTCAACCCATCATCCTTTGTAGAGCTAGATTTGTGAAAAGATATTGTGTGACTGGAGGCAGAAGGAGAGGGAGATGGGAAGGGGAGTGGTATTTGAGAAGGTGGAGATTTCTGTGGTTACTGGTTAGTGAGTTCTACAGGGCCCCCAGCAACAGCTCTGGGACTCCAGAGGTGGGAGAGAGTTCTTAAGGACTGCTCTGAGTGCTGCAGGTTCTCTAGGATGGATAAGAATATGTGGTCTTCATTGTAGCAGACCTACCAAGAGCCTTGCACAGCAGAAAGGCTAGGTGATTGACATATTTATTTACATGTTAAACTCCAGATTTTATTACCCTTGTCCACCCTCACACTGTTCTACATACCATACCCACCCCTCACACCCCTGTCTTCAAGAGGATGTCTCCACCACACAATCCCCACCCAATCGGACCTCTAAACTCCCTGGCCCCTCCAATCTCTTGAGGGTTAGGTGCATCTTCTTTGACTGAACAGGACACCCTGAAGTCCTCTACTGTATATGTGTTGATGGGTTCCTAACAGTTGGTGTTTGCTGCCTGGTTGGTAGTCCAGTATTTGAGAGATCTCAGGGGTCCAGGTTAAGTGAGACTGCTGGTCTTCCTTTAAGGTCACTCACCTCCTCAGCTTCTTCCAGCTTTTCCCTTATTCAGCTACAGGGGTCAGCAGCTTTTGTCCATTGTTGGGTACAAATATCTGTATCTGACTCTTTCAGCTGCTTCTTGGGTCTTCTGGAGTGTGGTCATGTTATATCCCTTTTTCTGAGTGCTCCATAGCCTCAGTAATAGTGTCAGGCCTTGGGACCTCCCCTTGAAATGTATCCCACTTTGGATTTGTCGTGTTTCTGGACCTTCCTTTTCTCAGTCTCCTCTCTTGTTCTTTCAGACAGGAACAATTATGGGTCAGAATTCTGACTACAGGTTGTCAGCCCCCTCCCTCACTTGATATTCTATCTTCCTGCTGGAAGTTCCTTCTATAAGTTCCCTTTCCCTACTGTTGGGGGCATTTCATCTAATGTCCCTCCCTTTGAGTCCTGAGAGTCTGTTACCTCTGAGGTCTCTGGTACATTCTGGAGTGTCCCCCCAACCTCCTACCTCACACTGTTGTCTGTATCTATTCTTTTCTGCTGGCCCTCAGGACTTCAGTCCTTTCCCTCACCCAATACCATATCAGGTTTCCCTCTCCCCTACCCCATATCGACCCCAGTCTACTTTCCCTCCACAATCCCTATCCCCTCCCCACTTGTGATTCCTTTTTTCTCCCTCTCAAGTAGGACTGAGGTGTCCTCTCTTGGGTGCTTCAGCTTGTTGAACTTTATGGGTTCTGTGGATTGTATCTTGGTTATTCTGTACTTTTACTTTTTGACTAATATCTACTTATGAGTGGGTACATACCATGCATGTTCTTTTGTGTCTGAGTTACTTCACTCAGGATGATAAATGATAATTGTGTACATTTTCTGTTTCCATTCTTCTGTCATGGAACATCTGGATTTATATATAAATATAACACATGCCATGATTCTGAAATCTCTGGATCATAACTGCAATATTTACATAAGAAATTGTGAACTAACTGGTCTGGTTGTTCATGGTCCATAGGAGAGTCAGAATTCAAAATAATTCCAAAATTTTTATCAACCCTATGGTGCCATGCTGAATATATTGAGAATTGGTGGAAATAATCTCTCAGACTTGGTCATTCTTTCAAAGAACAATATGACTGATCAGCAATTGTATAATGTTTTAAAAGGCTTCTATATAGACTCCTTCCAAAAGCAAATGATGAAATTAAATTTGGATTCCCTTGAACATGACTGATGAATGTGAAATTTACTAAAATAAAATATATACACATACATACACTGAAAACAATTAAGCCATTTTTAAAATGATTGATGGTCACAAGTAAAATGGTAAATGCCCTCACCATTTTATCTTCATTTTTTTCAACTTTAAATATACCTTCTATTAATTCATAAAACAATTAATTAGCATAGAGACCTTAGGGCAGCAGGAAATTGGATCCAAATTTAAAAAAAAGGAGGTAATTTGTTTTAAGACTAAATGTTCGACGTCCAATTGAAGTTTAATCAGAAATGACCCATTATTGGAAGAGTAGAGCATTGATGTCTTTTTTATTTTATTGTCACCAGGACTGGTGAAATTGAGATAACTAATTATTCTTGAATGAAGATTAAGGAATCAGTAATATCAGAAATCAACTAAATGCATATAGTGCAGAATACATATTTTTGGCATTTTAATTCATTAAGAAAATTTCTATTCTCTATTGCAGACTTATAATTTTTAAAGGCAAATGTTGCCACAAACATTCTCTCTACCATGAAGAAAACAGGATCTTTTCTTTAATATCTAGTTATTCAACTAAATGCAATTTTTGTTGTTGTAAACTATTTCAGAAATAATTTGGTATTTTTATTGGGTCTCGAATAAATAAATAAAAGGAATGATTGAAATATATGAATTTAGCAATAGGAAAACATTGCCCCAATAAGGTTCTCCAGAAATCATTATTTGTTCTTGAAACTGAATCTACCTCCAATCCCTGGCCTACATGAAAAAAAAAAATGGAGAATTTCATTTACCCTTTAGTAAGTAGTATAAGAGAAAAACACTGTTTCTAGGGCTTCCTTATAGAATCAATGTGAAGTTGCTCATATGATAATGTTATACAGTAAGGGGATTGAATATTTATAGTGGATTGAATGAGACATTTCCACAGTTTTCTCTCTGATTTTGCCATAATTACTGCCTATATTGGGCTTAGCATTTAATTTTTTGAAAAGTAGATAATTTCAGAATTATATGCTAAATGGAAATCCTCAGACAGTGTACTTATCCAAGCTTAATGTCCTTCGATATTTTCACCCAGATTGTGGAAAAGGAGGTCAATTCTATCAACGTAATACCTTCCCATTTTTTTGATAAAGGATTTGAAAGGGGAAAAATTCCTTCTAAGGTTTGAATAATGCATTTGTTTCTTCTCAGGCTCATGTTGAGATTCTTTTGCCCTTAACTTTAAGACCTTCAAATCCCTCAATTTTTCTACAGTTGATTAAGTAAATCCTTGAGGAAAGTACTGAGTGACTCTTGAGCAGGAATCTTTTCAGGAGGCTAACAGACTCTGACCTTTGAAAAAGTTGTTAAATTAACTCGAGGCCTTTCCAGAGACCAAATTGTACAAAAGACCATGTCAACGTTTGGTATCCTCATTATCTAAAGCCTATCTTTCCCCTATGAGATCTGAGAACACTAGCTCTTGTTTCCCAGAATTGCAACTGATTTGGCATAATTCTAACATCTCAGTGGCACAGAACATTATCGCCATGCCATATGTGAGTCTCTACCACTCACAGAAGGTTTTGAGTCAGTTATGATTAAAGATGTCCCTGGTGTTGATAATCAATTGCAGATCTAACCTCTCTAATGTCCTGCCATCATCAACAATGATGAGACTCTGCTTGAAGTCTGGATGTTACGTAATTTTATAGTCATCTTTTGCTTTTTTGATAGAATATAGAGTACTTGTAACATGAGTTTAAAGTTACAGAATAAGATAAAATTTTTCAAACGTAATGAAAGAGAAAGCAAGAAAAGATTTTAAATTATGTTAAAAAGAGTTGTCTCTTTTGTATACAAATAAAGTGACAATAGATTTATTTGCAAGGATTTTCAGAAATGCGTATGTTAATGTATTAGAATTTAAATTCTATGTTATAGACAATGAATATTGTTGCCTTTAAAATAGGCTTATTTATTGAAAATATTTTTCTTATGTTCTGATCATGGCTTTTGGTCTTCTTTTTTTTTTAATTTATTGATATATTTATTTACATTTCAAATGATTTCCCCTTTTCTGTACCCCCACTCCCTGAAAGTCCCATCAGTCCCCTTCCCTCCCCCTGTTTTCCCACCCAACCCTTCCCACATCCCTGTTCTGATTTTGTTCTATACTGCTTCACTGAGTCTTTCCAGAACAAGGGGCCACTCCTCTGTTCTTCTTGTACCTCATTTGATGTGTGGATTATGTTTTGGGTATTCCAGTTTTCTAGGTTAATATCCACTTATTAGTGAGTGCATACCATGATTCATCTTTTGAGTCTGGGTTACCTCACTTAGTATGATGTTCTCCAGCTCCATCCATTTGCCTAAGAATTTCATGAATCCATTGTTTCTAATGACTGAATAGTACTCCATTGTGTAGATATACCACATTTTTTGCATCCACTCTTCTGTTGAGGGATACCTGGGTTCTTTCCAACTTCTGGGAATTATAAATAGGACTGCTATGAACATAGTAGAACATGTATCCTTATTACATGCTGGGGAATCTTTTGGGTATATGCCCAGGAGTAGTATAGCAGGATCTTCTGGCAGTGAGGTGTCCAGTTTTCGGAGGAACCTCCAGACTGATTTCCAGAGTGGTTGTACCAGTTTGCAACCACACCAGCAGTGGAGGAGTGTTCCTCTTTCTCCACATCCTCTCCAACACCTGCTGTCTCCTGACTTTTTAATCTTAGCCATTCTGACTGGTGTAAGGTGAAATCTCAGGGTTGTTTTGATTTGCATTTCCCTAATGACTAATGAAGTTGAGCATTTTTTAAGATGTTTCTCCACCATCCGAAATTCTTCAGGTGAGAATTCTTTGTTTAACTCTGTACCCCATTTTTTAATAGGGTTGTTTGGTTTTCTGGAGTCTAACTTCTTGAGTTCTTTATATATATTGGATATTAGCCCTCTATCTGATGTAGGATTGGTGAAGATCTTTTCCCAATTTGTTGGTTGCCAATCTGTCCTTTTGATGGTGTCCTTTGCCTTACAGAAACTTTGTAATTTTATGAGGTCCCATTTGTCAATTCTTGATCTTAGAGCATATGCTATTGGTGTTCTGTTCAGAAACTTTCTCCTTGTACCGATGTCCTCAAGGGTCTTCCCCAGTTTCTTTTCTATTAGCTTTAGAGTGTCTGGCTTTATGCGGAGGTCCTTGATCCATTTGGATTTGAGTTTATTACAAGGAGACAAGGATGGATCAATTCGCATTCTTCTGCATGCTGACCTCCAGTTGAACCAGCACCATTTGTTGAAAAGGCTGTCTTTTTTCCATTGGATGTTTTCAGCCCCTTTGTCGTGGATCAAGTGGCCATGGGTGTAGGTTCATTTCTGGATCTTCAATCCTGTTCCATTGATCTTCCTGCCTGTCACTGTACCAATACCATGCAGTTTTTAACACTATTGTTCTGTAGTATTGCTTGAGGTCAGGGATACTGATTCCCCCAGAATTTTTTTGTTGCTGAGAATAGTTTTAGCTATCCTGGGTTTTTTGTTGTTCCAGATGAATTTGATAATTGCTCTTTCTAACTCTGTGAAGAATTGAGTTGGGATTTTGATGGGTATTGCATTGAATCTGTATATTGCTTTTGGCAAAATGGCCATTTTAACTATATTGATCCTGCCGATCCATGAGCATGGAATGTTTTCCCATTTTTTGAGGTCTTCTTCCATTTCCTTCTTCAGAGACTTGAAGTTCTTGTCATACAGATCTTTCACATGTTTGGTAAGAGTCAGAAAACTCATAGCCCTGAGTGCCTCCAAAAAGAAAATGGAGAGAGCATATACTAGCAGCTTAGTGACACACCTGAAAGCCCTAGAACAAAAAGAAGCTATTTCACCCAGGAGGAGTAGAAGACAGGAAATCATCAAACTCAGGACTGAAATCAATCAAGTGGAAACAAAAAGGATCATACAAAGAAACAACGAGTCCAGGAGCTGGTTCTTTGTGAAAATTAACAAGATAGATAAACCCTTAGCCAGACTGACCAAAGGGCACAGAGAAAGTATCCAAATCAACAAAATTAGAAATGAAAAGGGAGATATTACAACAGAAACTAAGGAAATCCAAAAAATCATCAGATCCTACTACAAAAGCCTATACTCAACACAACTGGAGAATCTGGAGGAAATGGACAATTTCCTAGACAGATAACAAATACCAAAATTAAATCAGGAGCAAATAGATCATCTAAACAGTCCCATAACCCCTAAAGAAATAGAAGGGGTCATATAAAGTCTTCCAACCAAAAAAAGCACAGGACCAGATGGTTTCAGTGCAGAATTCTATCAGACCTTCAAAGAAGACCTAAAACCAATACTCGTTAAACTATTCCACAAAATAGAAACAGAAGGAACCCTACCCAATTCCTTTTACGAAGCCACAATTACACTGATACCAAAACCACACAAAGATCTAACAAAGAAAGAAAACTTCAGACCAATCTCCCTTATGAACATTGATGCAAAAATACTCAATAAAATTCTTGCCAACCGAATCCAAGAACACATCAAAACGATCATCTACCATGATCAAGTAGGCTTTATCCCAGGGATACAGAGTTGGTTCAATATACGGAAATCCATCAATGCAATCCACTACATAGACAAACTCAAAGAAAAAAACCACATGGTCATTTAATTGGATGCTGAAAAAGCATTTGACAAAATTCAGCATCCTTTCATGCTTAAAGTCTTGGAAAGAACAGGAATTCAAGGCCCATACCTAAACATCCTTAAAGCAATATACAGCAAACCGGTAGCCAGCATCAAACTAAATGGAGAGAAACTTGAAGCAATCGCTCTAAAATCAGGGACTAGACAGGGCTGCCCCCTTTCTCCTTATCTTTTCAATATTGTACTTAAGGTACTAGCTCCGGCAATTCGACAACATAATGAGGTCAAAGGGATACAAATTGGAAAGGGAGAAGTCAAACTATCATTATTTGCAGATGACATGATAGTCTACCTAAGTGACCCAAAAAACTCCACTAGAGAACTCCTACAGCTGATAAACAACTTCAGCAAATTTGCAGGTTATAAAATCAACTCAAACAAATCAGAGGCCTTCCTATACTCAAAGGATAAGCAGGCTGAGAAAGAAATTAGGGAAATGACACCCTTTACAATAGCCACAAACAGTATAAAGTATATTGGGCTTTTGGTCTTCTAACATCTCACTCCTCCCTGTTGCTTTACAACTCTCAACCCATTCAAATCCAGGTCTTCTTTTCTCTATCTCTGTTTAAAAATCAAACAGGTAAACAAACAAACAAATAAGATGTAAACCCAACTAAAAGGTATAAACAAAGGACACACACACACATACACACACACAAATCCATAAAAAATTAGAAACCATAGTATATTATGAATATATAAGCAAAAAATATATAGCAAAGACACCTGAAAAAGCAATATGTTAAAAAAAAGCATACAAAAATACATTGAACTCATTTTGTATTGATCAACTACTGCTGGCCATGTGGGTCTATCTTTAAGTTGGTTTACACACTCCATTCACAAATAAAAATTTTTTATTCCTTTGTTAAAATTTTTCTTTTTATTTTTAAAGAGGTATAGAAATATTTGTTTATTTCATAAATTGATGCAAGTTTTCTTTTCATCAGTTTGACAATAGCCTTAAAAATCAGTTTTTTTATTCCCTAACTAAATTTTTGTTCATTAAACATTTCCTTGAAATAAATAATTATCTATTTTCATGCACATGAGTGTTTTACCCACATGCATGTATGTGTACCCCATACGTGCTGCTACCCTTCAAGACAGGAAGCAAGAACCATATCCCCGGGACCTGGAGTTGTGAATGTTTCTAAGCCAACATGTGGCTACTAGGAACTGAAACTTGGTCTTCTGGAAGAGCAGACTTCATCTCAGCCAATTGTAATGCCTTTATAGTACCACAAGAAAGGATTTACACAATGGAATACTACTCAGCAATTAGAAACAGTGAGTTCACAAAATTTTTAGGCAAATGGTTTGATCTGGAAAATATCATCCTAAGTGAAGTAACCCAGTCACAAAAGAATACACATGGAATGCAATCTCTGATAAATGGATATTAATCAGCCCAGAAGCCCTGAATACCCAAGGCAAAAATCGCATAACAAATGACTCCCATGAAGAAGTATGGAGAAGGTCCTGATCCTGGAAAGGATTGATCTAGCATTGGAGGGGAATATAAGGAGAGAGAAGAAAAGAAGGGAGGTAATAGGAGAATGGATAGAGAGAAGAAGGTTTATGGGACATATGGGGAGGGGGAATCTGGGAAAGGGGAAATCATTTGGAATGTAAACAAAGAATATAGAAAATAAAAATATTAATAAAAAAGGATTTCAATAAATGGGTAAAAAATACTTATATATTTTGAGGTCAAAATTTAAATTTAAATTGGGCATGTTAAGATGGATCAGGCAATAAAGGCTAGGCTTTTAAGTAAAAACAGAGGAGAAAACTAATTGTCCTTTGCATGCAGTTGTAAGTTGGAGATAGCTTCTTGGTTAGGGATGGAAGTTAATTCTCACTTCTCTTAGCACTTAGATGCAATATATTTTATAATATGTAAGAGCAGAGACTCTTAGTTTGTTGCTTTATTTAAATTTATTTGCCAGAGTTTATGAACAAATGGGCTAATATTTACTTTATATGGATTTATTGATTAGGTACCATTTCCCATGTGATTTTTAGCACTGAATGTTACTCATCATACAAAATGTTCCTAGAATGCTTTGTAAACTAACATCAACTGACATCATGTCATATCCATTTGGGAACATGTATATGTATAGATACTTTGTTGAATACTTGTTAAGTAAGGATGCTCTTTTTACTACAGAATTTTTCAAAGCTGTAGAAGATAAGAACATTACCTCTATATTTTATTAACATGACCTAGCTATGCTAAGGTCTCTAAAGATAAATGTAATTAATATTTACTTATAAAACTACATTTACCTATTCCCTTTCTCTCTCTTTCTCTCTCTCTCTCTCTCTCTCTCTGGTGTGTGTGTGTGTGTGTGTGTGTGTGTGTGTGTGCATGTTTGGGGTGAACATGAATATCATCAGTAGGAGTTGGTTCTCTTATCTTACAACAGGTTCCAGTGACTAAATTCAAGTCATGAGGATTGATGCAAAGCCCTTACCCACTGAGTTATCTGGCTGGCCCTTGGTATTTACTTTTAAATGATACTATGGTTTAAATATTAAGAGCTATGGCTTAAGTGAGATAATGTCTTTGTGTAGTTAGATTATATTCAAGTGTCGGGGTGAATTGGCCTTCTAAGTAGTACTTAGCGTGTTTATTCAAAATTTTGTTGAGCAGTCTATTAATTAGAAAAATCTATATTACTTTGAGATTTGGACATGCAGTTATTTCTCCAGTAGAAAATATTCTGTAATCATTTTAGCTTATTTTCATTGTTTTGCAATCATGAAATTGCCGGTGAATACTCTCTAAGACTGTAATACTCATCCAGCAGAATTACATATGGATGTTAAGCTGTGTTGTGTGAGGCTACATATTCTGATCACCTGGCAATGCATGAAACTTCAGCTCTGATACAAGTATAAGGAAGGAATCACTTAGATTTTTAATAAACTCATCAAAATCATTGTCATCATGTCTGGAATGCAAATAAGTGGTCCCTGAGTACTTAATAAGCATTTTTTTAGATTTTAAATTTTGAGACAATAAAATGAATTAAAAAATAAAGATGTAGAACTGACATACAGAAGCAGAATTAATTTTATCAATCAGGCATTCTACAAAATAGAAAAAGAACAAAACTGATCTATTCTCAATTTTGCTAAGGAAAGAACTATAATATCAAAATTCATGTGGAACCTTCTGTTTCAAAAGCAGTTCTGTGATTAAGACTCACGTTGATTTCTGGAAACAGCATCTGAGTTAGTGTTTTCTGTTCTCCTTTCTTGCTGTTATGGATCACACTGCTCCATCAATTGATACTAGGTACAGTGGCAGATACCTGTAATTGATTATGTCCAGGGAGTACATGGTAAGATCCTGTGTGAGAAAATGTGATGGACACTGATCACATAACACCATGCCTGATGTGTACAAAGGTTAAGATAAACATATGTCCCAGGACTGGAAATGAAGTTTTGTAAATCAAGCTCCACAGGAGACTGAGGTGGGAAGAGAATTTTAAGATCAAGACCAATTTAGACTAAAGGAGGAGTTTTGGACCGGCTTAGGCAGTTTATCAAGGACCTGTATCAAAACAGGAATAAAAAAAAATGACAGGATCTGGGTGAGGTGGTGGGGAGTATGGAGGAAGGTCCTTTGGATAAGAGGGCTTGGGAGTTGGTTGCCTGCATCGCATGTGATGATCTCTAGATTTAATCTACAGCACTGCAATAAAAATAGCACACAACCATCCATGATTAAGGGATGAAAGACATGAAGGAATGGTTAAGGTGAAGAAAGAGATGTAAGAGACATGACTTTGAAGGAGTCTAAGATATAAATAAAAATTTCCAATGGATGTATTTTATCAATAATACATGACACCACACTCACCTGGATCGATGGGAATTACTCAAATTTTAAGATTTATGTAAACATTATTCTTCATAAGGAATAAGGAAGTCACAGAACAGCCTGTTACTCTTCTTTGGAGTATAATGTTATTTATGCTGTGTGATGTTTTTAGTGCACTGCTATGTCAATTTACAGGGTTCAGGCCTTGAGGCCTTTAGGAACATATTTAAATTCTCTCAGTAAAAATGTACATTTCCTAAGATTTCTTTCACTACTATTCATTCAATTTTACTGAGTTACAATAAAATTTACCCAGAAAATCCTGACTATGCAAAAATACACAAGTTATTACTTCCTGCATAGGCATAAAAGTTAACTATACATGGTAGCTTAAGAGTCACTATTTGTGACTCTTAGTTTACCAGATAGCAGCAACTTCACTTCATTCTAGTTTTCTATTGGTGTGTACACATATACACAAACACACAAACACATATACACACAAGTACAGTACATATACATATATAATATACATACTATTTTATATAATATTGTATATTTTACATATTCCAATGACCTCAAAAAATAACTCAAAATTTCTGAAAAAATTTAGTAGTGTGCACAGGCATATGTGACACCCACTTTATCTCTACGACCATATTTTGTGACTCTGTGAGTACATGTAGTCATTTGAATAGCCTATTCTTTATTTCATGTATTTAAGGTGAATTAAAATTTTATTGTCTTCTCTAGGACTCAAATTAGAATAGTAAATCAATAGGAGTATGCTTAGAGCAGTAACCTGAGTGTTTTCAATTATGCCAGTACAATGTATAGAACTTCCTGGAACCTGAAATTATAATTAAAATGTAAAAAAGTGAGTGTATGCAGGAAATAATGTGCCAATATTGTTCCTCATTTGACCCTTAGATGCTTACTCTTTTATTTAAACTTTACATTATATCTGGCCTATTTTATATTGAGTAGCAATGAGAACATTATGTTTTAAAAATTATGTCTGTAATTATCTCTTTTATCTGTCCAGAACATAATGAATGTCAGTACCATTCAAAGGCTACAAGTGTTTTAATTATTTATATTAAATTTAAGTATTGATGTGTATCTTCTTATTGAAGAGAGAGTATTACATCGAAGGAAGTGTGTGCAGGACTTTTGGTTTCAATTTTCTTTCTTCCAAGGAGACAGTCTTTGATCATAGCCTTGAAATTGTTTATAGCTGTTAGCCTGCTTATGGAGAATAGACTGAGGCCGAGCGGAAATTCGAACAGAATCTTGTGTAGTTGTCCTTGAGCAGTACATAGACACTTTGCAGTGAGGAAGTAGTGTGGTATTATAAGACTGTGGAGCCAGATATACCATAGTTTGTATACAGTTCTACCAAATACTTAGAGTAAGATTTCAGACTGTTACAGAAACTCATTGGCTCATCTGGAAAGAACATGAAGAGACAGCTCTTACTTCACAGAAATAGGTACAAAATAAATTTGCTGAGATGGGCATGAAACTATAAGGCTGGAGAGTAGAGCTAGAACGTGAGACATCATAGCCCTCCTTATGGTTAAATTGTGGGCCTTCCAAGTGTCAGCTAACAGAAGGGCATGTCTGATGGGCTCTGCTTAGATCATACTCATTGAACCTGCAGCAGATAATATCACATATGATGATTTCAGAAAACATCATGGAAAAATTGTTGTTTTATTGTAGAAGCAATTTCAAGTTTGGTAAGCTCAATGTAGGACAGAACCTTAGACAAGATCTTTAAATTGTTTTTGTTTGTTTATTTGGTAATTTTTGTTTTTGTTTGTGTTTCTTGTTTTGTCTTTGTTTTTGGTTTTGTTTTTTTTTTGCTCTGTGTGGTTACCAACACTATCTTCTGCAACATACAAATCCAAGATTGCTTCAACATGTTGCCTCAGTTGATTCTACTTGAAATTACGCTCCTTAAAAATTCTGTTCTCTAGGAAGAGTTAGCTTTGATTTCTTTCCCTTTAAATCTATTGATTTTATTTTTCTTTTAAATATGTGTATTTCTGTGTGAATGTGAGAACATATGTTGCTTTTCTAAGTTTGTACATCAGAAAACAACCTGAAGTATTGGTATCTTATCTCTGAGTATCACAGTCTAGTTGGCTGGTGAACATCTGGAGCCAATGCTATCTCTGTCACCCATCACATTATAGGAATGTTAGAATCATATAGCATGTTATTCACTTGTTCTTTATATGCAAATAGGGAAAGTCCCCTTTATATATGTGTCTTACTTTGTATTAAGTAACTAAGTAAGCAAGTAAGTAAGACTACACAGTAAGATACAAGATATAAAGAGAATTTTCATGTCCCAACAGACACATCAGTATATTTCCATTCAAAGCAGACCAGGAACTATAACATGTTCCATTTTACTACCACTCAAATATCATGTTTCCTTTGGAATTGTTTTCAAACTTTAAGAGTAAAATAAAGTTAAAATCAAAATTACTTATATAATTCATTATGTAAAAGCATGTTGCTGCTAATACAGCAGATCAAAATGGAGAAAGGATAGTCCAAAATGAAGGAAAAATAGCATAAATAAAACAATAGGGAAGGTTAGAGTTGAGATTTGGTGAACGTGTTGCTATAGCAAAATCAAACAATACAAAATAGCATGAATGAGTTTCTAAGCACAGAAGAATGGTTTAGAAACGAGATTAATGACAGGTTTGACTTGGCTGTGTGATGGTGCACATGTTGGATGGGCTTTGACATATATTAATCATGGAATGAAAGCAAAAGGTAAGTGAACTATAGCTGTGGGTAGCATTTGTAGAAAACTGTCTCTATTTCCAGATCAGACACAGGCTGGAATATTTCCACCAAACAGATGATGAGATGAGAGTGAAAATAATGTGAGAGTTAGATAAATGTTACTATTTTTGGAATATTGAGATTTAATTCAAAATAAAAAGTCAGGACAACATACATGATGATATGCTGGAATATAACAAATATAGATACACACACATACAGGCACATACAGACAGATAAACACATATAGACAATTTAATATTTCACAAGGATTTTGTAGACAAGTAAAATTGATAAACTATAAGCAAATCACATAACTAAATATACTTAGCTTTCTATGCTGTCAATCTGTTATTTTAAGCAACAACATATTCTAAGTGACTGACAATTTACTTCCCTTTCGCCTTCAGCAATGAAATATTATTAAGTAAGCATCAGCTATAGTGACAGTAAGCATTGTTGGAATTTTACCGACTGTTTCTCTTTTAATCTTTCCCCTACTTTGTGTTAGGTTCTGAAGTTATTTCTTTAGTCAACTTGTTATTTTGAACATAACTTATATCCAAATGCTTCTGAAAACATGATAACTTTCTTCATCTTTGGGAATAAAGAGTCTTTTACGTCCTCAAATTCTATTAGTAAAATACTGTATTAAGACAGAATTTGTGGTCAACTTAAAGAATACCCATGACAAACACTATATGTTAAATAACCATTTAAAATTATATAAATTAAGTAGGTGTGATATTATTCACCTTCACCTTCAGTCCTGGTTTGAGGCAGAGGCAGGTATAGTTAGGGCCAGCTTTGTCTACACACTGAGTTCCAGGACAACAAGGGTTCTAGGGAAATTAGGTCTCAAATGGAACTGGCATGTAGATGGATGGATGGAAGGATAGATAGATAGATAGATGATAGATAGATAGATGATAGATAGGTAGATGATAGATAAAAAGGAAAACAACAACAAAAGCAATTATATAAATGAGAAGGGCTCAGCTGATAAAGCTGCATGCTAAGCCTGAAGGTCTGAATTTAATCTCTTAGACCTTCATAGTAATAAGACAAAACCAAATATCTCTAGTTGCCTCCTGATTTCTACATGTCTTTTGAGGCATGCATGCATGCGTGTCCCCTCATGACAAACAGTAAATGTTGAAAATGTTTATGAATATAAGTTTACACAAGCCAGTATACTTCACTGGAGTAAAAGTTAAGAGCACAAAGAAAAGGAAAAACTGTGTTGGTGAATAACATATATAGGTGTATTTCTCTCTCTCTCTCTCTCTCTCTCTCTCTCTCTCTCTCTCTCTCTCTCTCTCTCTGTGTGTGTGTGTGTGTGTGTGTGTGTGTATGTGTGTGTATGTGTGTATGTGCAAGTTTACAGGGATTAGAATGCAAACAAAATCAATGTTAAAGAAAAAAGAATCATGAAAGAGTACAGAGAGATGAGAAAAATAGAAAAAGTATTTTAGGCTTTCCTTTTGGAAAGAAAGACATGAAAGCACATGTCTCTCTTGTGCAAATAAAGGTGGTCAGGAAAGTGGACAAAGGACGAGAGATGGGAGAGTATATGAAAAAATAATTGTTAAATTGTAATGAATACAACAAATGAATCATCATACCTATACTAATTTAGGTCTAGAATTATCTCTATTCTATGTTATGAACATGCTAGTTTCCAGGGGAGTGCTGATGACTCTTATGAGAGTGGATATTCCACATGACCAAGCTTTCTGTATATGTCTGTCATGCCCCAGGCAGGCTAATTGCAAAGCCATGCAGATCATGACATTTAAACTTACTATATTCCTTAAATCTCATTCCTCTCCCTCCTCCTTCCAAGAGCACTACTTCAATACAGAGAAAATAGGTCATGTATAATTTGTGGAAAGTTTTATGACACTTACTATTGATTGGGATCTGAGAAATTTCAGCACATTTCATTTCTGCTGGCAGTCCTGGTGAGATGAGGGATGAGAATAGGATTGGTAGGTACTAATACCATTTAGTTCATGCTCTTATCCAGAAAGACATAATATCAACCATTCTTCATCTGTGTATCTTCAAAACATTCTGATGGCATAATACTAAGCATTAATATATTAAAAAATTCTTGTCTGCTATTGGTTACCACCAATACATAGTACGATTTTTTTTTTAAAAAAAAAAAAACAGGTTGAAATCATTACTTTCCAAACAGACATTGTTGGCTTGATTATGTTAAATCATTTTTTAAGAATGATTATGTCTCTCTATGAAGTAATATTTAATATTAGCATCTATTCATCTATCATCTTCTATCAACCTTCCTACATAGATCATGTTCCAATTTTTCTGTTTCCTATAATATTAAAATCTTAGAGTTACTATTGCTGTGAGGAAACACTGTAACCAAAAGCAACGTAGGAAGGAAAGGATTTATTTTATACTCAGTTTCATATAGCAAAGTAATGAGGGCAGGAAGTCAGGCAGGGCAGGAACTTGGAAGCCCCTGATGATGCAGGGCCATGGAGGCAGGCTCCGTACTGCTGGCTCCACATTATTTACTCACTGTGCTTCTAATAGAACACAGAATCCCCAGCTCAAGATGGCACTACCCACAATGGGCTGGGCCATTCCCCATCATTCATTATTTAAGAAAATACCTTACACTTAGAGCCTATGGAGGCTTCTTAAAACAAACAAACAAACAAAAAAGAAACTACTGTTCCCTCCTTTGAGACTGTAGCTTGGGTTAAATTGACATACGTCTGCTTAATTAACCATTATCAGCTTGACACATAATCACATCAGCCTTAAACCACATCCTTTCCTTTCCCATTCATCCTCAACATCTCACATTAACAAAAGAAATAACTTAATAGCCTCAGAGTCTTTATAAATTCAAACAAATTAAAAGCATTAAAAGTTCAATAGAAGAATGGATGCAAAAAAATGTGGTATATATACACACTGGAGTACTATTCAGCCATTAGAAACAATGAATTCATGAAATTCTTAGGCAAATGGATGGAGCTGGAGAACATCATACTAAGTGAGGTAACCCAGTCTCAAAAGATCAATCATGGTATGCACTCACTAATAAGTAGATATTAGTCTGGAAAACTGGAATACCCAAAACATAATCCACACATCAAATGAGGTACAAGAAGAACAGAGGAGTGGCCCCTTGTTCTGGAAAGACTCAGTGTAGCAGTACAGGGCAAAACCAGAACGGGGAAGTGGGAAGGGGTGGATAGGAGAATAGGGGGAGGGAAGGGGGCTTATGTGACTTTCAGGGAGTGGGGGACCAGAAAAGGGGAAATCATTTGAAATGTAAATAAAAAATATATCGAATGAAATAAAAAAATACAAAAAAATGTTTAGTCCCTTTAAAATATCTAATATCTTCTCCTTCATCACTCCAGCAGATGGGGGAGCTAGTTCTGGGGTCAGGAAATCAGAAGAGCTGGCCCTTTTCCTTGATAGCTTAAGCATTCAGTGGCCTAACTGGGGCAGTGCTGGAGGTCAGGGTGCAGGGGCGATGCCAGGCTGACCAACCCAGGCCCAGATCCAGGCTGATGAGTTGCCCCACCCCAACAACTACATCATCTGTGAACTGCTAAAGCATGTGAAAGTGCAAATCCTGCAGATTTAATGCTTCAGAATACCTATGACCCAGTACTACAATAGACTATCTGAGCAAAGTCCTTGTGATAATCCAGCTTTGATAGTGGAGCAGAAATCAGAAACCTCAAACTAGACCATTGCAATGAACATTTGCCAGTAAACATATGTAGAAAAAGGGTATTAAACACTATGATTTTGATACCATGCTTGGTCAATTTTTGAGCAGCCCATAAAGACATTTGTGATTTTTACCTGTTTTTTATTGTTTCATGATGCCATCATTGTATTTAAACTACCATGTCATGTACATTTTCCTCATGCTTTTTTTAAGTAGCTATTTTTATCAAAAAATACTTGTCTTGTAGCCACAAACACAGAATATATAAAAATAGAGAAGGAAATTACAGTAGAGATTTTATAGTTTAATATCTCCTTTATTTTTGTAAGTATAAATTATAATTATGAAAGAAATATAAAAAGCTATCCTTTTGGTGAGAAAATAACCATTTCATGAGCATAGCATATTCAAAGTAATACAGTTCTTATTTAAATTTATAAATATTCTGGGTTGGATAGTTAGATGATTCAGATGAAGCTCACACTCAGAAATAACCTTAAAACAATCTGTACTTTTTTTTTATTCGATATATTTTTATTTACATTTCAAATGATTTCCCCTTTTCTAGCCCCCTACTCCCTGAAAGTCCCGTAAGACCCCTTCTCTCCCCCTGTCCTCCCACCCACCCCTTCCCACTTCCCCGTTCTGGTTTTGCCGAATACTGCTACAAGGAGTCTTTCCAGAACAAGGGGCCACTCCTCCTTTCTTCTTGTACCTCATTTGATGTGTGGATTATGTTTTGGGTATTCCAGGTTTCTAGGTTAATATCCACTTATTAGTGAGTGCATACCATGATTCACCTTTTGAGTCTGGGTTACCTCACTTAGTATGATGTTCTCTAGCTCCATCCATTTGCCTAAGAATGTCATGAATTCATTGTTTCTAATGGCTGAATAGTACTCCATTGTGTAGATATACCATATTTTTTGCATCCACTCTTCTGTTGAGGAATACCTGGGTTCTTTCCAGCATCTGGCAATTATAAATAGGGCTGCTATGAACATAATAGAGCATGTATCCTTATTACATGGTGGGGAATCCTCTGGGTATATGCCCAGGAGTGGTATAGCAAAAGAAAATCCAACTAAATATGAAAATCCAACTAAAATATGAAAAACATAACCAATGAAGGCTTTCTCTTTTGTTTGTCACAGGGTCCAAGTTTTCTCTCTGAGGCCATTTTTCCTAAACATGCAGCAAAAATTGAAGAAGTAGATCCATCTTTCAACCTCCACGAAACCGTTACTAAGGTGGGGATGCCTCTGTGAGTTCACAAATAGAATGAAAACAAGTTTTTTGTTTTCATGTTACTGTCGTTTGTTTATTTGTCTTTCATAGGTAGAAGATAAAGGAAAATCAGTCAGGACAATGCTTTTATAAGTAGTAAAGATGATAGCAAATTGTTCGGAAAAAAGTAAAATCATTCAACATAAAGTTTTTGATGCAGGATTTATGACAAATCAAGTGTCAACAAAATAATTTTTTGCCCTTAGCCTAAAATCAAGTGTGTATTTTATTTTAATTGAACACTAATTTCAAGTCATCATAAAACAAAATAAATTTTCGAACTTATCTATCCAAAGTTTCCTTTAAATATATTTATTTCTTGGATTTTTATGTGTGCATATGTGTATGTGGTACGTGGGAATGCACATGTGTCGTGATCATGTAGTGTAAATGATAACTTTCTGAAGTCAGTTGATACTTGACTTCTACAATGCGGGTCAGATGTATGAAACACATGCTGTCAGGCCTGGCAATAGACATCTTTACATAGTGAGCCCTTATAGGGCCTGTTGAATATATAGTTTAGCCCCAGTAAAAGAAGAGCTTGCGTTACATTGGTACAGAACTGCATTTATAATATGGCACGTTTCTACTGTGTATATTTAGCCATAATTTTATTTTTCAAATAAACATTATTTTTCCAGTGTGGAGAATAGAAATTTATTGTTCTTCTTATCAAATGGCATCTTATGAGCTTTTACATTGACAAATTATTCATCTAACCTGTCAAAACCCACCTCTTCGGGATAGACTTTGCAGTGTATATTGATATTCCAGTACCATTAAAATAATCCATATTTATGTATACATACTAGAATTATTTAATCATCCTTAAATCTTAGCAAAATGTGACAGGCTGTTTTTCTCCTTAAAAAGCAGAAGTGTGGTAAAAGAAACAAACCTCAGCGTGTGGCCACTGAATAATCTCAGGATTGAAAGCCTGGAAGTCTATAATCGGTCTCTGATATTTAAGAACTATGTAAATTTGGTTTTTGAACTTTTAAAGTGAATTTTGAATTACAATTTACTTAAAATTCATCTAAGCTCATAATATTTATTATGTTGTTCTTTACTATCAACTCCAGTTGCCTGTATTCATTTTTAGTACCTTCATCTGATGTCTATATTTTTATGCAGATGTAGCTAAAGAAAAGTTGCCATCAGATCCTTCCTTACCGTTTAAAATATAAATTATATTTCTAATACTTAGAGATTATATACATTTTACATATATTTACATATATTTGTATATCAATATGCCAATGGAGATATAGGGTTTTAAGTGGATATTTAGATACAAATGCATCTGTATATATAAGCGTATGAATAATAATTCACTTAAAAATCTGAATACCTATTCTACATTAGTATGCTCTTTTAAGCAAAGAATTATAGGATTATAAAATGATGCAATCATATTTTTCCTAATTTCTTATATTCTGTTGATTATGGAAATAAAGGATTTTTGTAAAACAGCAACTTGAGACTATATTGACATCAGACATATAATGGGGGTAGTAGTATAGTTGATGAAATTTCCAGACACAAAAAATGCTTGACCTTATTTCATAGGATGACTGCACACTGATTCTAAGTAGCTGAGATTTTTGCTCCACATAACTAGAACTTTTGGGAGTATTTTGGGAAAAGGTAGGTGAGTAAACAAGTGTCTATGAACAGAGTCTGAACATTCACAGAGTTTCAGTGCTCCATGTGATAACTAAGTACACCTAAGTATTACATGGATTTCATGTTTGCCTCCACTCATGTTCTACATGTGTTTTCTATTACATTGGGTGCTATATATACACATTTTATTGGAAACTTAAAGGAATATTGAACCAAATTCCTTGCCTTTAAATCATCATATGCAAAGTAAGAGCATACCTTAGATTTCTATGAAAGTTTTCACACACACACATACACAGACAAAGAGAGAGAGAGAGAGAGAGAGAGAGAGAGAGAGAGAGATGTATGTATATATATTCCCAATGTTAATTCTCTTTCTAAACTGCATTCATATTTCAAACATAGACCAAGGGAAGAAATTGTACTTCTGGAGTTCAGCCTTAAATTAGTAGCAAGAATGCAGACCTGTAAAGAAAATATTTAATATTATATAACTTGATGTTAATATCCAATTTTCTTATCATCATGAACAACAACAAAAATGATAAATACTAACACATATCTTGGAAATGTATAAAATGAATTTTTGTTCATTTTCAAGTGTGCCTAGAAAATATTAATATTTTACAATTGAATTTTATTTTACTATTAATGTAGAAAGTAATAGACTAATGATATTCATTCTCTCTAGGAAACAGCTAATAAGAATGCTGTCCATATTTTCTCAACACATTTGATATTCTTTTTTTAAAATTTGATATTTTTAATATGAAAACTTAAAGAGCTAATGTCTTTAAAGTAAATTATTTACCTGTATTTTCTGAAAAATATTTATATGAGGGCCAAAATACAGCTTTTCTTTATTGTCTCTCTCTCTCTGTATCTAATAATGATTTATAGCTTATAAACATGAAAAAAATAATGTTAGTCTAATTAATGGTACTATGTTTAATATATGGAAATTGGGGGTAAATTTTAATGTGTGAAGAATTATGGTTGTCAGAATATTGTATCTAGTGTAAGTGGTTTGACCACAGTGTATTACTGATACTATTCCACATTATAGTGTGACATTGTAAAAATAGCACTTATCTGAGTTAAAAAAACAGAAATATGTGCATATTTTTATAAACTAACTAGGAAAAAACTGGTACTGAGGTACAAGAGATGCTATATAAATTGAAAAGAGTGATCAGTATTGGTTTAAAATCTTTTTATTTAACATGCATACTTAATGATGCAATATTGGCCAATGCTGAGGAATGCTTGAGATTCTTCATGTAACTGCATTCAACTTTTCAGTTTCACATCTTAAGTCCTTTCAGTCAGAGTTGATTTTCAAACAGTACTGTTGTAAGGCAAAACGGTGTATTAATATTTGTGATATAATCAGTCACCATCTCCCAGCAAGTAACTCTTTATATTTTAAAATTTCACCAAAAAATGCAATTTTAGGTCAACATAAATTTTCTACATTCTAAATGGTAACTATATATGTTTTGTGCTTTTCTGCATTTAACCAATATTTCAAAATGAACCAGGTCTTCCCATTCATGTTAAGTGAATTGAGTCCGTGAAAGCAGGTCATCAATGTTGTTGTCCTCCGAGGTTTAATTTTCTTTCTGTTTGAATATTTCTTCGCATTTTTCTTTTGAGATAAAGCACAGAACCTGAGAATGTAATGAATGAGTCTCGGTATTGATGCCAAAAGTTGCCGTCCTTCATGGCTTCAGCTGTCAGGTGCTTCTGTGTAAAGCCACCGCATGGCGGTGAAGAGGCTTGTCTTACCCTCTGCTACAGTTGTCTGACAAATCGCATTTTAGCTCCTGAGTTATCACAAAAGCCCGTCTAATTCCTTCAAAGACTAAAGCATGGATAAATGCTAGTATAAATCCTAGCTGCTTAATTCTTTAGTAGGTACATTTAAAAATCATCATGTATTTATATTTTAAATAAGCTTATTTCCCCTTCTATACTCAGGAGTTTTCTTACTGTGTCTCTAAATCTTCAACAATTATCTCACACATTGTTATTAACTACCTAGGCATTTCTGTTAGTTGACAATAAACCAAGCATGTGGCAAAAATCACTCGAATTACAGAATTGATAACCACATAGAAGTTGGCTCAAAGGGATATATCTGTAAGTCGTTTGAATGTCACATGCCAAAAAAGAGATAGTGATGTTGGCAAAAAGTAGGACAAACAAAAGCAGAGGAAGAAAGTCCCAACTTGAAATGGCATGTGCACAGCTCTATAGCAGCATTGAAGGAGAGGACAGATCAGGACATATGGAGAATAATTCACCAGGGAAGGGGCATGCAAAATATTTGAGGCATTTTGCCTTTAATATCCATGAGTTTCTTTGAACGTGATTTAAAATTAGATGTTGGTGACAATGTGTGAAAATCAATGATATGTATTTGTTGAAAGAAAAAAAAAAGCTTCCAAATTTGAGGAACTACTATAAAAGGGACCAAGAAGTTGTAGAATATGAGGCATGAATAGTGTTGAGATAGTAGGTATTTTACTAGTTGTGTCTGAGACAAAATGATAGTAGTGATACAATGTCACATGACACAGAATAAATTCTGCTTATGAACTTACTTGTGAATAACAAACAATTGGTCGTTCCTTGTTTGTACAAAATATGTGGGAAAAGATCTTTAAAAACTATTAGATTTTAAGTGAACTAGAGTTCTATAATTCTTTCCTTTCTTTTCTCCCTAAAAACCTACCCATTCCCACACTATGTTGATCTCAATTCATAGCATCTTTTTCTTTGTTTAATATTTCTAAGTGCAGGAGTCCATGTATGTATGAGTGTATGCATTTGTGTGTGTGTATGCATGTGTATGTGCATCATGTTCATATGTGTGTACAAATATATAAATATATAAATATAATCTTCTGAGTACACTTTATATATCATTTTAGTTTTGACTATAGTACAACCAGAAAAGGGAGTTATCCCTGTAAGAGAGTAATTCTCCTCCCAAGCATTCATTAGATGCCAGGTAGTTCTTTGTCTAGAGGTGGGACAATGTGTGTGTGTTTGTATGTGTGTACATGTGTGTACATGCATGCCTGTGTGTGTATGTGTGTGTGTGTGTGTGTGTGTTTTCATTTCATTTCTGCTTTAATTTGTATTGCACTGTTTGGTCTTGTTGGTACATCTATCTCTAGGAGAGACTGTTTCCCTATAGACTTTCTAGTATTGTGGAACATAAAATATTTTCATTCCCTCATGTGTGATGTTCCCTGAACTAAGGAAGCAGATGCTGTAATGTAGATGTATTCATGGAGGTGAGGCTTCACCAGTTCATTGAGCTCTGAATATTATTCAGTTATGATTTTCTGGGATGGTTTCCATTTTCTGTCAGGAAAGACTTTTGATGAAGGCTAGTAACTATTTGGAATTATGCTGGTCAAGCAAAGTGGTGGTAGTAGATTATTTTCTAATATCCATAACATACTAGCCCTAGGAAACTGGCTAGGTTTTTTATGCTAGTAAAGATTTCCCTCCTGTTGACTAGGCCTTTTGTCTAGACTGTTGGTTACCACTGACATATGACTGTCACTCACTGTGCCTTTATCAATATCTTGCCATACAGGTCTTTGTCATGGTTCATTGATGTTGCAGCTGGGTAAAACTGCTTCCCTTCCTTAGCAACCAGCTACGAGTTTTCTGGTACATTGGAGGTTAGAGGGTAACAAAAAGGTTCTTAGATGAAATAAAACTCAAAGGATCCTAGTCATTGGTCTTGGGTATGGAGTGTCTTCAACATTGGGGCTCACCCTTGACCCCTGAGAGACAAACCAAGGGCTAAAGTGATAATCTATATTATTTTTAGAGTTATTTGACTAGTGTAACCATTCAAAAGTTTGTCTTGCCTAGTACTGGGAAGTTTGTTAGTTTCTGGTATTTATGGGGAGCAATGTCAACCCAAGTGACTTAATTATTAAAGAATATCTGATATTATTACAAAATGTCTAGTATTATTAAAGGATGATGTTGTTACAGGGTATCTAATGTTCTTATAGTATATCTAATGTTCTTATATTATACATAATACTATTATTATGGGATATCAAATGTTATTACAGAATGTTTAATATTATATTAGGAAATCTAATACTGCTGCAGGACCTCTAATATGATAATAAGGGAATCCTTAGATATATTGTTCTTGAAGCTGGTTTTCTTTTTGCTTTGACTATAATAATGTCTTTACTATTACCATTTGTTAAAAAATTTAGATGATATAATATCACAAAAAGTAAAGTAAGTGAAATATTGTGATTTTTCCCCTGAGTGTACAGGTCTCAGGGAAGTTTCCTAGTGAGATTATATTTTAGAGTAAGACATTGTTTGGGTAAAGCCTAGAAACCAATATTAATAATTCTTATATAATTTGTATTTAGAAAATAAAATAATGTTTGACCTCATTTCACAGCTTTTAATTTAATTTTTAGTAATATGAAAAAATAGTGACAATTTTACTAATGATAAAAAGCATCAGACATACTTTGATTCTCACCATTTCAGATAAATTAATTGCACATACCTATCAATTGCCTTTCTGAATAAAATAGTTACCACTGTATTGCTTAACATCTTAACATCTTAGATATTGTTCTAAATACATGATCCTTGAAATGTAAATCTATTTTAAGAGATAAGATCTTAGCTTTCTTCTCCCTTTGGAGAGGGTCTAGCTGAGTGCCCAGCCTGGACTGTAACTAACAAGCCTCCCTCCTCAGGTTATGTCTTGTGGATTAGAGCCTTATGTTGTCATGGGTGACATAATAGTTTATTTAGCTTTTATGTCACTTTAGGTTCCTAAGACATGTTTTACTCTTAAAGCTAGTGAAGTTTTCTGGTATATGTCTTCAAAATAAGAAAATCCTCTAATGTTGGTGATGAATTGTTTGGATAAATCTTTTTACAAAATCAAATGTGTAAATATTTATCCTCTCATATGTATTTTTTACCCTATGCATATATTTATATTCTCATGTGTATATTTGAAGTTATTCTAAACTATAGTCTGAAAGGAAACATATATATAACTTTCCATGTTGTATGAACTTCATGATAATAGATGCAAACTTTCTCAGTGGGTAGCTGCATTTCATATCTTCATATCATGCATTAAAACAGATAATATCCTGGGGAGGTATTTGCAAAGCAGAAATCACATGTTATAATGAAAACTGTGTGTTAGAGCTACTCAAGGGGGAAGATAGTATATTAAAACCAACCTTTTATGCTGTGAGAAGGAAATATTATAGGTGTTTTTTCTTCACAAATGTATAATTAAACTCAATGTCTTCCTTTACTGAAACTGGAGATTGCATTGCAGCTATGATTTTTTTAAGTAGAGGGGTTTAGTTTATTGTTTTTCATTATACTGTAAAATCATTATTGTTTGTAAAGGAATGCCTGAGATGATCAATTTTGTTTGTTTTGGTTTTATTATCTAAAATGTTATTATTATATAAAATATATCAATATTTAATCTACTTTATTAAAATATTAGACATCAACATAAATATTGTGATCAATGCTACAGTGTGTTAAAAGAATTATTATTGTATTATAAGATATGAAACTAGAAAGGCTGTTAAGCTCTGAGTGTATACATTTTATTCATCTATATCAAAATTAAGCTCCAGGAACTAGAGATGAGACTCAATGGTCTGTTTTCTGTTTTGTTTTGTTTTGTTTTCTTTTGTTTTGTTTTGTTTTGTTCTGTTCTGTTTTGTTTTGTTTGCAGAACCTGATTTAGTTCCTACCATTCATACTATACATCACAGAACCACATATAACCTCATATTGAGGAGAGCCAATGTCTTTATTCTGGCCCTACAAATACTCTCACACATGTACATACATGCATTCTCACAAATGCATAAGAGTAAAAATTAAGAATCATATGAACAAAAAGAAGAATTCTGATTTGAACCTGTATTTGTAGCAAAAATATCAGCATGTGGGCAATATAAAATATAGTTGGAAGGTATATGATGACATGAAGATGAATATATATGACTATCAATAATGTGACAACTTTGAAGCACAACACATGCATTTTAGAAACTTTTTACATCTAACTCAAAACATAGTATCCCATTAAGTAGAATGACACTTTTGGTGATAGTTTCATTTTGTGCACTGTGCACATATGTGTTTCTTATTTTCATAACCTATCAAGAAATTGGAAATGAATTTATGTTTTGAGTTCCACGTTTCTCATTTACTCTGAGGAGGAATTGATGCATTTTTACACAAGTCTTGAACAATGTCACTGTCAAAGTCACCTCGAAGTATCCAGACAAAAAGCATAGTAACCAGTGCATAAAAGATGGACCCACAGGAGGAAGGTCAAATGCCCTTTTCAAAAAGTGCTGTTGAAGCAAGCTTATATAATAAAGAGATTTAACAGCTCCAGGCACTGTCTACTTATTAAGAAATAAAATCTAATATAATGCTACATCTCTGGATGACCTGTGTAACCTCTTGGAGGCTGTAATAATAGACTTTAATCTGAAGAGTTCAGTGCCTTGAAAGTAGGCCCCATTGTCCCACAGGTGAGGGAAGAGACAGCTGGCCATATGTGTACATATGCACATACAGAACCTCATGAGGTAAAAACTGATCAGTGACAGAGATACTCATTTCCACCTTCTCCCATATCACTTTTTGGAAACCCAGTCTCTCTTCTCCTAGGGTCTCAAACTTCACACAGTTATTTTGATGTGCTGCTTTGTTTGGTTTACTGATTTTTCCCCTTTTACAAAATTAATCTGTAGAACTTTACTGATTGCAACTATATTGACCTTACAACATTTAACAGAGATTCTTATAGTCAAATCTCTACCTTCGAAAATAAAGCATAATCTACTTTAAACATATTTTATCCAATGGTCAAAATTATAAACATTGGATTCATTTCTGCTACTATCTTATTTAATACATATACTCATCTTGTTCAATAAATATACATGAAGTCTATAAATTATGTAGTGATAAATCTATAATAGATATATTTCATCAGTCCTTCAAATACATCTCTGGATGTGTTATCTATTACAATTTTATATCTGTCTTCTATGTTGAATATTAACAAGTGGAGCTCCCCAATAAGGAAAGGTGTTGTCAAATGCATTGACTTTTCTGTAATGCTATGCTATACTATATTGTATCAGTAATAGCACACTATTAAAGCAAGGGATGGACTTTTTTCAGGTACGTTTCTAAAAAAAGAAAAAAAAAGTTGCTACTTTCTTGGGCTAAAGAAATGGTTTAATAGTTAGGTAGATCTAGTATAAATATGAGATTACACTCAATGTTCCGCAAATTGGAACCCAATCTTACTTTCTGCCTAAGGAAGTGGAGAGAAGACGCAAGTTTTTCTATTGTGTACAACAGCATATCAAATAATTAACTCTATAGATTTCCCAAGGACTTTATATTGAAAATAATGTCTTACAGATAAAATAATAATTTATTTAAATTTAACAATATTTGTTCAATACTGATTTGAATTTTCACCAATAACATGTGGTTGCCAATGAAATAAAATCAGCATATAGATGAAAAACACAATTTAACAAAAATACCTTCTCATTTTGAGTCAGGTTTTATTCTACTCCAATTAACTTTTTTATGGAACAGTCTTGATTGAACTATTGTTTAGAGGCCTTCTGTTAACCAGTTTTCTGTGACAGTGATCTAATATTTTAGAGCAGCATGCAAGAAAGGTTTTTGTTGCCTCATAGTTTTGTAATTTCAGTTCACAGTGAGCTGACATTACTCCCTTTAAGTTATAGTGCAGCAAAAGCTAGTTACCTCATATCTGATGACAAAAGACAAAGACTGGGGCCCTTCAACAATGTTCCAAATGCATCCATGTCCCAAAGACCTACCACAGACTTCATATGTCAAGTCTTCCAAAACCTAGTAATGAGCTGAGAACAAGACTAATATATAGTCTCTTGAAGTCAGATACAAACAACAACATTGCATGAAGCCAAACATTCCATCATCGCCCAACTCAAAAAAATTGACCTTCAGTTGAGTAACGAAGTATATGTGCTTTTGATAAGATACTTGAGACTTATGGAATTAAGCATGACATATGGATGGATTCTGATCCCTAGAAACTACACAGATGCCAGGTAGTACTATCTACTCACCTGTAATTCCTGGCTTGGAAGGCAGACAAGAGCTTCTAATAGAATGACAGCTTATCAATACTAGTCATATCAGTGAGCTGCTAGGTTCATTACAAGCCCTCGTCTCAATAGACAAGGTTACTGAGAATGGTTCATAACTAAGATAATTTCCAACATCAACCTGGGTCCTCCTTCTATACCTATATACATATGTGTGTCCACACACATGTAAACTTGAATATATACATGCATGTCTAACAAACATGTAGAAAATGGAAATAGAAATTATGCACTTTCAGAAGCCCTAGTTAATAGTTGGATATTAAAAACAAATTCATACATAAATAACGGTAAAAAGGATAGGAGAAATGTAAAGAACTTGATATGATGAAGAGAAAGGCAAATCCAGCAACATAAAAGCACAGGATGAACATAAAGGATTAAAATGTTTTACACAAAAGGTGTCCTTATTGCATGAAATCATTTGATTTTTGTAATTAAGACTACATTAAGCTAATAATTAGTCACAACTTCTGATCATCAGTCAATTTGTATGCTGCAGTGATGTTTTCTGACAAAAGTAAGTAGTCAATTTTCAGGCCAATGGATAGAAAGTATATTCAGTTGTTTCCCTTCACCTGGTCATTGTTGATTATAAAAAAAAAAAAATTAGTCAACATCCATGCCATCTAAGTCATTCCAGAGACCGTGGGAATATCCACTGGCAAAATATGAATGAAATCTCTGGTGTCAGTTATTTAATTTTGTTATCCAACCATTTGATTCCAAATTGTCATCAGACAGTATGCACTTTCTTCCATCTTTTAAAAGATCTGCTGCATTTGTTAAAATGTGTGTGTGTGTGTGTGTGTGCGTGCGTGTGTGTGTGTGTATGTGTATGTGTGTATATGTGTGTGTGTGTGTGTGTGTGTGTGGCCACACAAGTAAATGCAGGATGCAGGAACCCATGGAGGCCAAAAGATGGTATCAGATGCCTGGTGCTAGAGATACAGTTGTGAGCTCTTTAATGTGGATGCTGTGAACAGAAGTCATGTCCTTGGCATTAGCAGTAATTTACTTAACAATTGATCTGTCTCCACAGCACTGACCTTGTGTTCTAAATTTTAGATATAGCCACAATATTTCTTATTCTCACTTTGAAGCCTGGCATTTTCTAAATATTATAAATTTTTACATAATAGAAGTCCTTATAATTTATTATAATTCAATTTAAAATATTTCATTTTTAAACTAAATAATTTTATCTATTAAACTTAGATACCACAGCGATAGTATGTCTTCCACAGAAATGTCAGCTATCTGGAAATCTCTGCACACATGACTTTGCATGTGTAGCCATGTGAAGTAATTCTTATGTGCAAGGCTTACTGCTGGATATACTAGGACTAAATGAAGCCTGACATCCCAACTGCCTTTAAGATACAGATTAAATTCTGGGGCTGTAGCTCACTGATAAAGTTCTTGCCTCACGTGCACAAGGCCCTAGGCTTCAGAACCTAATTTCCACAAGGAATGTCCTTTACTACAGTCCTATGAAAATGTCATGAGCCTGCTCATGAAAATCTAAGCTGTAAAGAACTCCCATCCCTGGCTCTACTTGTCCCTAGCCTCAGATCTGCAGGCTTACCTATAAGTTCTCAGAGTTCCGCAGGAAAAGAAGCACAGAGAAGCAATGAGGAGAGAATCACCCCATAGATAGACAACGTAGAAGCTAGTACATCATCAGGAAGGATTTCGTGAACCACTTCCTCCAAGGATAAGAGTAAACATCTCAAGCACAGCCCAGGTGAGATTCAGTGCTCAAAAACAGGCCAAACCTAAAAGCTGATAAAGGAGCACTAACATGGCTGACTCCTGCTACAAGTGACTGGTTCCAACTGCTCCACAGGATAGGGTGATTGGGCAAGATAAAGAACTTAGGATCAACACTCCTCCTTCAGTCCTGAGATTGAAAACATCCCATAATAAAAAGACTCCTAAAAGTAAATAAACAAACAACAACAAAAACAAAGACACCTACACATAATAGAAAAATCTTTTGATGGACTTCAGAAAAGTATAAAGACACACATTTTTACTTATGTCTGATTGTGGCAAATACTGTGGCCCGTTCATTGTTTATCACTTCCCAAAATGGAAGATCTTCCCTTTGATCCCCGGCACGAAAAAACAACCAGTCCAAACAACCTTCATTTCAGCAATGGGCAGGAACTTTGTGGCTAATTATGATTTTTTGACATATGTGTCTGAGCTAAAGGGCCGCAGTTTCTAGAATGATGTTTGTCTATCTGAAGTATTAATAGCCAGAATATCTCTCAGTGCAGCTCATCAGCAGGCATTCTGTCCCTCCTTCAGCTATACTACAAAGCATCAGGTTGGCTTTGTAGTATACTTTGTGGTATGCTATGCATGTGCAGAGGTGAGGCACAACATGTAGTAAGTGTTATGTGCTGTGTGAGCGTCTGTAGCAATATGGTTAAACTTGTTGACTCCCTGATTCACCTGCACAACCTGGCTTCAGCTTGCAGTAATTTTTCCCATACAACTATTATTTGTGGTGCTGTTTTATTTTTATTTTTTTTATGTTTAAGATAGTAATACAATTATACAATTCTCCCCTGTTTATCTTCCTTTCAACCCCTCCCAGCTTGCTCTATTTGTTTGTTTTAAAATGCAGAACTGTGACTATTTCTTGTATTTGGTGAGCTGAATATTTCTATATACCATTGTTTAGTTCCATTTCTATTTTGTAATTTTAACTTACATGGTAAATTTAATGTTTTCTTTGAAGACTATTAAAAGGTACATTGCTGGAATTTCATGTAGATGTGGGACTACTATTTGACATGATAGAATCACCTAGAAGAGTTCAAATTCTCATTTGTATTTACATGCAGTGATGGGAAAGCTTTGCTAAATCAGATCAGGCATCAACTAGCAGGGGGACAAAGTCACAGGGCAGACTGAAAGAGCTAACAGGGGTCAGCAGCGGACGAGGAGTGGTTATCAAGAGGTGTATGCAAGAGAATGTTGCTTCGGAGTCTACAGGAAAATGTTATTTCAGAATAGAAAAAAAGATGTAATTTTATGACAGATAAGTTGAAAAAGTAATAAAAGCATTATAAAACAAAAAGAAGAAAAATATTGCTGTTTTGTTCTGTTCTTTAGCAATCTTCACTTACTGGACTTCTCTAGGTCACATTTAATCTTTTTTATTTTTATATTAAATTTTATTTATTAACATTTCAAATGTTTCTCGCCTTCCTGGTCTCCCTTCTCAAACCCCTCATCCCCTTTCCCTTCCCCCTGCCTCTTAGAAGGTACTCCACCACCCACCCACTCACTCCTACTTCACACCTCTAGAATCTACCTAGGGCCGCACGTCTACACAGGACCAATCACTTCCCCTCCCATAGATGCCAGATAAGGAAAGCCTCTACTACATAGGCAGCAGGAGCCATGCACCCATACATATATACTCTTTGGTTGGTGATTTAGTCCCTGGGAGCTCCAAGGGGGGTCCAGTTGGTTGATACTGTTGTTCTTCCTAAGGGATTACAATTCCCTTCAGCTCCTTCAGTCCTTCCCTATATCTTCCACTGGGAAAGTCCAGTGGTTGGCAGTGAGTATTTGCATCTGTCTTAGTTTGATGTTCACAAAGCCTGCCAGAAGACAGCCACAGCACACTCCTGTCTGCAAGCAGTTCTTGGCATCAGCAATATTGTTGGGGTTTGGTGTCTGTTAATGGAACGGATCCTAAGTTGGGGCAGGCCCTGGAAGGCCTTTCCTTTAGCGTCTCCTCCATTTTTGTCCCTGTGATTCATTTGGAAAAGAACAATTCCAAATTTATATCCTTTTGGTTGTGGGTTACCTCACATGAGATAATATTTTCTAGTTTCATCCATTTGCCTGCAAAATTTGTGAAGTCGTTTTTTTAATAGGTGTGTAGTATTCCATTGTATAAATGTACCACATTTCTGTCTTCATTCTTCTGTTTAGGTGCATCTGAGTTGTTTCCAGCTTCTGGCTATTGTAAATAAGGATACTATGAAGATAATGCAGCTCATTTCCTTGTTATATGTTGGAGCTTCTTTTGTGTATATCCCCAGTAGTGGTATATCTAGCTCTTCAGGCATAACTATGTCCAATTTTATGAAGATACTTCAGATTCATTTCCAGAGTGGTTGTACCAGCTTTCAATCTCACCAGCAATGGAGAAGTGTTCCTCTTTCTCCATATCATCCCAACTATCCATTGACTTCTGAGTTTTTGATCTTCTGTCCATCACTTTCTTTTATTGGGAAAGTTTTCTTTTATGGTTCTGTTGAAGATATTTTCTGGCCCTGTGAGCAGGGAAACTTCACTCTCTTCTGTTCCTATTATTAGGTTTGGTCTTTTTATCATTCCCTGGATTTCCTAGATGTTTTGCGTTATGAATTTTTATGCTTTTTATTTTCTTTGACCATTGTGTCAATATCTTCTATGGTATCATTTTTGCCCAAGATTCTCTCTTCTATATCTTGCATTCTGTTACTGATGATTGTATCTGTAGCTCTTGGCTTCTTTCCTAGGTTTTCCATTTCCAGGGTTGCCTCTATCTGTGATTTCTTTATTGTTTCTACTTCCATTGTTAGGTCATGAACTGCTTTGTTCAAGTCCTCCACCTGTTTGCTTGTATTTCCTGTATTTCTTTGAAGTATTTATGTGCTTACTCTTTAAGCACAACTACCTGCTTAACTGTTTTCCTCTATTTCTTTAAGTGAGTTATTTATATCCTCATTACAAGTCTCTATTATCTGCATAAGATTGGAATTTTGATCAGCATCGTGTTCTTTGGGTATATTGGGCTTTTCATGGCTTGGGGATGGGAGAGGAGAATTCTAATGGTATCAAAGAATACTGACTTTTCCTGCTTATAACATTGTGCTTGCCTCTTGTCATCTGGTTATCACTGGTGTTAGCTTTACTGGGTGATTCTGTGTGAACCCTGTCACCTCTTTTCCTTGGCTGAAGTAGATCTCCTGGGTTATCTATGGTCCTAACTATAGCTCATTTTCTGGGAGATTTTCAGATTGTTGCCCTGGTTGCTGCTGATCTCCTGGGAGCCCTTCAGATTCTTCAATATTGAGGAGATGGGAACAGGCTGATCTGCTCCCAAGAAGGTGCAGACCAGAAGGGAGATGGCCTTAATCTTATTATATTATTTTGATAATATAATAAGATTACTTCTATATGATATAATGCTATTATAAGAAAACAGAAGTAGGCCATGGATGGTGTAGAGAGTGATGTAAGCATAAAGGTCACTGCCATTTACAAAGCTTTCTTCCACTTAATTTTGAGGAAACAAACTTATAGTTATCTTTCCTACTTAATTAAAAAAGTGTAAACAAGAAAAAATATTTGATGGTTGTACTAGTGTTCCCACTTTATTATGCATCCCATCTCATATAAGCTTCTAACGATGGTGCCATTCCAAGTACAGGTGAAAAAATCTCATGATATTCCTAAAGGTTATGAGGGTAAAATAGTGCTGGGCTTGTATGCAGACGAATTAATAGACAGAAAAATAGAACTTAAAAACCAAAGAAAATGGATACACTTGATGTAAATACATAGTGAAGCATTCTGAAATTATCATTAAAATATGATGTACCTCATATTATTTACAAAGGAAAGCATGCTTCCAAGACAGCCTAAAAGTTCAGAGAGAGACAGGCAGATATAGACAGAGAGAGAGAGAGAGAGAGAGAGAGAGAGAGAGAGAGAGAGAGAGAGAGAGAGAGAGCACAAATCAATACTCATGTTCTTTAGAATATATGATGGTGACTGGTTGTATTGATTTTCATGAGGCAATAAACAACAACTGACAACAACTGACAGTAGAGAGCTGCTAGGACAGAGAAGAAATTAGCTCAATTCATTGACAATGATGGAAATTTTAATAATTAGAAGACTGTAGAGAAAGGAAATCCTAGTCAAAATGACATTTATTAATTTTTAAGGTCTTCAGTTGGCCTTGGTTTAAAATTAGTATATTTGATATTTATGATCAGCATATATATATGATAGAGTAATAAACAAATTAGAAGAATTCCCGAGTTTATCTTATATATATCTTAACATTCCAAAACAGTACAATGACAGATCTTTTCATGAGAACAGAATTTAATGCCTTACATTTAATACTTTCACATATATACATGTGTGTATGTGTGTTCAAGGTAAATTTTTAATTAATATTAATACAAGAAGTATATATTTTTAAGTAGTCAATATTATTTTTGCTCAAAGTATAACTAGTGATTATGTAACAATATACATTTCATTGACATTTTTCAGAATCTTGTATATGATTTTGGTGGCTAAAGTACCCATACCCAGTTGGTATTGCTGGATCTACGTTGAGCCTCATTTCATTAGGCTTTCTATGAAGGCTTTCATTTTGTCTGTCTTTTTTATCTGTCTGTCTGTCTATGTATCATCTATTAAAGCAAACAAAAAATGCTCTAATATTATTTAACCTTTTGGATTTGTGGTTTCATTTGTTATATTTCTTTTTATCTAAACAGCATGTGGAAGTTAGTAACCAGATTTATTTGATATATTATGTGTTTCTCAATGTAATATAATATAGATAATGCCCAGGTAACATTATATTCTACTGCAGCCATGTTTGCCCTGGCTGTAATATTACCATTTCATCTTTGATTTGGGCATTTGATGAATTTGAAAGCATGCAGAACTCTCTCAGAGTGTTATGTTCTTCTTCTTTCCAGAAAGTACTACCCATTGTGTTACTTCTTCAGAGCTATGTTAGACCCTGTGTTATTTTAGTCATGAAAAGAGGTTAATTTTCATAAACAAAGACTTTCAAATTTTCAGTTACTTAAAATGTAATTAAAGTATTATGATTCCAAAAATATATCGTCCACGTCATGATGTCGAGAAAGTACATTATTAAATCAGATGTGGAAGAGCTAGAAAGTCATGGGGATCATTAAACTTTTTCCAGTCTTTTTAAATTTTTTTTAATAAATATTTCCTTTATTTACATTTCAAATGTTCTCCCCTTTCCTGATTTCTTCTCAGAGAACCCACTCTCTTATCCCTCCTCCTCCTGCTTCTATGAGGGTGTTCCCCACCCATCCACCCATTCCTTTTTCCTGTCTTGGCATTCCTCTACACTGGGATATTGAGCATCCACAGGACCAAGGGTCTCTTCTCCAATTGATGTCCAGCAAAACCATTCTCTGCTACATAAGCAGCTGGAGAAATGTGTCACTCCATGTACACCCTTTGGTTAGTGGTTTAGTCCTTGGGCACTCTGCAGGTATGTTTGGCTGATATTTTTATTTATTTATTTATTTTTACTTTTTTATTAGATATTTTCTTTATTTACATTATATGATCCCCTTTCTGGTTTCCCCTCTGAAAACACCCTATCCCATCCTCCCCCCTTCCCCCTGCTCACCAGCTTACTCACTCCTGCTTTCCTTTCCTGATATTCTGCTATACTGGGGCATTGAGCCTTCTCTCAGGGCCAAGGGCCTCTCCTCCCTTTGATGTCCAACAAGGCCATCTTCTGTTACATATGCAACTGGAGCCATGTGTTCCTCCATGTGAACTCTTTGGTTGGTAGTTTAGTTCCTGGGAACTCTGGGTATACTGGTTGGTTCATAATGTTGTTCCTTCATGGGTCTGACAGATCCTTCTGCTCCTTGGGTCCTTTCTCTAGCTCCTCCATTGGGGACTGTCTGCTCAGTCAATGGTTGGCTGTGAGTGTCCCCCTCTGTATTTGTCAGGCTCTGGCAGAGCTTCTCAGGAGACAGCTATATCAAACTCCTGTCAGCATGCACTTCTTTGCATCTGCAATAGTGTCTGGGTTTGGTGACTGTATATGCGATTGGATCCCAGGTAGGGCAGTATCTGCATGATCTTTCATTTAGTTACTGCTCCATACTTTGTCTCTTTGCTCCCATGAGTATTTTGTCCCCCATTGTGAGAAGGACAGCAGCATCCACACTTTAGTTGTCCTTCTTCTTGAGCTTCATGTGGTCTGTGAATTATATTTTGGATATTCCAAGCTTTGGGGATAATATCTACTCATCAGTGAGTGCTTACTATGTGCATACTTTTGTTACCTCCCTCAGGATGATATTTTTGAGTTCCATCCATTTGCCTAAGAATTTCATGAATTCATTGTTTTTAATGGCTGAGTAGTACTCTACTGTGTAAATGTACCACATTTTATGTATCCATTCCACCATTGAAGGACATCTGAGTTCTTTCTAACTACTGGCTATTATAAATGTGGCTGCTATAAACATAATAGAGCATATGTCCTTATTACATACATGGTATATCTTCTGAGTATATGCCCAGGAGTGGTATATCTGGGTCCTCAGGTAGTACTAGGTACAGTTTTCTGAGGAACCCACCAGACTGATTTCCATAATAGTTGTACCAGCTCGCAATCTCACCAGCGATGAAGGCGTATTCCTCTTGCTCCACATCCTCACCAGGATCTGCTGTCACCTGAGTTTTTGATCTTACCCATTATGACTGGTGTGAGATGGAATCTCAAGTTTGTTTTGATTTGCATTTGCATGATAACTAAGAATGTTGAGCATTTCTTTAGGTGCTTCTCCTCAGCCATTTGAGTTTCCTCAGTTGAGAATCCTCTGTTTATCTCTGTTCCTCATTTTTAATAGGGTTATTTGGTTCTCTGGAATCTAACTTCTTGAGCTCTTTGTATATTAGATATTAGTCCTCTCTTGGATGTAGGATTGGTAAAGATCTTTTCCCAATCTCTTGGTTGCTATTTTCTTATTGACAGTGTCCTTTGCCTTATACAAGCTTTGCAATTTTATGACATCCCAAACCAAAGCATTTTAAACTCTGTAGCAACATGGTATAAATAGCTGATGTTCTGTATCTTGTGTCTTTGAAGAGACTTTCTAAGCATATTTGAAACCAAGTAGTTTATAACTGTATCTAGGGGAAAAGTCTTATAGTGCCATAAAATAATTGGTTCTTCTTTATTTCCTGTAATGTGTGATTCTATTATATTACTTAAGGAAAATTTTCTGAAGGAGGTAAACTATTTGAAATTGGACACCTATATTGATTATAAAATAAATATTGATTATTCAATAGAAATTTTACATTAAGTATGAGATATTAACTGTATTGTTTTATCCTACACATTAATACATTGTGTGATACCTAACAAATGCTGTTTATTTAGTTTTAGAAAGCATCCATTAAAATCTTTAAATTGTTATACTAAACATTATTCAAGACAGAAATTGGTATTTGTAGTCATTGTTTCTCCCATTTCAGTGCTAACATATTTGACATAAGCATGTTAAGAAAAGAAGAGCTTATTGTGGCTTACAATGTGAGGTCATACATTTTACCTGGAATGAGGAGGCATGGTGGTTGGAACAGGAAGCCAACTGGTCAGTGTATCCCATTAGGAAGCAGGAACAGTGAATGCTGTCAATCATGTCTCTTGGAAAAGAATGAGCTATATTTTTACTTAGCTCTTTTGATTTAGTCTGGGATTTTAGTCCATGTAATTATGTCATCCATACTTAAAATGACTTTCTGCCTACTACCCTGCTCTAGATCACTTTTATAGATAGATTGAAAGGTTGATCTAATCTGGACACTGCCTTCACAGGCATGGTGGATGTTTGTCCCCTCCTTGATTCTAGATCCTGTCACACTGAGTATACTATCACAATATTTAACATTATTTTAAATTTAGTGGTTAACTTTTCCTGAGCTGCAGCTTCACTCCTGTGGTGATAAGGTGCTGCCAAGCTTTACGGAATTACCTCACCTGATAAGCAAATGTCCTATGATTGATGGATATACCAATCTAGTTTAGTTCAGAGTTATGCTATAGCAAATATACATGTGTACTGCTTTCTTTTTGTAATCCATTGCCAAACTGAGATTACTCACTTACCTATTATTTTACCTTTATTATTACTTCACATCTTTTGCATGAAGTAAAGGGATTTGATAGGACATGACAATTCATTTGAAGCAACGTACTTGGATCATAATTGTTCCTCTGTTATCCCTTTTTATTCTCTTTTCTCATCACCTCTCTTTGCCCCTCCAAATCTCCAGTGGAACTGAATTCACCTGAAATACATAATTACAGATATTTTTATGACACAGGTTTCAAGACGATATTTAGAAGACTTGAGGGTATAACCTGAGTGGTTTGTATTGGATATATCTTCAGCTTAAGCTATAGCAGAGAGAACAGTCTGGGGAAGTGCGGTGATTCAGATGTGGTTTGTGAAGTTCTTTGGATAAGGATCCCTGTAGAAATGTAAGCATGGAGTGAGAGAAGCCTTTATCGCGCTTAGATTAGTGGCCACACAGTATCTCCTGACAGTTACTGTGGCATCCTGCCAGAGCAGAACTCTCTGGCCATCAGCTCTCATTTCTTGTGCTTGTTAGCAGTCTGGGTTTATTGTCTATGGATTTCCCTTCAAGCAGTCAGAGGCAAAGCAATTACTTTACAAACACTGATTTGGTCTTGATCTGGTGTGCCCCCAGTAGAGCTTTGTAATAATATTCAACACAAAGTAGAAAGCACCAAAGCTACCTTTCATCTTTCCATTGTGTTTCATGATAGCTTGTTATATCCCAGTTCATCTAACTAAATATCAAGTATTGTTATTTTAAATACTCTTCAAAGAAATAGCAACAGTGCATTCCTGAAGAAGAGTCAGAAAGTCAAATATGGAAACTAATACTGAGTTATGGCTTATATTTATGCTGTTTTGCCACATTTACTGTGCTATAGGTACAAATAAGTGTCACTTTCTCTTTTTTAATTACTTCCTGTTTTTCTTTCCTGTAAGGAATGCAGTAGATATAAAATGTGAAAAAGTAATATGCTTCATGTGATATTGAATAACTGATTAAAATATAACATGATACAGTCTGATATAATCCTGTAGCAGGATTGTGCCCATTATATAAAACACAGTTAAAATCTGAACGTGATTCACATTGAAAATTTACAAAAATAGTTACTCATCACCTCATTCATTTTGGAAATAATTCAAATGAAACATCCTGAAGCACAGATATTTTTCTTTGTTTGATTCCATATCCATATTCAAATTCTCACTGGACTATGAAGGAAATATCACTTCTGAATGTACACACACACACACACACACACACACACACACACACACACAGAGAGAGAGAGAGAGAGAGAGAGAGAGAGAGAGAGAGAGAGATTCTTTTATTCTTTGCCAGAAACTGCTTCCAAACAGAATATTTGTTCCCACTAGCTCTTTTAATGAAATTCTCTTACATCAAGCCTAATTGATGTATTCTCCAGAGAACTTTTCCTAGATGTTAAACCTTCTGTTTTAGAAACATCATCACTAAGTGTTATTTCAGCTAATGAATATGATGCAAGTTGAAAAACGGAAAAATATTGTATTTCTCTTTATAAACTTGAACTCCAAAAATAATAACTTTGAGCCTTTTTTGTTTGTTTCTGATAAGAATCAAATACTTTGCCTATGGTCATTTTTTTCTTTTAATTCTCTTTATATCCTTAGCTATCCCTATTCCAGACTAGGCACACATATTTAATTCAGCAATAAAAACTAAGTGTTTTGGTACTGTTGAGCAGAATTATTGAGCCAAAGGCAGTTGCTATTGGCTGCAGAGCTAATTCTTTTGGCAGCAGCTTGAGTCTTATTGTTTGCACATAATTAGTTAGTTGGATGCCTGTGAGAACAAGATAATATATTAAAAAATATGCAGATGGACCACAACTACAGATCTTGCATCAGAAACTTGTTTTTTAGTATTTTGACTATTCGCTGTATTCTAACATGGCATCTTCAACCCTAATCTGCTTATTTTTCCATACACTAATGATTCTTTTTGATAGGCAAAAAGAATATGACAGGAACTGAAAAAATACTTTAGTTGCAATTTAGTGGAACTTTTAGATTCCAAGCCTCTGCTGGAAGAATCAGAACAGTCGTGAAAACAGACCTTTCATGCCTGTCCTTTCTGTCAAGGCCAAGACTTAGCATACTGATGGTATTCTTGTGACTGTGCTTGGAGCTCCTGTACCAAGAGTCACAGGATGGATGGTTTCAAAGCTAGAAATTCATTTTATCATAGCTCTTCATGCTAGTTGTCAAGATCAATGGCAAGGAGATGATGTGTCTAGTGAGAACTCTGCCCTGGGCTTCCAGAAGTCCATGTTTTCCCAGAATAGCTTCACGGCCTCTCATCATAGTGCGTAGAAAGAATGACAGGCTGCAAGGGGCAAAAGCAGAATGTTCAGTTGTCTATGCTCAGAATACACTAATCCTATCAATTCAGGAACCCACTTATGACCTTTTTTAATTTTAATATCTTTCCCAAGAGTCCCATCTGCTAGTGTAGACACTGGCAATAAAGGTATTAACCTAAGCATTTTGGATAAAAACAAAACCCTAATTTATGCTTGTGACCTAAAATGTAGCCATGTTTACTCTATTTATTAATACATAAATTTTGTTATGTTTAACTGGAAAACAAAAAGTAAATCTTTTTCAATGTAACTTGTCACAGTTATTTTAGGTATCTGTTTTGCCAGTTTTTTAAAAGCTGGATTTTTCTGTGACTCAAGAAATTTACTCCTACATATTTACATAAAAAATGAGTAGTGCGTCCACAGGAATGCATGAAATCAAATATTCAAAGCGCCATTATTCAAAATCACCACCAAACAAGATATCCATTAAACAAAAGATATCCATACCGCTTAGTACTATATAGTAAGTAAAAACTATGAAATGCTGGTTTATACCTGAGTATCTGAATTTTAGAAGCTATGAAAAAGAAGCAAGACAGAATGGGATTCTTGACTGTATTATACTGAGTAGAAAAATCAAACTCATAGCAGTCCTATTTATCATAACCAGAAGCTGTAAAGAACTCAGATATCCCTCAACAGAGGAATGAATATAGAAAAAGTGGCATGTTTACACAATGGAATACTACTTAGCTATTAAACACAATGAATTCATGAAATTCTTAGGCAAACAGATGGACCTGGAAAATATCATCCTAAGTGAGGTAACCCAGTCACAGAACACACATGGTATGTACTCACTGATAAATGGATATTAGCCCAGAAGTTTGGAATACCCAAGATATAATTAACCTATCAAATGATGCCCAAGAAGAAGGAAGAACAAAGTATGGATACTCTGGTCCTTCTTAGAAGGGAGAATAAAATACCCACAGAAGGAGATACAAAGTGTGGAGCAGAGTCTGAGGGAAAGACCATACAGAGACTACCAGACCTAGTGATCCATCCCATATACATTTTCAAAACCCAGACACTATTAACGATGTCCACAAGTACTTGCTGACTGGAGCTGGATATAGCTGTCACCTGGGAGGCTCTGCTAGTACATAAAAAATACAGAGGGGTACACTCTCAGCCAGCCATTGAACTGAGCACAGCGGAAGCTTGAGAAAGGACCCAAGGAGCTGAAGGGGTTTGCAATGACATAGGAGGAACAACAATATGAGCCACCCAGTACTCCCAGAGCTCCCAGGGACAAAAACATCAACCAGATAGTACACATAGTGTTACCTGTGGCTCCAGATGCATAGGCAGCAAAGGATGACCTTGTTGGACATCAAAGGTGGGTGAGGCCCCTGGTCCTGGAAAGACTCAATGCAGCAGTGTAGGGGAATACCAGGACAGGGAAGCTGGAGGGGGTTGATTAGGGAACAGGGGGAGGGGAGATGGCTTACGGGGCTTTCAGTGGGTGGGGACAAGAAAGGGTAAATCATTTGAAATGTAAATCAAGAATATATCTAATAAAAAAGAGAAAAAGAAAAGAAAAGACAAACTTAATAGTCACCAAAAGCAGAAGTGCTTTGAGCTGTGATTTGGAGCTTGTGAGACATGTACAACAAATCACACAAATGCAAGTAAAGAGATGTTGAAAAGATGATGGAAATATCGTAGTTCTGGACAATAGAGTTTGGGGTGTTGCTTTATAAATGTCACCAAGCTGGTATAATCTCAGGTTTCATGGGACCATGGCAGGAGGATGATGATCACTCTGAAGAAATCCTGGGTTTTAGGTTCATTTACAATGATTAATAAGAGCATATCTTAAACACACACACATGTACCCCCACACACACATACACACACACATATACATACACATATACACCAAGAGAAAGAGAAAGGTGTAAGAATAGTAATAGAGTAAATTCTTGTTCAGTAAATATTATCTCAAAGATATGTCAACATTGAATATTCCCTTCTTGCCCTTGGATATGTCTCATCAGGTAACATGGGGATGCTTGCCCCTAAGTCTGAAAACATGAGTTTGATCCCCTCAAGTGAAATCATTGAAGGAGACAATTGAGTCCCTCAAGTTGTGCTCTGGCCTGCATGACCATCATAGCACATGTGCCCCCACACCAGTAAATATACATAAAAAATTAATACACCCTTGCCTAAGAAATATATGTCCCCAGATATTTTAAGTAATATTCAGGTAAATTCTTTTATGTCTTCTCTGCTTTTCTTTTTGTTTGTTTGTACTTTGTTTGTTTGTCTTGTTCAAGAGACTTGTGACTTCTCTTTTCAGGGAAAGAATTCTTCGCATTAATTACCCATAGTCCTCCACATAAGCCTACATACCTTTGTATTTTTTCTATGAAATATTCCATCTTGTTAAAGACCCTTCCCAGGGCTAACTGGTGTCTGAGCCCGCTTCATACTTCCTGAGAGAAGTTTTCTAAGTTTCCTAACTTTTCTATGCTCCACTCTTACCTCTCAATACAAATGATGTCAAGATCCATAGCATACTTCTATTGTAAAATCTGTGCCACTGCTCTGTTATATTGAATGAATGGGAATTTGTTTTCTTGTTTTATTTAATAAATGATATCTTAATGAATTGCTAATGCTTGATGCATTATTTTCTTTACACTTCACATCTGTGTAATTTATTTGATGAATTTAAATTAAATCAGTAATTTAAATTCATACTACCTTGAGCTTAGTGAGTTTTCTTTCTCTACTTAAAAAGTATTATTTCATTGACTAAGAGTAAGAATAAAAATGCCACACGAAAGTTCTCTATTGAGTACCAGGAACATAGGAAATAACTTTTCAAAAAAAAGTAGGAAGTTCGTGTGAGGTATTTGTGACATACTTAAATGTTCTTTTTCAAAGTAGGGAACAAATACATCATATTTAATGATTAAATGGTTCAATCTATAAATGCGAACAACATGAGCTTTTGTAGGGAACTGACTGGTTGATTTCACTCTAATTCATCCCAGAGAGGTTTAATCTGAAGGAATGAGAGCATTAAAACAAGGCATTAAAAGTTACTTGTGGGGACTAGAGGGATGGCTCAGTGGTTAAGAGCACTGATTGTTCTTCCAAAGGTACTGAGTTCAAATCCAGAAATCACATTGTAGCTCACAACCATCCGGTTTGACACCCTCTTCTGGTGTGTCTGAAGACAGCTATAGTGCATTCACATATAAAAATAAACAAATCTTTGGGCCAGAATGAGCAGAGGTCCTGAGTTCAATTTCCAACAACCATGTGATAGCTCGCAACCATCTGCACAGCTACAGTGTGCTCACATTCCTAAAATAAATAAATCTTTAAAAATAAGTCGCTTGTGACTTAGAAATAGAATATAACCAAATATGGATCCAAATAACCACTGCGAGCTTATATAAGTGTTTTACTTACAACCCAGTAGAATTTCAAGGTATGATTTTGTTTTTGCCAATAGAATAGAGTAACCTTGACCACATATACATACATTTGAAATGTTTCCTATCTGATTCTGAACTTCAGGTATTTGTATTGTGCATGTAATTTTGTTTACCATTAGCTTAAAATTTTATAAAACATGACACAGAAATACTTGCAGTGAAATATCACATACATGGCACTGACAGCCAATGCGTAACTATATTTATTTGTGTGTTGTAAACAAATCGAATCTGAGCAAAGAGAAACAAGAGAGAGCCTTGTCCTGGAGAAGGGTTGTTTCTGCTGGTTCTTGGCGCTTTCATTTTCTACTTTATATTAGCTCCTTGATCTATATCATAGTTCATGGTTTGTAATAGGCAACAGACCTAAAGTTTTAATAGAAAGTTAGTTTGATTGTCTTTAAATAACCCTCATTTTGTAGTAACAGAATGAAGAAAATAATATAACTTCTTTCCAGGGCATTTAGCTATTTTCCGTTACTTCTCAGTGGCATGAACAATAAAATCTTGTCTCTTAATCATCATTTTTGTATACTAAATTGCACATTATATAAAGGAATAAAATGGTAAAAAAATAGACAAGATAGTATAAGACTGGAAATTATCTTCTCCAAAAGCCTAAATTAGTGAGAATTTTTTTTTTAAACAGCCTAGTAGAATTTGCTTAATCCTCACTGAGAGAGCAAAGATGACTGGTTTTGTTCTCCTATTCCATAAGGGAATACCCTTCACCCATCAGAGAATCAGAAAAGTGCTCTTTGCATGAGTTACAATTTTCTTCTCATTTTAGTGTATGTATTCCTTGCTCCCCCTAACAGTAACCTTAAATTTTCTGATAAAATTGAAAAATAAAAAAATAAAACTTTTCTGATAAAATTAAAAAAAAAGAAAACTAATAAAAACAAACAGCAGGTTCATTTCTGGTGTATTTTTCAGGAACATTATTGAGCATGTATAAGGACCTAGGCTTTTTCCCTCATCAAAACCCCTGTGAAGCACAAAACACACACCATTAGTTGGATGTGCATGCAAATATGCATTTTCTTAGAGAGGAAACTTACATTACATGCACAAGTTGCCATGTGCTGTTTGAGTTCACCAAAAACTTTGCAAGCAGGATCCCTCCCCATCCTTCAGACTCAACCAAGTCTGTCTCACAGTGTTTCCTAAGATTCCTTGTCTACAAGTGTGCTATTACTACTAACTGTATAGCCATGAGAGAAAAAGACCAAGAAAACCACCTCAAGTTAAAAGCATACACTCAATTAAAAATTAAAACAATTTCCAACACACACTGGTAGTTTTTAATCCCGTAGTATAGAAGTGTGTGTGTGCCAGGGATAGAAGCTGGAACTTTGGCCACAGGAAGCTCAGCCACAGAGAGGAAAGTGTAAGGGAGCTAAAGCTGACTGTCTCTAGCTGGTTTCTCAGGCATGTTCTGAGAAATTGCTTTAATCAATATTTCTATTTGTTGTTTTTTTTGGCAGACCTACCCAAGCAGACTATGATATGTCTGAAACTCCTAGATATGTTTGGTGATTTCCTTAATGGTCCCGTATAAGTTGTCTGATAGTTTTCTTAAACATTCAGTTTAATAGCATTTTGCTATTATATAATGTGTATCAGCCAATCTGTCTACCTAGCTAGAAATTCACTAAGTATTCTTTTACCAGGCTTACTATATATTAAATACATTCAATGATTCAAAACCCCAAATATAACAGGTCTTGGACTCAATGACTAAAGCCATGCCCGTAGGATATATGAACTACATCATGAAAGGAATATTTAGGGTTTTTGTATAACAAAGGCATCTTCGTTTCCAAACTTTGCTTTGTAAAAAAAAAATTAGAGAATAGCTCTAGAGTTCTATAAATTGTCATTGTTATCAGTATAAATGTTTTTTTTTTGCTTACATAGAGACAATATGTAAAATCTATGGGTAGGAAATATCACCCTCACTCCAAAATATGTTGATATAGGATAATACTTGTTCTTCAAGAATGAACTATTAAAATATTCTGTAGACATAACCTATCATTGATCATATTTTTCATCCTTGTAATAAAAGATAATTTTTAAATTAAGACTTCATGTTTGGTTATGAAGACATGAAAGATTTGGTGTACATGTGAGGATTTTTGCTTGGTATCATACAGCTAAAACGCGAGTGTTCACATTACTAGAATATCTGTTAGAAAAAAAAAAAACTTTTCTAAAACCATTGCAGTTTTAGTCCTAAATCAAAAGCACAGGTTATTATAGCTTCCCATAAAATACTGTAATTGTTAATGCCAACCATGATGAGGAAGTTCATGCTCAGACTTTTTCCATTTTTAATATTAGGGAATTGGATTATTGGGTAAGATTAAGAAGAGGAATAATCATCTCATTGTACTCTACTGGATCAATGTGCATATACACATATATATTTTTTTCAGGATTTTGTTGACACCACTTGTGGTGGTTTGATTTATAATGGTCTCTATTGGCTGATATATTAATTTGAATATTTTTTTCCAGTTGGTAGAACTGTTTGAGAAGAATTGGGAGGTATGGCTGTCTTGGAGGAGGAATAACACTAGGGATGAGCTTTGAGGTTTTAAGTGCCCATGACAGGCCCCATGTCCTGTGAGCCTCAGGCTTGTGGCTCTGATGGAAGTTCTCCCCTACTCCTTCCAGTGCCATGCCTGCCTTCCTGCTGCCATGCTTCTAACCATGGTGGACTCACTCTCTGAAACGATAAGCAAATCCCTAAAGACATGCTTTATTTTCACAAGTTACTTTCATTTTGATGTGGCTCTTTATAGCAATAGAAAAACTAAGACACCTGTCCATAAGAATTACTATTAGCTCTCAGTAATATAGTGAATCAAATAGTCCGCGTGTGTTTTAAGTCACACACTACTGCCATCTGTTTGCCAAAGGGGAGTAGCCTGAAAAATTGTGCATGCCACCCCTGGTTTTAGGGAGTGGTGAGTAAAATCCAGAGGTTGAAATGGCTTATCTGAAGGCACCTGAGCTGGGTAACAGTTTCCTTGTAGAGTGAAACATTCTACCTTCAGGGAAGGCCCTTGAGCAGGAAGGTAAAACCCTCAAGACAGCTTCAGGAAGTCCCTGAAACAGTTCAGATTCACTAGACCCCTCTCTGCCAGAGTAAACAATAAAAGCTGAGAGTTCCTCTTAGACTAAGAAAGCCGAGCTGCATAGAAAATACTAGGACAAGACAAGCAGAATGTAGCCCCAAAACCAGACCAGCTACCTGGAAGAAAGTTTAGACTGAGAAATCAGCCAAGCTATCTGGAAGAAGTTTAGACTTCTTCCAGATAGAGACACCTGGTAGGGACACTCTAATTGAGCTGCAGGTCACCAGCTTTGTAAGCTGTCACCTGTACTGGGGTGGACTTTGGTGTCTTCAGTAATTTGTTTTCTTATAAGTCAACCTTCAACCATACTCTTTGAAGTAACCCCAATAATACTTATGGTTTACCAAGTTGGACTTTGCTGATATCTGTACATTGGTTTGCCCTTGTTTCCTTAACTGGGGTGAATAGATAAGTTGACTCTTCCCAGGAAAAGTTTTGCCACTCAGCAATCTGGATAACACCTCAAAGCAAGTTAATCCTGCAGCACAGCCTGCAGCTCTCAGAGTGCTGACTAGTACACATTAACTATTCATGATGCTTGCTGTGCCTCTCTCCCAGCCTAAATAGTACATGAAAATTCTCTTTGGCAGTGACACTGTCCATGGGTATTTTGTAGTCACACATAGTCACACTCCAACTGTATAAGTGAAATTTAGACATCTGCTTTCAGATCACCTGAGATTCAGTTATTAAAAATGCATAGGTTTTTAAAAATACCTAACATGATATAAATTCACTTCTCAATTGAAGTGAATGAACAATTTCTGCCAAGCAGAAATTTACATTTAATTAAGGTTTAATTAATTTATATTTTAAGCCTTCTGAGAATAAATAGCCCAAGAAATGTATATACGTGTGTAGACTTGGATAGTATTTGATCTCTCTGAAACTCTCTTTAATATTTAGATGAAGTATCACAGTACAAACATTTTTGATATTTAAATTTTGTTGAGCTTGTAACATTAAACAGGCATATTTTTTAAAGGTATAAGTATATTTTTGGAGAATTACTCAGTACAGAAAGTTCAGTAGTCTAGGAGAAATAGTAGCATAGACACTGTCTACCACTCTCAAACTGATCACTTTGCTCTCAAGTAGCAAATATTTTCCTGTGATGTGACTGCCTCTCTACTTTCTGTATGATACAAGAATATTGATATATTAAATGAATATATTCCTGCCAACATCCAGACAGTGGCACCTACTCAAAACCAGCACCAATGATGTTCTAGTGCAATGCATTAGGTGCTGTCATGTTTTATTTTCCTGTACCTTCTTCAATAATCCTAAAAATCAGATACCGATGTGTCCTCTTACATGCAAAAATTAAAAGTTCACCTGATCAATAATTTACTCAAGGTTATCTGAATTACTAAATTCATCTTTACTTCAGAGAGTGCCACTATATGATTATCTTGGGATCCAGACTGTTTTTTTTTCTTTAAACGTAGGTTAAGTCCCTCTAAAATTGTCAGATTATAATTTTTTGTTTAGAACACTGTTTTTTTAAATGCAAATTTGTATAATTACTTAGCGGATTAAATGCTAATGTGATTCCATGACAATCTGAAGGGAAATTCATTAAGTTTTAAATTGAAATGTACAATAGAGCTCTAAATATAAATAAGAGAAAATTAAACTAAAATAGCATTCCGTTTCTGTAAAATTATAGAATTTTTATCCTTTTATTGCTTGTCATTCTTCTAATTTGTAGAATGAAGATATTAAATAACATGAGAGTATTCATTGCAATGGAGCAAAGTTTCTACTTGCTTAATAATGGAAGGGAGGATGAGAAGAGAAACTGATAAGGACTCAGGAATAGTCATTTTCTTTAATAAGGACATTAAAAGAATTTTGTTTAACATTGTTGCCAAGCTAAAATCCTGACTGAAGAACTCAGTCAAATTAGTGTGTTTGAAGATGTCATTCATTTTATGAAAACAAAAGTGATTCCTCAGGGAAGTAGTAAATCATAAATATTTCAATATCATAAGTTAGAAAACTACCCTTTGTAATTGGATGGCTAAGCTGTGTGAAATTAACATTTTATCTTTCACTGCAATGTCAAAGATATTTTCTTGTATTCATTCCATGTTGCTGTTATGGATTATGTGATCTAAGGTCAGTGGTTGCTATGGGTCATTCATCCTAAGTGAAAAAAGCCCCCTATAATCCATTTGGGTTCTTAGGAGACTTACATATTCTGTAGCAAATGTCTGGCTTGTAGAAATAGGATCTCACACTTTTACTTTTTGTCATTAAAAACAATACATAACTTTTTAGACTGAATCTCCTATGCTCCCCTAACTGCCCTTCTTCTTGATATTGTAGTTAACTGGTATTGAGAAATAAAAAATATTAGATTAATTTATAAAAACATTGAATTACATTAGAAATTGACAAGATTTCTTCATGCAAAAATATGGAACAACATATACACAAAAGTAGTCTAAATTCAGAAATTATTTTTGTTGTTTCATATTTGGTAAGTATATATATTTTCAGTTCATAAATTTTAAAAGATATATAACAGTAGAAATTATTCTACATTGCCAAATAATCTTAATTTTGAAAATTTACTGTCACTAAAAAGATAATTACGTAAAGTTGCACAAATCTTCATTTAATAACAAAATTGTCAGAGTAATGATTTTAAACATGAACTATGTTATCATTTTTAAAATATCTCATAAAAATTTCATCTTTGGATGTAGCTCAAAATACTATATGAATTTTTACAGATATGCAGACATGCACAAACCCATACACAATTACTTACAAGCTTATAAACACACATACATGCACAAACTTAGACACAAACTATCCGCTACCCATTACATACACTCTTTACTAAATTCTGGTTATACAATAGTAAGATGATATTAAATTTTTAAACATATATGCTCTTGAATTTAGAGACCCGAATGAACATATCACATAAGGGAACTTAACTTATAAAATTCTTTCTTGTTTTCTCTATAAACTGATGATATTGTTAACTACAAATTAGGTTCATATGATGATCTTATACTCAAATGTATTAAAAGTTTAATCAATATTTATGATTTGTATTTATTATTGCCAAAATAGTGTCTTTCACAGTTTGATTATAACTACAGTTTAATTCAAACATTAATAACTATATAATAATTGTAGCATAATATTTCTTAATAACTCATTAAATTAATCATAACAATATAAGGAAAATTTAATGTTCTATTAATTACATCTTTCAGGTAATTTTGTACAACATATATATTATTATTCCCATTCTTGCCCCTCCTATTCTTACTTTGTACTCATGTGTAAATGATCTCCTTCACAGGTTTATTCAATACACTCTATAAAGTGTTTTATTTTCTTAGTAATTAACAGCCACAGTGCAGTGTCTCTCTTTCACTGTGTGTACTTCTTTAAATGCTTGTAGATCACCTTGCTTGCTTTTTAGTTATTGAAATGTTGAATCTTTGAAAAGCAAATAGAGTGAACATCAGCTGTCTTAACTAATAAATTCAATGCTTTGCAATTTCAATAGCAAACATCCCACATAGTATAATTTATTTAATTAAATTCAGCATTTTACTACTAAGGTCCTTCTTAGAATGTTTAATCTTCTTCCTAGCAGTAAATCTGATGAACTCATCATTTTGTAAAGTTTAATGTAATTTTAGATCTCTATATCCCAACCAACTAGAAAGAAAGACATGTAAGAGATGTCCTTGATGGACTGGGAGAATTCCTTATATTTCACTTCTAGGCTTCATAAAAGTGTCTCAGAAATTGAATTTGGAATTTAGCTTGGTGCTGCTCTGCCAGAGAAAGTGAAAGATCTCAGAATAGGATTGCTTATAGTTCTTAGAGCTTGGAAAACCAAGGTCCAAGCCCAGACGATGCTCTGCCCTGAAGAAGGCTTATGGGACTTTAGGGGAGGGTGGAGCCAGGAAAGGGGAAATCATTTGAAATGTGAATAAAAAACATATCTAATAAAAAATAAAAAATTAGGGTTTATAATGAAAAAAAGAAAATGATGCCTGATGACTGCCTTTATTTGTAAACGAGTTTGTTTGTTTCTTTTTAATTATTTTACCTGGTAGGTAGAATGAGCAAGCTACCTTTGGCTTCTTAGTGAGGAAACTAGAGAAAATCATGTGGGCTCCATTCTTTTTTGTTTTTAGGGGTAGTCTTTTTTTTTATTCAATATATTTTCTATTTACATTTCAAATGATTTCCCCCTTTTCTGGCTCCCCAACTCCCAAAAGTCCCATAAGCCCCCTTTCCTCTCCCTATTGCCCCATCCAAACCTTCCCACTTCCCTGTTCTGGTATCCACCTATACCGCTGCAGTGAGTCGTTCCAGAACCAGAAGCCACTCCTCTGTTCTTCTAGGACATCATTTAATATGTAGATTATGTCTTGGGTATTCAACATATTTAGGCTAATATCCACTTATTAGTGAGTGTATACCATGATTGATCTTTTGAGACTGAGTTGCCTCACTTAGTATGATGTTCTCCAGCTCCATCCATTTGTCTAAGAATTTCATGAATTCATTTTTTCTGATGGCTGAATAGTACTCCATTGTATAAATATACCACATTTTTATATTCCTCCGCTGAGGGACACCTAGGTTCTTTCCAGCTTCTGGCTATTACAAACAGGGCTGCTATGAACATAGTGGAGCAAGTGCCCTTATTGCATGCCTGGGAATCCCCTGGCTATATGCCCAGGTGTGGTGTAGCAGGTTCCTCCGGAAGTGTCATGCCCAGATTTCTGAGGAACCGCTAGACTGATTTCCAAAGTGGTTGTACCATCTTGCAATCCCACCAGCAGTGGAGGAGTGTTCCTCTTTCCCCACATGCTCTCCAAATCTGCTGTCTCCTGAGTTTTTAATCTTAACCATTCTGACTGGTGTGAGGTGAAATCTCAGGGTTGTTTTGATTTGCATTTCCCTAATGACTAATGATGTTGAGCATTTCTTAAGGTGCTTCTTGGCCATCCAAAGTTCTTCCTGTGAAAATTCTTTGTTTAGCTCCACACCCCACTTTTTAATAGTGTTATTTGGTTCTCTGGGGTCTACCGTCTTGAGTTCTTTGTATATATTAGATATTAGCCCTCTGTCATATTTAGGGTTGGTGAAGATCCTTTCCCAATCTGTTGATTGACGTTTTGTCCTTTTGACAGTGTCCTTTGCCTTACAGAAAATTTGTAGTTTTATGAGGACCCATTTGTCAATTCTTGATCTTAGAGCATAAGCTATTGGTGTTCTGTTCAGGAACTTTTCCCCTGTGCCCATGTATTCAAGGGTCTTCGCCAGGTTCTTTTCTATTAGTTTCAGTGTGTCAGGTTTTATGTGGAGGTCCTTGATCCACTTGGAGTTGAGCTTAGTACAAGGAGATAAGAATGGATCAATTCGCATTCTTCTGCATGCTGTCCTCCAATTGAAAAAGCACCATTTGTTGAAAATGCTATCTTTTTTCCACTGGATGTTTTCAGCTCTTTTGTCGAAGATCAAGTGACCATAGGTGTGTGGGTTCATTTCTGGGTCTTCAATCCTATTCCATTGATCAACCTGCCTAACATTGTACCAATACCATGCAGTTTTTATCACTATTGCACTGTAGTAATTTTTGAGGTCTGGGATACTGATTACCCTAGAAGTTCTTTTACTGTTGAGAATAATTATAGCTATCCTGGGTTTTTTGTTATTCCAGATGAATTTGAGAATTGCTCTTTCTAACTCTAAGAAGAACTGAGTTGGGATTTTGATGGGGATTGCATTCAATCTGTAGATTGTTTTTGGCAAGATGGCCATTTTAACTATATTATTCCTGCCAATCCATGAGCATGGAAGGTTTTTCCATTTTCTGAGGGCTTCTTTGATTTCCTTCTTCAGAGATCTGAAATTCTTGTCGTATAGGTCTTTCACTTGTTTGTCTAGAGTCACCCGAAGATACTTTATTCTGTTTGTGGTTATTGTGAAGAGTGGCATTTCCCTAATTTCTTTCTCAGTCTGCTTATCCTTTGAGTATAGAAAGGCTACTGATTTGCTTGAGTTGATTTTGTAACCAGCCACTTTGCTGAAGTTATTTATCAGCTGTAGGAGTTCTCTGGTAGAGTTTTTTGGGTCGCTTAATTAGACTATCATATCATCTGAAAATAGTGATAATTTGACTTCTTTCCAATTTTTATCCCTTTACCTCCTTATGTTGTCTAATTGTTCTAGCTAGGACTTCAAGAAGTATATTGAAAAGATATGGAGAGAGGGGCCAGCCTTGTCTAGTCCCTGATTTTAGTGGGATTTCTTCAAGTTTTTCTCAATTTAGTTTGATGTTGGCTACTGTTTTGCTGTATATTGCTTTTACTATGTTTATATATAGGCCTTGAATTCCTGTTCTTTCCAAGACTTTTAGCATGAAGGGATGCTGAATTTTGTCAAATGATTTTTCAGCATCTAATGAGATGACCATGTGATTTTTTTCTTTGAGTTTGTTTATGTAGTGGATAGCATTTATGGATTTCTGTATATTGAACCATCACTGCATCCCTGGGATGAAGCCTACTTGATCATGGTGGAAGATCGTTTTGATGTGTTCTTGGATTCGGTGGGCAAGAATTTTATTGAGTATTTTTGCATCGATATTCATAAAGGATATTGGCCTGAAATTCTCTTTCTTTTTGGATCTTTGTTTGGTTTTTGTATCAGCGTAATTGTGGCTTTGTAGATCGAGTTGGGTAGTGTTCCTTCTGTTTCTATTTGGTGGAATAGTTTGAAGAGTACTGGTGTTAAGTCTTCTTTGAAGGTCTGATAGAATTCTGCACTGAAACTATCTGGTCCTCTGCTTTTTTTTGGTTGGAAGGCTTTCTATGACCCCTTCTATTTCTTTAGGTGTTATGGGTCTGTTTAGATGATCTATTTGATCCTGATTTAATTTTTGTATTTGCTAACTGTCTAAGAAATTGTCCATTTCCTCCAGATTCTCCAGTTGTGTTGAGTACAGGATTTTGTAGTAGAATCTGTTAATTTTTTGAATTTCCTCAGTTTCTGTTGTTCCTCAGTTTCCCTTTTCATTTCTAATTTTGTTAATTTGGATACTGTCTCTGTGCCCTTTGGTTAGTCTGGCTAAGGGTGTAATCTATCTTGTTGATTTTTTTTTTCAAAGAACCAGCTCCTGGGTTTGTTGATTCTTTGTATAGTTCTCTTAGTTTCTACTTGATTGATTTCAGCCCCGATTTTGATGATTTTCTGTCTTCTTTTCCTCCTGGGTGAATTGGCTTCTTTTTGTTCTAGGCCTTTAATTGTGCCATTAAGCTTCTAGTGTATGTTCTCTCCAATTTTTTTTGGAGGCACTCAAAGCTATGAGTTTTCCTCTTAGTACTGCTTTCATTGTATCCCATAAATTTGGATATGTTGTGCCTTCATTTTATTTAAATTCTAAAAAGTCTTTGATTTCTTTCATTATTTCTTCCTTGACCAAGGTGTCACTGAGTAGAGTATTCAGTTTCCATGTATGTGTGGGCTTTCTGTTGCTTTTGTTGTTATTAAAGAGCACTTTTACTCCATAGTTATCTGATAGGAGGCATGGGATTATTTCAGTGTTCTTATATTTGTTGAGGTCTGTCTTGTGACTAACTATATGATCGATTTTGGAGAAGGTACCATAAGGTGCTGAAGAACTCCAAACAGACTGGACCAGAACTGAAATACCTCCTGAAACCTAATCATCAAAACCCCAAATATACTAAACAAAGAATACTAAGAGAAAAGGGCAAGAATACTAAGAGAAAAAGGGAAAGTAACATATAGAGGAAGACCTATCAGAATTACACCAGATTTCTCACCATAGACCATGAAAGCTAGAAGATCCTGGGCAGAGCTCATGCAGACACTAAGAGAACACAAATGCCAGCCAAGACTACTATACCCAGCGAAACTCTCAATCATTATAAATGGAGAAACCATTTATATTCCATAACAAAACCAAATTTACACAATATCTTTCCACAAACCCAGCTCTAAAAAGGATAATAGGGGGAAAACACCAATACAAGGAGGGAAAGTATACCCTGGAAAAAACAGGATAATAACCTTCTTTCATCAAACCCAAAAGAAGGTAACCACACAAATATAAAATTAACATCAACAATGATAGGAAGCAATAATCACTACTACTTAGTATCTCTTAACATCAATGGACTCAATTCGCCAATAAAAAGACATAGACTAACAGACTGGATACATAAACAAGACCCTACATTTTACTGCATACAGGAAACACACCTCAGTGTCAAAGCCAAAAGCTACCTTAGAGTAAAAGGCTGGAAGACAATTCTATAAGCAAATGGTCTCAGGAAACAAGCCAGAGTTTCCATTCTAATACCAAATAAAATTGACTTTCAACCTAATGTCATCAAAAGAGACATGGAAGGACACTTCTTGCTGGTCAAAGGAAAAATCCACCAAGAAGAACTCTCAATCCTGAACATCTATGCTCCAAATGCAAGGGCACCCTCATTCATAAAAGAAACTTTACTAAAGCTCAAAGCACACACTGTACCTAACACCATAATTGTGGGTGACTTCAACACCCCATGTTCCATAATGGACCGATCAGGAAAACAGAAAATAAACAGGGAAACAGTGAAACTAATTGAAGCTTTGGACCAATTGGATTTAACAGATATTTACAGAACTTTTCATTTCAAAGTGGGCTCCATTCTTATGTAGACTTATGTAGTGCTACAGCTTGTGTAGTGCTACAACTGTCTACATTATTTTAGTTTAAAATTAGATTTAACATGAGTTTTAAGGTATACATGTTCAGACCATAGCCCTGTCAAAGACAAATTTAAAGGAAAAGTATCCTTATGGATCAAGACAACACATAATATTAATTTTCATTTACTGAAAAAACAAACTAAAATGATAGGAGACTGTGCTTTTGTAAAAAAAAAAATCTCAAAATGTATCTTCATTGTGTAATAGGCGATAAAGCTACAATCTCTTGATTATCATTGATACAGAAGTAGGGTAGAATAAAAGAGAACAATGCCGACTGTATGAAAGGGAATGTTTTATTCGGATTTTCCATCTGTGATCTGTCTATCCCCAGGAGAAAGGCAGACAGGGCCAAGTACTCCAGTCACAGCACACAGCTACGGTTCACTTACATGGATGCTCTGATCAATGGTATTTGTAAAGTAATCTGTTGTTCATCCTTACCAAACCATTCTCAGAGTCTCACTTGGGCTTATTCTTTCATAACTTTCAAAGTCTTTTCTGCAAAACTCTCCTCATAATTATGTAAAGTTATTCTTTTTTATGAAAAAGAGTATCATAGGATTAAAGTAAAATTCACCTTTCTAAAATGACTGAAAGTTTTGTGAAACACTCAATACAGAAGAAACATTATATGAATGTAATAAAGTTTATTTCTTTTTAAATTTATAATTACTATGTAATTTGAAAATTTTAATTTATATATATATGAAGATAGTTTTGCACACATGTATGTATGCATGCATGTATGTATGTATGCATTTATGTATCTATTTTAAAACCTCAATTGACAGATATTTGTGGTTTGTTGACTTTTCAAAATATTAAGTTTTAAGTTCTTATTCCAAATTAAAAATGAAATTTATATAATCTCAACTTGACAAGACATGACCTAGTTTTAAAACCTTTGAAGTCTGGTGTGATTCTGATAGGTCTTCCTTTATATGTTACTTGGCTTTTTTCTCTTACTGCCTTTAATATTCTTTCTTTGTTTAGTACATTTGGGGTTTTGATTATTATGTGAAGAGAGGTATTTCTGCTCAGGTCCAGTCTATTTGGAATTCTGTAGGCTTCTTGTATATTCATGGGCATCTCTCTATTTAAGGTGGGAAAGTTTTCTTCCATAATTTTGTTGAAGATATTTGCCGGCCCTTTCAGCTGTAAATCTGCACTCTCATCTATACCTATAATCCTTAGGTTTGGTCTTCTCATTGTGTCCTGGATTTCCTGGATGTTCTGGGATACAAGCTTTTTGCATTTTGCATTTTCTTTGACTGTTGAGTCCATGGTTTCTATGGTATCTTCGGCATCTGAGATTCTTTCTTCCATCTCTTGTATTCTGTTGTTGATATTTGCATCTATGGCCCCTAGTTTCTTCTCAAGGTTTTCTATCTCCAAAGTTGTCTCCCTTTGAGATTTCTTAGTTGTTTCTACTTCTGATTTTAGATGGTTTTGCTTAGCTCCTTCACTTGCTTGTTTGTGTTTTCCTGTAATTCTTTAGGAGATTTTTGTTTCCTCTTTCATGACTTCTGCTTTTTGACTCACTTTCTCCTGCATTTCTTTAAGTTTTGTGTGTGTGTGTGTGTGTGTGTGTGTGTGTGTGTGTTTCTTGTTTATTGACTTCTATCTCTTGAGCCTTATTCTCCTGGACTTCTTTAAGTGATTTTTGTGTTTCATTATACGGTTTTCTAGCTTATTCATGTTCTTCTGTATTTCTTTAAGAGATTCATTTATGTCCTTTTTGTGTTCTTCTAGCAGCATCATGAACAGTGATTTTAAATCCAAATCTTGTTTTTCTGGTGTGTTTGCATAATCAGGACTTGCTGATGTTGGAGAGTTTGGTTCAAACGCTGCCATATTGCCTAGGTTTCTGTGAGTAGCATTCCCGCATTTGCCCTTTGCCATCTTGTTATTTCTGGCGTTAGTTGGTCTTGTGTCTGGCTGGTATTTGTGCTTCCTATGAGGCTATATGGCCATTTTGCCAAAAGCAATATACAGATTCAACGCAATACCCATCAAAATCCCAACTCAATTCTTCATACAGTTAGAAAGAGCAACTCTCAAATTCATCTGGAATAACAAAAAACCCAGGATAGCTAAAACTATTCTCAACAACAAAGGAAATTCTGGGGGACTCAGTATCCCTGACCTCAAGCAATATTACCGAGCAATAGTGTTAAAAACTGCATGGTATTGGTACAGTGACAGGCAGGTGGATCAATGGAACAGGATTGAATATCCAGAAATGAACCCACACACCTATGGCCACTTGATCCTTGACAAAGGGGATGAAAACATCCAATGGAAAAAAGATAGCCTTTTCAACAAATTGTGCTGGTTCAACTGGAGGTCAGCATGCAGAAGAATGTGAATTGATCCATCCTTGTCCCCTTGTACTAAGCTCAACTCCAAATGGATCAAGGACCTCCACATAAAACCAGACACTCTGAAGCTAATAGAAAAGAAACTGGGGAAGACCCTTGAGGACATTGGTACAGGGGGAAAGTTCCTGAACAGAACACCAATAGCTTATGATCTAAGATCAAGAATTGACAAATGGGACCTCATAAAATTACAAAGTTTCTGTAAAGCAAAGGACATCATCAAAAGTACAAATCAGCAACCAACAAATTGGGAAAACATCTTCAATAACCCTACATCAGATAGAGGTCTAATATACAATATATACAAAGAACTCAAGAAGTTAGACCCAAAAAAACCAAATAACCCTATTAAAAAATGGGATACAGAGTTAAAGAATTCTCACCTGAAGAATCTCAGATGGTATAGAAATATCTTAAAAAATGCTCAACTTCACTAGTCATCAGGGAAATGCAAACCAAAACAACCCTGAAATTTCACTTTACACCAGTCAGAATAGCTGAGATTAAAAACTCAGGAGACAGCAGGTGTTGGCGAGGATGTGGAGAAAGAAGAACACCCCTCCACTGCTGGTGGGGTTGCAAATTGGTACAACCACTCTGGAAATCAGTCTGGCAGTTCCTCAAAAAACTGGGCATGTCACTTCCGAAATATCCTGCTATACCACTCCTGGGTATATACCCAGAAGATTCCCCAACATATAATAAGGATATATGCTCCACTATGTTCATAGCAGCCCTATTTATAATATCCAGAAGCTGGAAAGAACCTAGGTACCCCTAAACAGAAGAATGAATGCAAAAAATGTGGTATATAAACACAATGGAGTACTATTCAGCCATTAGAAACAATGAATTCATGAAATTCTTAGGCAAATGGATTGAGCTGGAAAACATCATACTAAGTGAGGTAACCCAGTCTCAAAAGATCAATCATGGTATGCACTCACTATTAAGTGGATATTAGCCTGGAAAACTGGAATACCCAAAACATAATCCACACATCAAATGAGGTACAAGAAGAACGGAAGAGTGGCCCCTGGTTCTGAAAAGACTCAGTGTAGCAGTATAAGGCAAAACCAGAATAGGGAAGTGGAAAGGGATGGATGGGAGAACAGGGGGAGGGAATGGGGCTTATGTGACTTTCGGGGAGTGGGGGACCAGAAAAGGGGAAATCATTTGAAATGTAAATAAAAAAATATAACGAATAAAATTTTTTAAAAAAAGATCAAATGTAAAAAAAAAAAAAAAACCTTTGAAGGTGCTTTGAGGACAAGAAACAAAAACCAAAAGTTAACAAAACTGGGCTTTAAAAACAAACAAAAAATAGTTGTTCATCATTATCCAAAAGAAACATTTTTACCTAAAAATAACAAAAAACACATGCTACATAGACCCATGGTCTTCAGCTTCAGTCTTTGCTAATCTCTTAGAGCTAGAGTTTCATATTCATTTCTTTTTGCTGGAAAAATTAGATGATAGTAGAGACTATAAACCAACATTCACTCTGCCATTCCCTGCTCTGCCTTGTGAACTCATGAGTTCTAGCCCCTGTCTCTGCTCTCCTGTGGTATAGCATTCTCTGGCCATCTGAAATTGGCCGTTGAAGTTACAACAGCATTGACATTGGGGTAGCAGCTGTCCCTAGGTCTTTTCTTCACTTTCTTTATCCTCTCCATTGTTATTCCCCCTTTCAGACTTCAGAGTGGATGGTCATTGTGGAATTCACTGATACATATTATGTCTAACTGGTCTGTCTGCTCTGCTTGACTTGGCTTATCAGCACCTTCCATCACTCCCCGAGTCCCTGAGGGTTGGAATATTGTGGCTGAGGCCCATAGGGTATTGCATAGTAGTAGGGTGGTTACCTCTCATGTGCAGGACCTGTGTTCTTGGGACATGCCTTAGGACCACTCTCTCATCCAGCATTATTTTCTTCACTCTGAAAATTGTGTGGAAGAACCCGAAGATTGCATAAATGGAGGCTCTAATGTTTATGGTTGGCTGGATATTGGCTACCTGGAACTGGCGTTTTGTTAAGTCAGTTTGTCGGCCAGTGAAATATATTTTTGAGAGACAGTATACTTCCTCTTAAGGCAAGATTGATCACCAGTGTTTATGAATAATGTCTAAGTAAGAGATGGCTGGAGATATGGAATTTACTGAGCAAGTAATATCACAAAGGAGAAATTCTTGGATACTTGTTGGGTAAAGAGTATTGCTCCACTTTTCACTCTGCTATACCTTCTGGTAGCTTTATTCTTTCTTTTTTTCTTTTTTTTTATTTGATATTTTCTTTATTTACATTTCACATGTTATTCCCTTTCCTGGTTCTCCCCCCAAGAAACTCCTCATCCTATCCTCCCTCCCCCTGCTTCTTTGAGGGAGTTCTACCACCTACCTACCCACTCCTGACTCCCTGCCCTGGTATTTTTCTACACTGGAACATTGAGCCTTCACAAAAGTGTTGTCCTCTCCTCACATTGATGCCCAACAAGGCCATCCTCTGCTGCATATGTGATGGAAGCCATGGGTCCCTCCTTGTGTACTCTTTGGTTAGTCCTTTAATCCCTGGGAGATCTGGGGAGTCTGGTTGGTTGATATTGTTGTTCTCCCTATGGCGTTACAAACCCCTTCAACTCCTTCAGTCCTTTCTCCAACTCCTCCATTGGGAACCCTGTGCATTTCTTTTTAAAAGTCTTCCTGCTTGCCAATAATTTGATATTATGATTCTAACTTAACTCACTAGTCCTAACTAACTAGCTTGGCCTAATTAATGGAGGGTGATCTCTTCTGTTTTAGACTGTTGATATTACAGTGGTGGCTGGAGTTAGTTTGGTAAATTTTTCTACTTGAGTATAAGTGTGTGTGTGTGTGTGTGTGTGTGTGTGTGTGTGTTTGCATATGTGCATGCACATGCTTTGACATCATTTATATTTTCAGTATTAATCAGAAAATGCAGACATTTTTAAAATCATAAAGCATCATTAATGAAGTCATTTCTGTGTCTTGATTTTATCTCATGTATGTAAAGGCATGCAATTTTCCTTATCCTATGTAGATAGGTTTTTATCTTCTATATATGTAGGGCATGCAGTATATCTTTGTTCCTAAAGACACTGGTTGGACTTCTGCTAACAAGATACTGTATAAAATATTCATATACTCATGGGTTCTTCTCATATGGAAGTATTTTTGTATTAAAACACTCAGTATGAAATGACTCTTGATTTTCATGACTAGTTAAAACTTATTGATATTAAATTAAAAGCCTTTCTCCTAATTGTTCTCACATAAAAACATAAATTATTATCACGTTCACTTTCATTTGTATCAAGTGAAACTAATCAAGGATGAAGAGGAGACATATAATTATATATATTTGACTAAGTGGTTTGAACTTTTTTCTCTATCAAAAGCGATGAAAGGTTTTACCCCATCATATTTCCAGCTTAAGGTGACGGGTTCTCTCACTAATTTCTTATGACACAATGAATTTTTTCCTCTTCATTTCGATGATCCCCTAACTTGTATTTTTATCACCTGGGTAATGCAATTGACAAGTGTGTATATGAGCCCTGACACATCTCATCGATATATATTGTAGTCAAGGAGAGTAATTTGCCCAAAGATCACAGCCTGCCCAGCAATTTATCTCACACCTGCCCAGGCAGACACAACAGTCTAGCTCATCCATCATGTTCATGATGTAGGCCCAGAGGAACTGGAAGCTTACAGTTCAAAAATGAGATTGGTGTGTTCATAATTACATGCAAGGTAACTGAGTAACCATTATAGAGCCACAACTTTAAAAAAAAATTGCTCATCAATATCTCAACATTCACATTGGAATTACAACATCCAATTAAAACCAGTACAAACAATTCAGGGATAAATATTTTAAGAGTTATTGTCTTGAAAAATACAAAGAGGATTTATGTTAAATACAGAGGATATTTGTGCAAATTTTTCTTCTATCACAATTACATGATGATATATATTTCAATTTGTTATTATCAAAATATGTTAATATTTAGAAAGTGCTTCTGTTTTTTATCCTAGTGATAAACAAAATAATTCTTAGTATATAATTTTTAAACATTTACTACCCCTCCATTTGATATACCATAAATGGGTAAATGATAATCTCCCAGTTGTATAGATAAGAAAAAAGAAATTTGGAAAACGTAAAATAGTTTTTCACAATATTAAACATGGCAAATGGAAGTGCCAAAAACATAATTTAGGTCTCTGAAATCCAAGAATTTCTTCCACAATGGGGGGCTACCTCATGTGGCACTCAGGTGTTTCCTGTGTAGCTGGTCCATAAAATAAGCACAGCAGGTAAATTGCAGAGGCTGAGATGAGTCTTGGCAGCAGTGTAGTGCACTCTCCTAGAATTTTCATGAGCAAAAATTACATTTAAAAGAAGGGAAGAGACTAAAATAAGAACTCAGTTTCATAGATTCCTCAATTGGCTATTGTGTGGTACTCAAGTATGTAAACTCATTATATCTATACTATCATTGTTTTAATAATTTTAAAAAGATTTCCTAGTCCTTGTAAATGTTTTTATAAAAAACTTCATAGTCTGCTTCTAGAGAGATGATTCAGCTATGAGTGCTTGCTTCCCGTTTTTTTTAGTCGATATATTTTTTATTTACATTTCAAATGATTTCCCCTTTCCTAGCCCCCCCACTCCCAGAAAGTCCCGTAAGCCCCCTTCTCTCCCCCTGTCCTCCAACCCACCCCTTCCCACTTCCCCCTTCTGGTTTTGCTGAATACTGCTTCATTGAGTCTTTCCAGAACAAGGGGCCACTCTTCCTTTCTTCTTGTACCTCATTTGATGTGTAGATTATGTTTTGGATAATCCAGGTTTCTAGGTTAATATCCACTTATTAGTGAGTGCATACCATGATTCATCTTTTGGGTCTGGGTTACCTCACTTAGTATGATGTTCTCTAGCTCCATCCATTTGCCTAAGAATTTCATGAATTCATTGTTTCTAATGGCTGAATAGTACTCCATTGTGTAGATATACCACATTTTTTGCATCCACTCTTCTGTTGAGGGATACCTGGGTTCTTTCCAGCATCTGGCAATTATAAATAGGGCTGCTATGAACATAGTAGAGCATGTATCCTTATTACATGGTGGGGAATCCTCTGGGTATATGCCCAGGAGTGGTATGCTTGCTTCCCTTTTAAAGACATGAGTTCATTTCCTAGAACCCACTTGTGCCTGTAACTCCAGCTCTATGGTGTCAGCTACCTTCCTCTGACTTCTTGAAATATCTTCACTCAAACATATCCACATGTGGGCACATACATACGAATGTTACAAACAAAATCAAATATTAAAATATTCATATTTTTAAAAGTTAGTCATTTCTAAATCTAAATATCAGATTAACCTGAAAAAAATTTAGTGTGGATTTTAAATGTGAAAATGTCATTACTGTAGCATATGATGTGAACCTTTTGAAGGAGCTGATTTTGTGTTCTTCTTAGTCTTACCTTTGTAGACAGCAGACTTAATCCATGTAATGCAACTATATGGAACTCTGGTGAATATGATATTATTAAGTGTTAGATTGGTCTTATATCTGAATCTTTTAATACCTGTCACATGACTTACCTTTTAAAACAACATAGCTAAGAGAATGACTATAAGAAAAAGGAGGAAACTAACAAACATGCAAAACGTCATGAGGAAAATCCCATGGCACTCAAACCTATATAAAGAACTACAGCTAAGTCAGGAAATCTGGGAATGGGAGAGGTTATCTTATCCAGGAGAGAGTAAGCCAACTGATTGTCCAGTGTCAAAATGTCATCCCAGAAAATATACATAAAATAACATTATATGGGCAGAGGCTGTTATATTTAGGAATATATATAAAATGAAGGTAGAAATTTTTAAATATATACCAATCTTAAAAATAAGCAAATAAAAACAAATTCTGTTTCTTTGAGAGCATAGTAAATTGAGGTCTGGAGATAAGTGAGCTAAAACCTTACTAATCAATTCTATGTGAACACATTAATTTGGCTGTTATTCCCAAGGCTGTCTCTGAATTTCAGACATACATAATCAGTTTTTGGTTTATTTTTTGGAAATTTAATATGCTAAGTATAATAGTAAGTTAATAATTTTCAGTTTTTCAAGTGCTTCTTGTAAGAAGACAGTGGCCCTTATGTCTATTGACTCATTGGAACCAAGGGAAAGAATTGAATAAGACACATTTCTTACTTGAGATGGTTCAATACAAGTATTTTACTCTTTGAATATTTTATAAGATGAATATCTGAAGAAAGATGCACGCTGACAACTTTTCCAATTTCAAGAAATAAAATGTGTTGCATTGCCTACTTAGTCTGGAGGTAATCAGAGAAGGGGGTGAGAAACTGTAATGATATTGTATGTTTACTGCTGTGATGTCCTTGTCCTTGATTATAAGACTTACTGATAGTGGTTCAGAGCTGGAATAGGATAAAAATGAGCTCCTTTCCTAAGCAACATGCGGGTACTGATGCAGCTTCAGAAGCCACTGAACTGAAAGTAGAGAAACAGACATGGCTGCTGCTTGTCCCTTGAGGGTCGTTGGTATCCTTATCTACACAAACTGAGATATCTGTTTTTATCAGCTACAGTTAGATGAAGAATGTGTTGGCCTTTTCAGCACAAAATGTAAAAATTGCACTTCTTATTACACAACCTGGACACAACAACATTACTTTAACACCTCATTCTCCTTTGATGTGCAATGTTATAATTCCTCTGAAGGAATTACTTCCTTGCACAATAGGTGACCTCTTGTTGGGATCTATTATTGTAATAGTTACTCAGAGAGATGGAGAAAACATATTACCTCCATCTTTGTTGCTCCCATATTCTTTGCAATGAACTTTCATAGCTGCCAATGTTACAAGAATGTCCTAATATACTTGAAAATTTGGCCTATGGAGCTATCAGAAGGAAAGTCATTGGGCCTTTGATAAGTTGTGTGCTACAGCTACAGATCTTTTTTATGAGAAATTGTTCACTATATTACAATGACTTCAAGAATAGCATTGTAATGTAACTCCATATCACATTCAGCATTTACTGTATTTTCAGAGCTTTTCATTTTTCAAGAACAAAAATGAGACTGTTTAATAACTGCAGGCATACCACAAGACTTGTCTAAGTTAGTTCAGAATAAATAGAAACAGTCATGCAGCATATTAAGGAAAGAGTAAAAATTATATTTTCTTTTTTTAGCTTATACTGTTTGCATGCACAATCATTAATAAAATTTATCCCACTCATGATTGATCGTTTTGCACAGATAATTTCTCCTTTCTGACCATTGCTTTAATAGTAGGGTCAGCCATATTTATTCCTGCACACACACACATAAACACACACACACACACACATACACACATACATGCACACACTCACACACATGCACTCACTCTCACACACATTTCCAAAGCATTTTACCTTTGGAAAAACCAACTAGGTGGCCTCAATTTTCCATTTGATATAGTGATCACAAAAATTTTAGTGCTGATGAGTTTATGGTTTCATAATCTTTCTCAGATACAATTCATCTGGCTTGTGATAATCAACATTTCTTAATAGCATTCATTACTTACACATTTATTGTGTATAAGGCTCACAGTGCCAGAGTTCAGTCTATAATGGCTGCAGGAGCTTATAGAAGCAGCTGGTCACATGGCTTAGCAGTCAGAAAGCAGGGGGGAGAGGAATGCTACTGCTTAGCTCACTTTCTTCTTTTCATTCAGACAAGCCGCTGAGATGGGTCTTCCCAGCACGGTTGAGTAAATCTAGAAAACTCTCTCAATCATGCCCAGGTATTCCTCTCCAGTATCTAGATCTGATTCAAGTGGCAATTTGTATAACAATTAACACGTGTTTTTTAGTCCTTATTTTTGGGTTTGTATCATTGTTAGTTAATGGATAGGGAAGAGAAAATTAGATTTCACAGTTTGTGGTTTAAACATATGATATACCGCTGCCTGTTAGTCATTATTAAACCAAAGCAAATCCATTGTTATATGTGGCCTTCAGTCATGAGCACAGAAGGAAAAGTGTGCAATGTATGTAAGCTATGCATTACATGTGATTTCAATTATTGCTAGGATTATTTTTTCTGTAAACATGTCCCAGTGATTATTGCCAGTGAAATCATATGACAGGTTGTATAATTATACTGCTGTAGTACATAATCTCCTAAGGTACATTCATCGCTTGACCAGACCCATCAGTATGACTTGATGGACCCATCTGTAATCTCTTCTTCCAAAAGAGCCTCTAAAGATTCATCTCATTCTTTAGACTAACACTTTGATGTTAAGGCACTTTTATTCAAATTATGGATCAAGTAATATTGTAGCCATAAAATATTCAAAGCCATAATTTATATAGAATTTATTCAGTCGGTTTAGTTTTGTTATTATTTTTCTTAAGACAGTGAAAAATTATCCAAACTGGGAACGACTGTGGGGCACCAGCAGTAATGAATCATCTTTTCTTATATATGTTTGGAGGATGCTAAATTCAGCTCAGCAGAAAGAATCTAAAATGTCCTTTAGGGTTGCAGTATGATGTAAGTGAATACTTTCAGAAGTGATCCCATCAAAGTGATCCCATCAAATGATTCACTTCAGTGATTCAGTGCAGTTATTGTTTGAAACACCCTGCACAGTGTTTGAAATTGTTTTAGTCAATAATATGACACATAATAACAAGTCTACTGCGCATTGCAATACTCATTTGACAGGGTGGTTTTTTTTTTCATTTTTGGTATTTATATGTTTTTGAGGCAAATCATGTTATCACCCCCATTTTGGAACTGTTTCCAGTCTTTATGCATATGATTAAAAACAAAGATTCACAAAATTTACACATAATTAAATTGATCTTGAATTTGTTTTTTGATTCAGATAATAATTAAAATATTTAAGTAGATTTCCAGTGCCTACATTTTTTCCCCATTAATACATTTTCATTCCTGTAAGATAAACAGATTTTGTCTAAATGACATTGTAAGGAAATGGGTTTACTTTATCTCTACTGTTGTCAATTAGAATTGTTATAGAAATTGTCTGGCATATTGGAAATACTGCTGTATTTTTATTTATTTAATTTTATATAATGTTATTGAAGTATGACATTCTGAAAATACTACATGTAACACTAAGAGTTATCTTGTTTTCAGAAAATAAGCTTTAAAAAGGACAATTTTAGGTTACTAAATAAACAACTCAATTACAGAACAATTTTAATGTTCTTAACTACTTATGTACCTGAAGCTATTTTTATTTTTTTTTAGCAATTTGTGCCATATATTTGAAGAAATGCAAATCATTTCTTTCTATTTTCTTTTATTTATTTATTTTGTGGTGCTTGAAAATTTCTTTATTTGGGGGGAATTAAATTATCTTCAGTATAATTCTTTTATGGATATATCTGAACATTGGATGTTTGAATAAACCTTCTGCATTTCTTAAAAAATATGATAGTCCTAGCAATGGGGTTTCTTTGGATGTATTTAATTTTCCTCCATTTAGTGTTTACTGATTAGAACGCAAACATACAGTATTTCCTGCAGTGTGCAAAGATAATAGAAGGCATGTGACTTATGAGTTCACAGTGCATCTTCAGCTGTTTAACTTAGTTTCAGATTTGCCCCAAAAAGTTAATGACAAGGAGCCTCAAAGAAGTCTGAACCCAGACATCAGTGCCTCAGCTTTACAACCTATTTCAGAGACAATCTAAACGATAATCAAATTTCTAGGAATGTATAAGTTCTTTAATAATTAAAATAAAAGGATACATTTTGTAACAAATCTAATTCTATACTTTATTACTATACTGTAAACATATTTACAAACAATATCATTACCAAAATTTAAACTTGTGTCCTTATTTACAATGGAAATAATTTGTGCATGTATAAATATGTAACATTTATATGTGTGGATGTCTTTGTGTGTAAAGTATATGGGTAAATACATAGAAATGGTAGACATAGACCAAGCTGAGATACCTTAGCTGTCATTCATCATCATCAGGTACTGTGTACCTTACGCCTCTTTATCACCGAGATCATAAATGTGCTCATCCACATGTGGTTTTTGTTTTGTTTGTTGTTATTTTTTGTTTTTGTTTATTTGTTTTGGGGTGGTGGCCAGTCTGGGAATAAAGCTCAGACCCAGGCTTATAAAGGCAATTATTTTACTAAAGTATCTCCCCAGACTCTGGAATTTACTTTAAATTTTTTTATTCTTATGTGTGCTTATGTATTTATATATATTTATTCTATGGGGGGGTTACATATGTATGCATGGACCTTTGGAGTCATGTATAGACATGTGGAAGTCTGAGATGAATTCAGTGTCCTCATCATCTTATTTTCTGAAGCAGGACCTGTTACTGAACCTGTAGCTTACTGATTCAGGTCTAGTGGGTTTGGCCAGAAAGTATCAAGGATTGTCCTATCTGCTTTCTCTCTGCTAGAATTATAGGCATACACCGCCTGAGCTATCTCTACAGTAATTACTCTTAATTATTTTAAATAGATTTTTTTGGAGTTAATCATTTAAAATGAATGGTAGAATTGTTTAATTTGCATCATATAAATCTGTTTCTTTGTCTTAATTTTCTCAATATACAGTATTTCTCCTTATGATGCTGCTTATGAAATTATGTTTCCTAACAAGGGAATATTTCATCAGAGTAAACTTTTAAACCTTGATTTCTTTTATTGAATTGTTACAAAAATAAATCATTTTCCACCTTCGGAACACTGATAGTTCAGTATTTAACACAACTTTAATTACTGAAGCCTGTAGAACAACATGCTGAGGGAAGGCAATGGTAGTGAACTGAAACTTGAACTGGAGTCAAGAGTTAATCATTTCCAGAAATTGTGCTGCGTTTTTATTGTGCTTAGTGGAAACTGCCAGGAGCACATTTCTGTCTTAACCCCATCGGGAACGGCTGGCTCACAAATGCCTGATAATGATTGGTGCACAAGAACAGTTATTCTGCCTTAGTCTCCTGGTTTTCGGCAGAGGTGGTCAGCTACTGAATGCAAGCTTCCACGCTCATCCTGTGGGTTTTACTGAGAGAACAAACTAAGCTGAGAGTGCTGGTGAATGAAAACCCCGCCCATCAAGTCTGCTTATATTTGGCAGCTACACAAAGAGGAAAATGTACTGGGCTTTGGCTTGTCTTTCAGCTTTACAAGAAAATAGATAAAGTAAATTGCTTAACTTCCTGTGGAGCTCATTACAAATCTGAACTTCAAAAGACCCTGCTAGTAATAGAAAAAAAAAGAGTCAGTTAGGATTTATAAAGAAGTTCGAAAAATATAACCAAACACACACACACAAATACAAAAACAGAAAATATAGAGTGGGAATGAAACCCCAATGGAAATGACATGGATCCCCAAATATAGCTCTGTAGATCTGTTATTTTTATCCTTTAGGTACACAGGAAGGATTTATTAATAAAACAAATTGGGTGAGGGATGGGGGATAAAGAATATTTATAAAGTATGATAAACTGACATAAATGTGGTACATTTACATTTTATAAAAAGTAATGATTGTCATGCAAAATTAGCAAGATGGCTTGGAAACATTCTTTTTCAGATGAGCAAACTGTGTTGGTTACAGATTTTCTTAGAATTTTAGCTTTATTTGAAAGATCTACCTTCATTCTGCTGATAGATGAATTGCAGTCTTTTTTGAGCACTCTTTATGAGTTTTAGAGAATTAGGTGTATTCTTTCGGATATAGCTTGTGTCTGATCCTTCTGGCTTTTCTCCTTTGTAACAGCTCTTCTCTCTCTACTCTCTGTTCAACTAAGTCTTTTCTGTCAATATCACACTTTGTCTTACACACTGAATCCTTTAAGCAGGCAGCTCCTTCTAAGATTAAGACTTCATTGTGCTCATACCACAGAAGTATCTTATGTTGAACTTAACAGAATTTCCTTTCAAACAAGAGGAAGCTAGATTGTCTAAAATGGAGCAGATGAGTATATGTCATTTGTATCAAAACCAAATTCCTGCTCTATTATTAATCTTAAGAATCTGTTCTTTAATTAGGTTATCATGGGCTTTGTATGGATAGAGCCATGTCTGAATGGAGGCATAGACTTTGGGGGTTAACATTAGAGTTTAAATTTCAACTAAATAGAAATATTAATGACTTTTATTGTTGAATAAGTTAAAGAGAATTACTGATATAATATTAATTAACTTCTCTTTCAACTAAAATACAAATGTTTCAATTTAAGGTTACCAGTGAGAGAGGCATGAGCAGAGACCATATACAATTTCTTTCATCAATAATGGCTGCCTTCGAAGAACCTGTCAACCTTTTGCTGTCTCTCAGCCTTTTGTCATGATTTACATCAGGACATGGCTTGAAACTTAAGTTTAGTGAAGGTATTCACATGTTGCAGTCCATATATTTACCATCACATTATTATAGTAAATGTTCATTTCTAAGAAAAGTTACTAATGTTACTATGAAAATTCTGAAGAGTTTTGAGAGCTTGCCTGCATTGTGATATTTGATACCTATTTAAATTTTAGATTATACCCCCCATGTTCTTTTTTTGTAAGGTATTAAAAATAGCAGTTGTGTACATAGTTGAGCAAGGGTCTTTGTGGTAGGAAGGAACATTTTTGGGGTATATACCCATATACATTGTTCCTAAGGTGTATTAATTCTGAATTTTCTAGCAACCATACTGACTTCCAAGTGGCTGTGCAGGTTGGTACTCCCACCAGCAATGGAGGAGTGTTCCCTGTGTTCCGCTTCCTCACCATCATGAGCTGACACTCATTTCATTGATCTTAGCCATTCTGGCATGTATAAGATGGAATCTCAGAGTCATTTTGACTTGCATTTCCCTAATAGCTAAGGATGTTTAACATTTCTTAGAGTGCTTCTCGGCCATTTGAGCTTTCTCTGTTGAAAATTCTGTCTAGATGTGTTCCCCCTCTTAAAATTGGATCATTTGGTTTGTTGATATCTAGATTTTTAAGATTTTTTTTATGTAGTTTAGAAATTATCTCTATGTCAGATAGAGAATTCAGAACAAAAAATAAAATCTTTTCTATAGGCTTTTGTTTTGTCCTATTGAATGTGCCTTTTGCCTTGTAGCTTTTCAGTTTCATGAGGTCCCATTGATTAATTGCTGATCTTAGTGACTATGCTATTGGTGAGCAACAGCTCAGGAAGTTGTCTCATGTGCCAATGTGTTTAAAACTATTCCCCACTTTCTCTTCTACAAGATTCAGTGTATCTATCTGATTTTTATGTAGGAGCATCAGAGAGGCTCTACTCAGAAACTGATGGAAATAATTTAGACACCCATTGCCAAATATTAGGCAGAGCTCAGGAAATCCTACAGGAGGAGTTAGCATTGTAGGAGTCAGAGGGGTCAAGGATACCAGAAAAAAATCCATAGAATCAACAAACTCGGACTCATAGGGACTCACTGAGATTGAATCAACATTCAGGGATATCATGTGGGTCTAATGTAGGCCCTTGGTGCATATGACATAATTAAGTGTCTTGGTGTTTCTGTGGGACACATGGAGCAGAAGTGGGGTTCTGAAACTTTTCCCTGATTAAGGGACCTCTGTCTTTCTAGTGGGTTGCCTGGGCCAGTAATTTGAAGGGAGATACAGAGTCTTATTGCAACTTGATATGCTATATTTGCTTGATATCCTAGGGAGGCCTGTTCTTTTCTAAAGGGAATTTGAGGAGGAGTAGAAAGGGAAGGAGGTAGGTGGGCAGTTAGGGACTGAGAGAAGAGGAAGTGGAAAGTGTGATCATATGTAATATATGAGAGAATAAATTACTTTTAGGAAAGTTGTTGGACTGGTAATATATTAAGTTGATAAAGTGCTTGGTTAGCATGAGTCCCTGGGTCTGATATTCAGTATCACATAAACAGTTGTGGGTTTTGCTAACCTCAGTGCTCAGGAGTTAGACCAGGTTATTCTCATTATCATCTGCAAAGATATTCCAGGCTGGAATTCCAATTCCAGTGCTTTGCAATTGTTTGATAGTCTTTTAGTTTGTCACTGAAATAGATTCAGTGCTTACCATTGCTGTTAGCATTACTTTAATTTTTGATGGTTTTATTTTGAATTATTTACTTGACTGGATTTTAATTTTTTCCTTTATACTCTTTTGAGATTATAATATAATTATATCATTTCTCCTTTCCCTTCCTTTCCTTCTTTTAAATCCTCTGATATGTTCACCTTGTTCTCTTATTACCTTGTGGCTTCTTTTTTTTAATCATATATGTGTTAATGTGTGTGTGCCTGCCTATGTGTATATGAATGTATGTTTGCATGTATGTGTGTGTTTACATTGTATATATTCTGTGTATGTGTATTTATGTGTGTATGTATTTCTCAATACATAAATACAACATGCTCAGTCCAAGTAATGTAACTTGCGTGCTATATTCAGAGTTGAGCACTTGGTATTGCATAACCAATTCCTGGGGAAGACTTAGCTACCTCTAGTTCGTGCTTTGGGATTGAGGCTTTCTGAGCTTTCCCCACTTTGTGTTTGCTCATCCACTGGTGTTGTCCTTGATAGCTTGCTGTGAGATTGTGTCACTTATAGAAGCTCAGAGCTACAGCTATGATGTCTCACCTACAGTACAAATGGATTTTCACAGTCAATTCATTCTTCCTGATTTGGAATTTGGGACCTTTATCATTTACAACCTATCAGATTCATAAAATAATTTATAATTTTCACTCAATGTACCTTTCAAGTAGCATTTAATCAGAAGTCTAAACATTATTTTATTATTAAATTACTGTTGTCTGCTCTCTACTACAGAGTTGGATCTGTGGGTACAGATGCTTGCTACCAAACTGCATGACCTAAGTTAAATCATCTGAATTAACATATTGGGGGGAGCAAAGCAACTTATGAAATTATCTCTCTTACCTTCATGGGTGCACTGTGGCAGGCATGTATTCATCTACACAGACACAGAAGATAAACAAATAAATGTAAATAAATCGTTATGCTTAAAAATACTATCCATATACGACTTTCTTTTATGTGCAGAATACATCTAGATCATGTGGCAATGCCAGGTAATGGCATAAGCAGATGCTAAGTCCTAGGGAACAGGTCAGTATAATTACCTATTTGCTAACTGTAAAAATTATTAAAATCCAGGTTTTCTCTTCCCAGACCTGGCTCCCAATATGACTACTCTGAGGCCAGTTATTAATTATTAAATGCCTAGGCCATAAACTTTGACTCATTCCCTGACTAGCCCATAGCATATTTAACCCATTTAAAACTGTTCTGTGTCTACTGTTTGGTTACTTATCTCTCCTTCCGTCCTGGCTGGCTTCTTTCTTACAATCTTATTCAGCACTTCTCTCAGCATCTTCCTCAGTTCTTTTACCTGCTGGTTTATGTCTGTCTCCTGGGTCTGTCTAATTTCTCCCTGCATCTCCTTTTATTCTCCTGCTATCTCCCAGAATCCTCTCTCTTCGTGCCAATGTCCCAACTCTTGATTTCCTGCCTCAGCTCTTTTTAATTGATGAGTGGTGATTATAAGAGATTCTCTCTACAGATAACAGTTTCAGTGCGGTGCCTTTATGTCTGCTTTTGCCAAACCTTCTAAATAGGTATCATCTGTGATAAGAGATTACTTTGGAGGTGTTATGATTAATTCTCTCTATACACTTCTAAAGCTTCACTAGTAATATCCTGTGAGTTCTGAATGAAGGTCACTGGTTAACCCATAGTTAGAAAGGCTTGCATATATTCTTTGTTCAAACTGCATGATATCTGGGGCATTTTTTTTTATTTAACTCTGCTATTGCCATTCTTATATTTGTTGAGTTTATGTATCAACAATTACTTGTTAACATACAAAGTACACATTAAAGGAATTTCTATGGTTATGTCATTCAATTTTAAGGGTTTTTTGCCCCATAAAATTTTCTCAAGAAAATAAAAATAAGCTATTTATAACTTTCTCTTAGATATGAATATAACTATCATTTGAATTAATAAATGATAAAAATAATAATGTGTTATGCCTCTCTTGGAACATCCTGAGCCTCCTTATTTGACAACTGAGGCAATGTGAGCTTTGTTGCTTGCTTGGCTTAATGACATAGGTAAGGCAATAGACAAAGTGAAGTGTACTGCTGTGTGTGCCTGGAGAACATGTTCCTAACTTAAGCATGAGCACAGTTTAAATGCAAGGGGGAATGGTTCACAGAGGAGTTTAGTGGCCATTCATGACATATTTTACATCTTCACCTTCTACCTCTCTAGAATCTATATCTGTTAGAAAAGGAAAATTTCCATGTTTGAATTAAAGATCAGACATATGGCTATTGACTTTTAGCATCATGAATACCCATAGTAGTCTGTGTGTCTCCTTTAATGTTTCTGATGACTACATTATTTGTTTGGCTTTAACAAAGAAAATAGCTATTCATTCCCAAAGGCAATTTCTTCTTTTGAAAATAGAGCTGTTCATCTTTCCTATGTTTCTCTCGTCACACAATGAAGAATATTAAGGTTTTCAATCATTCCAGTGCACCACCATAGATCTGAATATGGTTTAGTAGGAGGCCATTAACAAAGTTCATTACTTATTTAAATAAGTTCTTTTGCTATATCTAAGCACTTGTGTATCAAGCCTTACTTAAATGGTATATAATTTTATATGGGTTCAAATTGTGTGGACAGTATTTTATATTTCATCAGGAATACCACAGCTTGTATTCTCAGATTAACTTTCTTAAGTCCTAAATGTTGATCAGTCTTCTGAGTGTTGTAACACATGTGTATACATCTTTCTCAAACTGTATGTTTGATGCCATACAGGCAGCACCAGAGAATGCACATGATTCTAAGTGATAAATTTCATAATATTCAGTATTTTCTTGCTCATCAGATCCTGGTTTGGAAGCAGTATATGCAGAAAAGTTCATCCATCTAAGAACAACCTATGTTCTCCCAATTGTATCTACTCCATGTAGAGCAATGGGATATCTCTTAGGTCGTCATATTTGTTCCATTGTTAATCTATTTTACTATTATTTACATATCATTTACAGGGAACCTGGGTGTATGGAAATTCACAACTGACTACAGACAATTAGGTCATCCACCGGCAATTGTTTTATTTCTCTATATTCCCAACAGTTGGCCTGAATCTAGATTAATGTCCCTGTTCTTGATAGTAAAAAAATTTTCAAGAAATGAAAGACAAGGAAAGGAAAGGAAAGGAAAGGAAAGGAAAGGAAAGGAAAGGAAAGGAAAGGAAAGGAAAGGAAAGGAAAGGAAAGGAAAGGAAAGAAGGAAGGAAGGAAGGAAGGAAGGAAGGAAGGAAGGAAGGAAGGAAGGAGGAGGGAAGGAAGGAAGGAAACATAACATGGGCAGTTCCTCATATCTTTTCAAGATTCTCTTTTTAAAAAAGATCACATGATCACATGGGCAGAGTTTCCAAACTTGTTGCTAGAAAGTGTGCTTCTTTATTTCCCCCAAATCAAGAAACATCAAAACCAGGGCTAGCTGTGAATAGTATGTACTACTTTTGCAGGGCACCAGAGTTTGGTTCCTAGCACCCATATCTGATGGCTCATAATTACATATGACTCCAACTCTAGGGCAATCGATTCCTCCTGCCAAGTTAAGTACTTGAATTCATATGCACAAACCCCCACACAGACATACATATATATATATATATATATATATATAATTATAGATTGAAAATAAATCATGATTAAACAGCATACTCTATATCATTACTAAAATTGTTCAGTAATCAGAACAACTATGATGTTGATGGTTTATGGTGAAGATGAAGCTGAAAAAAAATGGAATATAGAAATTCTGTGGCATGGCTTCCAGATTAATGATAGTCATTTAAGGTAGTAACAATGAATAATCTCTGAATAATATAGAAACTGCATAGTTAGTGATAAATGAAAGAAATGAACATATTAAATTGAGTATATTCAAGTAACTTTCTATACATACAGCAATCATATATATGAACATACTACATATTATTTAACAACCATTAAAATAATATTAAATAACTATGAAACTATGATAAATCCTTTAAAATAAAGAGCAAAAAATTTCTTTACAGATTTGAATATAAATATAGAGATATGTGAAAATCATGTGAGAATAACTTAGAGAAAATATCTTCTCTAGATTATTGATCATTTTTCTGTCTTCTCTAGTTCCCTCAGGGACAACTGTCTAATTCTGCAGAATATGAAGTTTCTTAGATGTCTGAATTTATTTTAATGGAATCAGAGCATTTTATAAACTGGCAAATATTTGAGATGAATTGGGGTTGTATTTTTAATAAAAACCAGTCTATTTCTTCCTGAGGAAAGCAAAGTGAGGAAGAAATTACTGCATTTAATTATTATAGATGGCCAATCTGAATAGTTCAAGCAAACATTATCTCATCCCCAGTAGGACATTTTTCTGCTTGAATCACTTTAATAATTGCTTTAGGTCTCAATGTTACCTGAGTAGGCAGTCTTCAGCTGTCTTTACATATTCACAGTTAAATTATACTTGACTGGAAGAATGAGTCAGTCAAGGATTCTATGGAGAACTTTTAAGATTTACAGGGGTAGAGAAAGCCTTGTAATAGGACCACTAAAGAAATGCATGGTAATGTTATTTTAGTTTTTCTATACTCTGTAGGGGATATATGGCTTTGAGTGTGCTTATGCTAGTGTTTGTGTGTGAACTTATATGTGTGTCCAACAAATATATATTTCAAAATTGGAAATATTAAACAGGGCACTTTGAAGTAAAAGACACTCCCTATTATACCTACAGTTGATATATAACTCATTGAAAGTTGATTGAAGTGTAAAAAAGGGGTCTTTGTTGCCTTCCTGTGTTTTCTGAATGTACTTGAAATGCCATTGCATGCCCAGGACCCTGTGATTTCACTTGACATTGGAAAGCTCACCAGTCGGTGCAGGCAGAGGCCTAGAGTCAGCCTGAAAGAAGGGTTTTAGCTCTGTTGCTACTTCAATTTGTCTTAGTCATTGTTTTTAAAGGCATACACTTGACAGAATACCATTGCCTTTCGAAAAACTAAGAGAAAAGATGCAGCCCCCATGGCTCACAAATGTGTGACTCCAAAAGAAAGACATCACAGTAGTTGATCATGGCCTTTAAGATCTAAAGTGTATCTATCTCATTATCTATCTAGCCTCAGTGATCATGAACTTGAAGTGGTGCCCATGATGCAAAATTGTTTATTAATAGGAACAGAGTACACTATTGTTTTATGCTTGTTGTAACTTGGCGCTTATGGCTGAGGCTCGGTAATCTTAATGGTAATACCATTTTCCTGAGTGAAGCCAATTAATATGAATTGTAATTTACCCATGACAAATAAATGACTATCTCCTATTAGTTCAGCAGCTGTTGCTCTTACGAAGTAAATGAAGACTGTATTCACTCTAATTCTCTCACCAAGAAAATGTCTATGTCATGAGATTCCAAGCCTTAATCTCAGCAAAGTTTTCTCAGTGAATAACATAACAATTAAGTAGAAGCAGAAACATTTTAAAACTTGAGATCAGATAAGTTAGGACAAGATGAAGACTCAAGGATATAGGAGAAAGAAGATAGAAATTAAAACGATTGACTTCACATCCATTTTGTGCTGACAGAGAAAGGAAAGAAAAATGGTAATGAAAAAAATCTTACTTTTATATAACATTATCATTACTGGTCTCAGCACTTTAAGATCTCCAAAAAAGTGCAGAAGTGTGCCAGGTTTACAGCAATTGCTTAAACATGTTACAGGCTCCGAGATATTATAAGGCCAATATCACATTTCATGAAAGCTTTGCTCTTTTCAGAGCTGAGAGTTTTTAAAATGCCTTTCATGGCTACACATAAAAATGTTCATTCATGGTTTTTGACTGCACCAAGAAATGTCGACTGTGTCAATGAAACGTTTCTGTCCTTTGAGAATTCTAAAGTATTGTATACCTCCCTGAACTTATCTTCTGCTCTAGAAAGTGCTGGATATTGAAGATTTAAAACCTCTCTGCAGAAGAAATTCATGGTCTAGTGCTGATGTTCTCAACCTGTGAGTAGCAAGAATCAGGAAGCATATTTCCTAAGACCTAAGTATGGTCTTAGGAACTGAGAAACCACTCAGTAGCAAAGCTACAGTTATGAAGTATCAACAAAAACAACTTTATGATTAGAGATTTTGATTGTTGCCACCCAAGGGTTGAGATTCACTGATCTAGTGAATAGATATGGGAATATAGATATTAAAATATCTAGAAAAAGGAGAAATATCTATATATCTGTATATCTATATATCTACATATCTATATATCTGTATATCTATATATCTATATATCTATATATCTATATATCTATATATCGATATATCGATATATCTATATATCTATATATCTATCTTTATACATCTGTATATCTGTATATCTATATATCTATATATATGATATAGAGATAGAGTTAGAGATAGAGATATAGCATGTCATAGGAAAGCAAACTCCTTGTTAATTTGATATACTTTTCAAAATGTTATTTAAGTGATGACCCAGTTTCAGGGACACTCATAAACAGTATGAGTTACTTGGCTTATTACTATAACAAAAACTTCACAAAACATCCTTAAGGTAGATAGCACTTAATTTAACTCACAGTTCAAGAAGCAATCTACATTGGTGGAAGATGCCTGTGACTGCTGGTCACATTGTATTTGTAGTTTGGTAGCTAGGAAAGTAAAAATTTACCTTTATTCTGCTTTCTTGTTATTCAAGCCCTCAGGCAGTGCTTCTGACAGTTAAGGTATAATCTCCCACAGACACCCCCAGAGGCTATCCTGATTTAGATAATATCTTGAGGCTTGTTTAGTTTTGTGCTGCTAGATCCTAGCTGGTTGAAAGCAAAGTTAGCCTTCACATATACATTACAAACTTGTTCAGGTTACTGCTGTGTGAGATGCCTTCCATTCTCATTCTTCTGTAAACTGAAGACAAAAGTTACTGTACTGCTTGTCCTTGTGTATCACAGGTTAAGGAAAGTGGCTGGACCCATGACTCCAGGCCCATGGGACACAGTGTTCCAAGTTCCTAATCTTCACTGCTTTGTGTTGTTCTCGGTTAAAGGCACTGTCTTTTGTCATGTCAGAAATGTAAAAATAAAAAAATGTGTTTTCTAATTTTTATGTAAATATACTTGCATTTCAATTTTTTATATATTCATTATGTTTCAATTTGAGGATAGTGCATGTATTTGATTATTAGATAGATACCTAATATATATAAAATAAGTGCAGAATCATTAGCCTTTGTAGTTCAGTTGAGATACTTAAAGTCTGGATGGTTACATACATTCATCATGGAGCATGAAAAGTCCTTTCCTGTACTACTTAGAATATTTCTAAGTTTAACTGAAAGTCTGGTTCAGTTCAAGCCACTACCACATTTTGCAATTGTTGGAGTTCAAATAGAATAGATTTAATATGACCATGAATGGAGAAGTAAAGAATTTCCATGTCTGAAACTCTAATTTACATTTAAAGCTCTAGGTCCACTCACACATTCTTATCTACAACTGGGATTTACCAAAAACTTAATCCTAAGAAATTTAGCAACTGAACCAAGTTATCTATTTCCTTTGTGTTACAATTTTCCAGGACTACTACTTTCAGTTATTTCACAGGGACATATTGTTCAAATATTGTCACCCCACTCCACCAGGGATTGTGTACTTCAAACAGTTTGACTATTAAATCCAGGAATCACTACAGATGAAAAGAAAAATGAAACAAATATATTTATTCAAGAGAACATTAAACAAGGAAAAATTTTAAATGTGAAGGCATTTATGAATAAAGGAGATAAAATAAGAATAGTGTTTTTAATGTAATAGAGTTTAATAATACACATTTTTATTTGATTAAATAGATTGCCAGTGCAGATATGAAAATGCTTATATAGTGAGAATGAAAATAGTAACCTGTGTCTAGAAATAGTTGTAGGACGAATTTACTGACTTTGGTATTAGCACAGAAGGATGTAAGCTTTTACACTGAGAAAGAATTTTTTATTATTTTTTAAATAAGGCTGATGAAATAGCTAGATCTTACCAGCATGAGGATCTGAGTTTAAATTTTCTGCACTCATCTGAAAGCGGTGTGCAGCAATGCACGTCTGTAAATAGAATTTGAAGAAGTAGATAAGAGTTAGAGCCCTGAAGATCATTGACTACATTAGCCAGTCTGTGTTCTACTTGAGTCCTGCTGAAAGCCGATTAAAGGTACTTGCGGAAGAGTCATGCCCTAATAAAGTAATAACTGTTAAGGAACGAGAGGAAGCGTGGCTACTATAACACAACATTGAACAAACTCAATAATTAAGCTTGCATGCAATATCAAAGTGTAGTAATGTTAGCTTAGTAGTAACTTTTTTGCTTAATTTCAATTTTTTAGAACCTAGTAAGAATAAGGGCTTTATTTACTAAACAAATAATATTACCTTAATGAATAGAAACCCTAAAGAAACTCTAAGGACAATTTTATAAATTATAAATAGAGGAACTTGCTTAAATTTGCTTGCAGGACACAAATTTTCATTGACTATTGGCTACTAAATATTAACATATTCAAAAAAAGAAAACAATTTAATTTTAATAATATGCAAGAGAATTTTAATTGTATATTTTAATGAAACTTCCCTGCTGTGAATATTAGTGGATATTTCAATATATACATATTAAATGCTATTTAAAGCAAAGTATTAAAATAACTTTAACTAAGCAATACATTTAAAATCGGGGTTATTGTATTTATATTATGAATTCACTAGCAATAATTTAAAATGCTATCATTGTAATATTTACTTCTTTAAAGCTTAAACATATCTGTTTTCCCATGACTATGCAAAAGATTGAGTTCAAATATGTCTTCATTTGTAGAGTAAGAGCAAAATAAAGCACAACTAGTAGAAAAAAAATCTATAATTACAAGTTTCTATAATTCAGTTGAACTAATAATAAATAAGTTCTCTGCATTTTGTTTTTAGGTATTAACTGACATTAACCACACTTATGGTTGTAATGGCAGTATTTCAGGCTTCAAGTCATGTGTAAATGCTGAAGAGCATCATGCTCGCTACACTAAAAGCCTAGAGTTGAGGCTCACAGGCCACTGTAGTTGAGATCCACAACCAGATTCAGCCAGATGCTTTACTCCTTCAGTAACCTCAGCAATAACCTTGATGTGAGTTTGTTTGATGACTGATTTTGTAGCACTTATTCACATAGTATATTTTATTCCCTTAATTATTGTCCTAGGCATTTTGACATGTCCTTTTTTTCAAATAAAATGTTCAGAAACCATAAGAAATTTAAAGGGTGAAGCAAACTTTAGGCACTTAGTTAGCTATCAAGCACAGGATTATAAGGTATGAGAAGTAGAAATGTGATTGTCAGAGAAAAATGAGTCATTCTGAGCAAAGTGTAAAAGTTTTACTAAACTCCTATAGTAACAAATTGCTTTGCATAGATGCTGAATGCCCTTTACAAAACAATACTGAGTAATCAACAATAATGTTTGGCCAATAGTGTAGGTGATAACTGAATATTCAATATTCAAAAATGCAATGTGATTATTAATAAAACTTTCTCCAGCATAGTAGAGACAGTTTTAAACTAGCAACTTCCAAATTCTTTTGAATGGTGACAGTAATATCGATAGAGTTATGTTGGCATAGCAGCACAAAGAGACCAAGGAAGCTAATGTGTGTGTTATTGTTGATGAATAGTTTTGGGAATATAAGGTATCCTATAAGAAGACTATTTAGCAGTTTACATAGTGACCCTATGCAGTCTTTCTAGCAATGATCTGATCTAAGAAAGTCAATTAGAGTATTGACTAGTCCTGAGTTGAGTGATCAACAAATAACAGTCAGGGAACCAGGCTTAGAATCTGAACTCTTTTCTAAGTGCAACCCATTTGTTACATAAAATTCTGAAGAGTCAAGAGAGATTCTCAAAGTGAACATACTGTTCTTTGCTGAGGGTAGATTTTTACTTTTGCACAACATATCTAGAGATATATTAATAACATTAATATGCATAGAATATTTGAGTCTATAGGTTTTGTGATACATGAGGGAAATTTTAATTTAGAATTTCTACTGTGTCTTACAAGTCACATATGTTGGATGTAAATAAAAGTGTGTTTGTAAATGAGGGCAGTAAAATATAGGCCTTTGAACTACAGTCTCACAATTCTGTTACCTGAAGAAGGCAAGACACATTGTCTAAGGGCTGAAAGGCATATGTAGTCTAGCCTCTGAACACTACCACAGGGAACATTGAGAAAAAGCTACTGGTTGTATAATGTCCTAATAAAAGACCATCCCTAACTGATGTTGGCTTCTTATTGTGTCTTTTCTCCCAGTATTTAGTGACATTCCTCTATGCATATGACAAAATCGACAGAGAGGGTTACAGAACAGTGAAGGATGAATCCAGAAGATTAGCAAGTCCACAGTTATACAGAATGTATTCCCCATATTGTGGGGAATACTCTGACAGAAGCCCACATCTTGCTATAAGTCTATTTAGAAAATAGATGTCTGAGAATCTCTTTGGGGTTTCAGCAAAGGAGGAATGATAAATTGAATTAATTGCACTAATAATTTTGTGTGTATAAAAGTGTCGTCTGCAGTGTTTCACTGAATAAGCTTTTTATTGTTTGAACATCGTGTAAAAATAATACAAACATATTTTATGGGTTTTCTCATTACCCTGGCCTTTGAACTTCGTTTTTTTCTTTGAGATGTTAAATACCTCTGTGTCAATTCTCTTATTTCAGCAATTTTTCAAGCTTCTAACACTCACGTTTGTAGAAGCCATTTATCGATTAGCAAGGCGCCTTTAAAATTCACCTTTGTGCTTGTACTTCAATCACACAGCAATAATTACATTTATTGAGTTGCTGCTCTGAGTTAGGTCCATTGCATGCATCACTGTATTTAATCTTTAGAACAATTCTGTGATACATATTTATATCTATGTTCAATAAATGTGAAATGGATGGTCACAGGAGTTTGGATGCTTGATGACATTTTCATATAATATCCTGTTGGATATTAATGTTCTTTAAGATCCAAGCCACATTGGGCCCATACCATGTAGATACCACAGTGGTGTAGTTCTCCCTTTCTTTACTGCAATTCTAAGTAAAGAGAAAGGCATATAGAACACATATAGAATGTGTATTTTGATAAAATTGTTTTGTTTCAAATCACTACACACTGAAAGTCAGTGAGAAAATTCAAAGAATTAATACATTTCAGTATGTTCTCCACAGCGTGAGGATAGCAATAACCTTTCTTTATGGCTGTTGTTGAAAATGAAGATTGTGAATTTTGTTGGAAATAATCTGAACAGTTTCAAAATATCCAGCAAATGGAGGGACTGGATAATTAACTTGCCAAAAGTAAAAATTCTACAGTATACCTTCCGTGTAACTATAAAACTTAAGTTATGCAATTCCAGGCCCTCTAACCTAATTGGTCAATGACTTAGAACTCAAATTTTAGGCATCAATTTCATCTGGGGTACTTAGTGTCATCTCTTTTCTTTTCTTTTCTTTTCTTTTCTTTTCTTTTCTTTTCTTTTCTTTTCTTTTCCTTTCTTTTTTGAATACTTTAGCTATTTGCATTTCAAACATTATCTCCTTTCCTGATTCCCCCCCCACCCTCCCCCTTCGCCAGAACCACCCTATCCCATAACCCCTCCTCTTGCTTCTATGAGAGTGTGGCCCCACCCACTCCCCCACTCCTACCTCCCCATGCTCTTATTCCCCTACACTGGAGCATCAAGGATTCACAGGACCAAGGGCCTCTTCTGCCATTGATACCTTTCTAGGCCATCCTTTGCTGCATATATGAAGTGGATGGAGGCATGTGTCCCCCATGTGTGCTCCTCTGTAGGTAGTTTACACCCTAGGAGTTCTGGTTGCTTGATATCATTGTTTTTCCTATGGGATTGCAAACCCCTACAGCTCCTTCAGTCCTTTCTCTAACTCCTTCATTGGGGACCCCAGTGATCAGTCAAATGGTTGGCTGCAAGTATCAGCCTCTGTCTATGTCAGGCTCTGGTAGAGTCTCTCAGGAGACAGCATGCACTTTGTGGCATCCACAATAGTGTCTGCGTTTGGTAACTGTTAGTGTCATCTTCCTGATGTATATTCTATACCAGGATTTATTTCCCACCTTCATGAGGAACAGAATTCTCATGGGAGACTTTCTTTACAGCTTCCTGTAAAATACTCTGAACCCCACCATTCTTTCTTTTTAATTATTTGGTTAATCTGGATGATATCAAATTGAAAATACATAGCTGTCTAGAAATAACAGTAATAGAAAAAATTTTAAGACAATTCTTTTCTATTGATGCTATCAGACTTAATCTGGTAATAAGATGATAACTTATCACTTAATAAAATTATTTTATCTTTCTAAAATATTACATTTTTCCTGATAGCTTTTAACAAACTTAAAATCTAGCCCATGTAAGTGTTAAAACAAACACAGCATCAATCTTCTGTCTTCTTTATTGCTATTGAATGAAATTCTTCTGTTAAGAGGAAATGGTTATTACTATTATATTAGTCTTTCTCTCTGTAGGTATAGTACAGATCTTAGTGACTGGACTCATTTTAGTAATTATTTCTGGACATTGTTACATTTGTAGATGGTCATAGCTTTTATTATAGGTTTCAATTAGGTATGTGTAGATTATATTTAAGTTAATTAAACATAATTTAAATGTTTTATACACATATACACACACATGTCCATGGGCGGACATGGGTGCAATCAAATACTCAGACCTAGATACATACACACAAACACACACACACACACACACATACCAACACAAGCTCTGTCCTGATAGAGTTTCATATCTTAGGAAAATACTGATTTTTGAACATAAAGATATTACCAAAAGTGTACCATTTTAAAAAATAACATTAGATTCCTAAAACTTAGAAATTTATTAACTGTTTCATTCTTTTTGTCAGATTTTTAATTACAAATTTATATTTATTTTCTAAATATCTAGAATTGTTCCACATAGAAATAAAAGCACTAGTAGTAGCAGTTTCCCTGTCTTCTCGTCATTCACACTGGGTGCTACAAGCAGCTAGCTCCCTGTTAAACTGTGGATATTTTTCTAGTAGGCTCGCACTTCTGCAGTGTCACCCATAGATTGGAGAGAAGACCCTTCAAGTTGGAGATTAAGCCAGTGATATAAAAAGGCATTTTCTTTCCTTGTGTGCGCTCTGCAGCAATATTTCAATATTCGACTTCACGCTGCCTAAAGAAGCAGAGAGAGGAAGAGTCTGGCCCAAATTCCCCAGCATGAGAGCATCACCCTGTGTCCTAATGCAAGCCTTGGGTCCTTCCTGCTTACACAGTTACTATTTCAAAGTAGCGCAGCTATGCTAATCTCAGGAAACTGTTCCTATCTTAAGGAGGAAAAGTGAAATCATTGACCAAAATGTGATATGGTCTTGGGAAATTTACTGTAGTTGTTGATCAATAAGTTGTTGGCACTGAATGATCGTTAAGATTTAAAGGTATCTGAAATAGAGCCAGACCCTTAAGAAGTGCAGGTATTCAATCAGTAGTGTGCCTCTGTCATCCTACCTGCATTGTGCTAGATTAAATATCACAGAGGAAAGTGATCCCAACTTCCTAAAACAAAAGCAAAATGCATACAAGATACCTTTAAAGTTCATTTCACATTATGGTTTCAAAACAACAGTTTGGGGACTTCAAGTTTAAAATTTCCTAACAAAATGCACAAAATAATTAAATCAGAAATTAATAATTAAAGACTCAACAGAATGACAGGATACTAAAAGTCTAGTATAATGTGGATTAAGAATACACGTTGAAATCATTAATAGACTAGTAGGTTCTTGGCAGGTGTAGCCATAAAATCACTCAGTGTTCTATGTCCTTAAAGCCATATTGAAAGTGAATATACTAGCTGTACATCTGTTTGTACCTGCCTCATCCCATAAATGACATGAGACTCACTATTAAAATGGATATCCTCAAAATGATAAAATAAAAACAAAGAGGCAAATTACCAAAAGGAAAGAATTACCATGTTATATGAACTTCAGATATTAGATGATATTGCCTATATTGTCCTTCTCAAACAGATAAAACAGCCTTTAAATAAAAGATAACTAGGAAAAAACGTGTGCTAAGGAAATTAATTCTTGGTATTTAATTTTGATTGAAATATTTTGTCCTTCGTACTTAAAAGAAACTAATTAATGTTTAAAGTCCATTGGTTTACACTGCATTTCTATTAAATTATAGATATGTAAAAGTACGTTTTGGATAACTTATGGATTAAATAATATATATACTATCATTGGAATTAAATATTCAATTTAAAAAAGCTTTGCTCAGTATAAAAACTTATGCAAAATATAAACTATGTATAAGCTTTGCCTGTTCTACTCTCTCCACATTCCACATTTACTAAAGTATACATGCTTATATAATAATCACAGTAATTTTACAAACATATTAAATTATACATATTTATAAATAAAATGATATGCATTATTTACTGCACTACAATGTTGCATATGTTGTCTATGTCTAAATACTTTTATAGACCTAAGTGTTATGTACATGATGTAGACATTTTGCAGGAAGATTACTTAGCTACATTTAATAAACAATATTCTATCATAATCTTCTAGCTTAGGGAAAGTATCTGATACCACAAAAACAAATAAATTGAGCAGTAGGATTGTGCAAATTTCATAAATACATAAAAATAAAAAGAAATCTTTGTCTCAAAATTCTCTTATTGATTTAAAGGTAACTCAAATAACATCTTCATGAATAAACAATAATTCGTGGTTCAATATACACTTGCTGATTAGCCTTGTTGCATTTTTTTGTTCTTTTTTTTTTATTTTATTCAATATATTTTTTTTCTTTTTTTTTATTCGATATATTTTTTATTTACATTTCAAATGATTTCCCCTTTTCTAGACCCCACTCCCCGAAAGTCCCATAAGCCCCCTTTTGTCCCCCTGTCCTCCCACCAACCCCTTCCCACTTCCCCGTTCTGGTTTTGCCCTATACTTCTTCACTGAGTCTTTCTAGAACAAGGGGCCACTCCTCCTTTCTTCTTGTACCTCATTTGATGTATGGATTATGTTTGGGGTATTCCAGTTTTCTAGGTTAATATCCACTTATTAGTGAGTGCATACCATGAGTCACCTTTTGAGTCTGGGTTACCTCACTTAGTATGATGTTTTCTAGCTCCATCCATTTGCCTAAGAATTTCATGAATTCATTGTTTCTAATTGCTGAATAGTACTCCATTGTGTAGATATACCACATTTTTTGCATCCACTCTTCTGTTGAGGGATACCTGGGTTCTTTCCAGCATCTGGCAATTATAAATAGGGCTGCTATGAACATAGTAGAGCATGTATCCTTATTACATGGTGGGGAATTCTCTGGGTATATGCCCAGGAGTGGTATAGCAGGATCTTCTGGAAGTGAGGTGCCCAGTTTTCAGAGGAACCGCCAGACTGATTTCCAGAGTGGTTGTACCAATTTGCAACCCCACCAGCAGTGGAGGAGTGTTCCTCTTTCTCCACATCCTCTCCAACACCTGCTGTCTCCTGAATTTTTAATCTTAGCCATTCTGACTGGTGTAAGGTGAAATCTCAGGGTTGTTTTGATTTGCATTTCCATAATGACTAATGAAGTTGAGCATTTTTTAAGATGCCTCCCTGCCATCCGAAGTTCTTCAGGTGAGAATTCTTTGTTTAACCCTGTACCCCATTTTTTAATAGGGTTGTTTGGTTTTCTGGAGTCTAACTTCTTGAGTTCTTTATATATATTGGATATTAGCCCTCTATCTGATGTAGGATTGGTGAAGATCTTTTCCCAATTTGTTGGTTGCCAATCTGTCCTCTTGATGGTGTCCTTTGCCGTACAGAAACTTTGTAGTTTTATGAGGTCCCATTTGTCAATTCTTGATCTTAGAGCATACGCTATTGGTGTTCTGTTCAGAAATTTTCTCCCTGTACCAATGTCCTCCAGGGTCTTCCCCAGTTTCTTTTCTATTAGCTTCAGAGTGTCTGGCTTTATGTGGAGGTCCTTGATCCATTTGGATTTGAGCTTAGTACAAGGTGATAAAGATGGATCAATTCACATTCTTCTGCATGCTGACCTCCAGTTGAACCAGCACCATTTGTTGAAAAGGCTTTTTTCCATTGGATGTTTTCAGCCCCTTTGTCGAGGATCAAGTGGCCATAGGTGTGTGGGTTCATTTCTGGATCTTCAATCCTGTTCCATTGATCTGCCTGCCTGTCGCTGTACCAATACCATGCAGTTTTTAACACTATTGCTCTGTAGTATTGCTTGAGGTCAGGGATACTGATTCCCCCAGAATTTCTTTTGTTGCTGAGAATAGTTTTAGCTATTTATTCAATATATTTTTTATTTACATTTCAAATGATTTCCCCTTTTCTGGCTCCCCACTCCCCAAAAGTCCCATAAGCCCTCTTTCCTCCCCCTGTTCCCTCATCTACCCCTTCCCACTTCCCTGTTCTGGTATTTCCCTAAACTGACGCAATGAGTCTTTCCAGAATCTGGGGCAACCCCTCCGTTCTTCTTGGACATCATTTAATATGTGAATTATGTCTTGGGTATTCCACATATCTAGGCTAATATCCAGTTATAAGTGAGTGCATACCATGATTGATCTTTTGAGACTGTGTTACCTCACTTAGTATGATGTTCTCCAGCTCCATCCATTTGTCTAAGAATTTCATGAATTCATTGTTTCTAATGGCTGAATAGTACTCCATTGTGTAAATATACCTCAGTTTTTGTATCCATTCCTCCTTTGAGGGACACCTGGGTTCTTTCAAGCTTCTGGCTACTACAAATGGTGCTGCTATGAACATAGTGTTCTTATTGCCTGCCAGGGAATCCTCTGGGTATATGCCCAGGTGTGGTATAGCAGGGTCCTCTGGAAGTGTAATGCCCAGATTTCTGAGGAACCACCAGACTGATTTCCAAATTGGTTGCAACATCTTGCAATCCCACCAGCAGTGGAAGAGTGTTCCTCTTTCTCTACATCCTTGCCAACACCTGCTGTCTCCTAAGTTTTTGACCTTAGCCATTCTGTCTGGTGTGAGGTGAAATCTCAGGGTTGTTTTGATTTGCATTTCCCTAATGATTAATGATGTTGAACATTTCTTAAGGTGCTTCTCAGCTCTCCGAAGTTCTTCATGTGAAAATTCTTTGTTTAGCTCCGTACCCCAATTTTTAATAGGGTTATTTGGTTTTCTGGGTTCTACCTTCTTGAGTTCTTTGTATATATTAGATATTAGCCCTCTGTTGGATTTAGGGTCAGTGAAGATCCTTTCGCAATCAATTCTAAAATTCATCTGGAATAACAAAAAACCCAGGATAGCTAAAACTGTTCTTAACAGTGAAAGAACTTCTTGAGGAATCAGTATCCCAGACCTCAAACATTACTACAGAGCAATAGTGATAAAAACTGCATGGTATTGTTACAATGTCAGGCAAGCGGATCGATGGAATAGGATTGAAGACCCAGAAATGAACCCACACATCTATGGTCACTTGATCTTCGACAAAGGAGCTGAAGGCATCCAGAGGAAAAAAGATAGCCTTTTCAACAAATGGTGTTGGCTCAACTGGAGGTCAGCATGCAGGAGAATGCGAATTGATCCATTCTTGTCTCCTTGTACTAAGCTCAACTCCAAGTGGATCAAGGACCTCCTCTTAAAACCTGACACACTGAAACTAATAGAAAAGAAACTGGGGAAGACCCTTGAGGACATGGGCACAGGGGAAAAGTTCCTGAACAGAATACCAATAGCTTATACTCTAAGATCAAGAATTGACAAATGGAACCTCATAAAACTACTAAGTTTCTGTAAGGCAAAGGACACTGCCAAAAGGCCAAAAACGTTCTTTGTTCTTAAGAGAGATCAGTAACTTATAAAATAATCAACTGTTTTGACTTCTGTCACTGAAAACATTTCTAAAAGTTTTTAATTGACATAGTACACATGAAGATGTACCACAAAATTCCAGAAAGTCTTTAATGTGAATTGTCAGTGGAGTGATATAAGAACATGGTGAACAGGCTGGAGTTTTTCATTTTAGTCAGTGCCTTGAAAACTAACTTAGGCAACAGTCCTTGTGAATGAATTACAAAGGTGCTCCAGAGCCTTACCCTTTCCTAGCCTTCTATTTACAGTGTAATGATAATTTTCTGAGTTCAAGAAGAAATAAATTCTGATACGAGTTGCTGACGATAAAGATCCCACCTCCCAGAACCTTCATGGTGTCTGTATTACAATTAGAAACTGGGAGTTGGCATTAAGCAGGCTCTTTTGGTGTTATCTCCGAATTCTTCATCCTTACCATGGCTTTCCTTAATATCCCACGTCACCAATTCTACCAATCCTACTGTAAAACTGGAAATGAGGGTGGCAAGACGGCTCAGTTGGCGCCTGTGCAAGAAAAGCAGGAGAACCTGCTAAGTTAATAGTGCCGGCACATCAGTAAATGTCAGCTTGGTGGTAAGTGAATAGAATCCAAGCACTCTTATTACCATGAGATACAAAAGGGATCAGATACACATGGAAGCATGGAAGTTGGTTTGTCTAACCCACAAACGATTCTGTCTTGAGATGGAAGGTGGGGACTGATATCTACGGCTGCCATCTATCCCTGCCCCTCCACTCATGCATGCACATTCAAATCCACAACACACAAAGAACTCAAATTGCAACCATACACAGACGAAAACCCAAATACGACAAACCAGCAATCCAGGTAGAGCAAGCCATTTAATTCTGCAGTAGGCCCTTTCTGTGTGGCACGGTAGTGAAGCTTCTGAGACTTTCAACAATATAATCAGTAAACACGATATTAGGTTTCATGCTCAGTCCTTAATGAGCAGTTTCGACATTGCTGCAGCTTGACTTCCTTGTGTTTCGCTGTGCTTGCGTCACCTAATTTGATACGCTTGTGGTGAGATACAGAGATGCCTGTAAAACTCCAATCCCTGGGATAATTGGACACTTCTTTCTACAACACACACTTGCAATTTTATATAGAGTGATTTTTTCCAATTATATGTACACCAGGGTTTCCAACACGATCCTTTCAGACTTTCAATAGGGACTTTTCTGTTTTCCCACTTCTTCCATCAAAACACTCGCAAATTGTAGACTCCACGTTGCAATTTTGTGATCGGAGCTACTTTTCAGCATCTGTTTGTAGTAATTTTCACAGTAATGTTTGAAAGTATACTTGCTGAAGGAGTTGAAACACCTCTCAGTCTAGGGACATGTGCTGAGCTATGTGGAGTTATCACCCACCTTGTCTGAGTAGATGAAATTAGTACAGTTTCTTTTAGATTCAAAGCTGCTGTAGCGAGTGAAACCTACATATTAAATTAGACAACCTTACTGAACGAATGACTTAAGTAATTTTTAAAATATTCAAGTAGAATGGCATAGTGTTATTGAAAATAGGTTCTAGTGTCCAGGAGATATTTTTGGATCTATCCTTTGAGGAATAAACTATTATGGCCTCAGATTTGTAATTATTAAACTTAATAATGTTAATACTCAAGACTCCATAGGTGGTAGTATACTTATTGGTAGCAATTTTCCTGACTGTCCCTGCTGAATTAAAATGGCAATACAATGCATAACTTAAAATATATAAATGTATATAAAATAAGAAAGAGGAAACACTGGGGATTCTAGACAGAAAATAAATGACTTGGTGCCACCCAGATATTTTTTCTTTCTTTTTATTGAATATTTTATATATTTCCATTCCAACTGTTATCCCCTTTCCCAGTTTCCCCTCTAAAAACCCATATTCCATCCTCCCTCCTCCTACTTCTATAAGGGTACTCATCCACCCACCCACCCATGCCTCCCTGCACTGACATTCCCCTACATGGGGCCATTGGGGCTTCACAGGACCAAAGGCCTCTCCTCCCATTGATATCCAACAAAGCCATCCTGTGCTACATATGCAGCTGGAGCTATCGGTCCCTCGATGTGTACTCTTTAGTTGGTAGTTAGGTTCCTGGGAGCTCTGGGGCGGGGAGAAGGGCTGGTTGGTTGATATTGTTGCTATTAAAATGGGTTGCAAACCCCTTCAGATCCTTCAGCCCTTTCACTAATTCCTCAGCTGGGGACTCTGTGCTCCATCCAATGGTTGGCTGTGGGCATCCTCCTCCATATTCACCAGACTCTGGCAAAGCCTTTCAGGAGACGGCTCTATCAGGCTCCCGTCAGCAAGCACTTCTTGACATCCACAATAGTGTCTGGGTTTGGTGTCTGATTATGCGATGGATACTCACTCAGATATTTCTGATATTCACTTGGCAAGTCTGACTTCAAAGGAACGATAAGGCGAAGCAACATGCTTTGCAGCAACTTGGTAAATATCCTGATTGTCCTTGACCCCCTTAGAAAAACTGGGGTCTTCTCTTATTTTCAGAAAAAGAATATTGCCACACACATTCACAAAACATGCATTAATGGGCACCTACCTTATGTAAAGCATTCTATTTGGTTCCACGAACAGAAAAATGAGCCAGACATTGGGACATATATGCTCCTAAAGCACCTTTGTGACCCAAAATGAAGGTGAGCATGTAATAATGTAATCACTGTGATAATCTAATCAGTGATTTGATTGTTAATTTCCAAATTATGGAAAAATATTCAGAACAGAAAATGCTAAGAGCATTTTTTTTCTCTGACATCAGTCTTGTGTGATTTTTTTTGTCTTGATTTTTGTTTATATTAAGGTAGGTAGCAAGGGATAAAGGATAAAGAAATGTATTCATTACATTTTCTCATTGCTGTGACAAAATACATGATGAAAGTAACTTAAGGAGCAAAGAGTTTGTCTTGGTTCAGAATAAAGTGTATGGGACAGGATAAATTTGTAGGCAGGGATGTTAGGGAGCTTGCCTAATTGCATTCATAATCTGGAAGTGGTGTGCAACTGCCTTTTATCTTCCTGTTTAGTCCTGAACCCCAACCTGGGGGGGTTGGGGTCACCTATAGTTTGTGTGGGTCTTAGCAGTTCAGATAACCCAATCTAGAAAACCCTCAATGATGCACGCAGAAGTTAGAGACCTAGATCACTCTAGATCCTGTCAGGTTGACATTATCACTGACAGTATAATTTTTTCTGGTACAACTTTTTCTTGTGTCCATGCTAACATAGGTCATAAACACTCAGTTGCTCTTTGCTTGTTTCTATTTTTCCTACAAGGTAGAATACTATCTCTTCATTCGGGAATGCACTAGAATCAATACTCAATACGATTGTAGCTATATCTCTTTAGCCCTCTACCCTTCCTTCCTATTGAGAAGGCAGGAATTTGTTCTCCATAAAATTACCTGCCATGAGACTAATTCTTCCAAAAAAAGAAAGAAAAAAAGAAAAAAAGTGAGCCGGGTGTGGTGGTGCACGCTTGTAATCCCAGCATTTGGGAGGCAGAGGCAGGCAGATTTCTGAGTTCAAGGCCAGGACTTCACAGAGAAACCATATCTCAAAAAACAAAACAAAACAAAACAAAACAAAATAAAACAAAACAAAACAAAAGAGAGAGACTAATTCTTAACCTTGTCCTGGGACGGTAAGTTCTATTCTAGTGCTTATGAAACAGCCAGGAGTTAAATACAGATTACAGGATTAGAATAAAAGATCCTCACCTGTGTGTGTGTGTGTGTGTGTGTGTGTGTGTGTGTGTGTGGTGTGTACACATACACATGGAGATACAAACACAAACCTCCATACTTATGAATTGAACTGATTGGCTCTTAGAAGCATATTTTCATATATTGTAACAAGCATCATAAGATTTTATTCTCATTTTAGTCATGATTAGAAAAGGGATTTTAAATTATTAATAAATGTCAAATCCTTTACCATGTAGCTGCAAGACATTTTGAACATTGATATACTTGTAATGTCAAGGTACAAACTATTCAGAGTTAACACAGTACCTAAGAACATTTTTCTTAGTCCACCTTGAATATCAGAAACAGTGAACTTTTCTGATTTCTAGGTTTGTTTTTGAGGTCTTGTTTTTAAAGATAAAATTTGTCATAGTGATTAGTGATTGCAAACCTCCCTACTCCCCCCCACACAGCAAATGCACTTCCTCTGAATTTGCAATCCACTGTATTCTTTTTGTAGCAAAGTAACCTGTGGAGACTTTAATTATAAATATCATGAGGTAGAATTACATCTATCAAAATTTAGGTTGGCTGTATGTTTAAAATAATGGATTGGAAACAATGCCAAGTGGTAAGTTTTTCACTGCCTGCCTTGAGACAGCTGACTGGAATAAATTGAAAAGGGTTAATATGCTACAAACACAATGAGTGCAAAAAGGTCTCCAATTTCTTCTAGGAATGAGACGTAATATATTCTGAGGCGAAGACAACTAGAAGTCAGTTGTTAGTCATTTTCTCTCATAGACAGAAGAGGATATAAAGTAATTTGAAGCTGAGAATTTGTTACTAATCCTTTAGTCTAATGGAATTCTAGTATAATGTAATTAATCATATTCTCTAATGGACAGATGGGAATATATATATACATTCACATATGTATATGTATGTGTATATGTATACATATATGTATGCGTATGCGTATGTGTATATGTATGTGTATGTATATGTATATGATGTATATGTATATGATGTATATGTATATGTACTTGTGTGTCTAAATTAATTAAGTGGAATATAAAGTAATGTGAAGCTGAACACCTGGTACTGATCCTTGGGTCTGGGTGCTTCAATAGGCAGAGTAGTTCCTGAAAGCTCTTTCTCACTAGGCTTTGTGGTATAAGGTCGAGTAATGGAAGCCCACTAAGTTCCTGAGAAACAGCTGGCCACTATTCTAGGATGAAAGCTTGGAACTCTGCTATTATGGAATAAATCAGCAGCAGGAATAATAACAGAACAAATCAAGTCTGTGGCCTAAAGTAAGGCTGCATGAGAGAAAGGCCTCCTATTCCCTCCCCATTTTGTCTTGGCTGCTCCCTCGGTGTGCTATCAACAAACAGGGTAGATCTTCAAAAGTCAATCAAGGTAATATGGACAATTTGTCATGTGAGGCTCCTTGGAATGTGTTATAGTATATTGGAAGATTTACTTCTCTTAGAAAACAATTAAGTACACAAAGTGAAGCCACAGTGGACCATCACAAGAATCTTAGGATGATACAATTTGATATGTTATTAACCAAGATATTGTAAAATGAAGACTAGTTTGATGAGAAATGATGGCTGACTATTCAGAGCTTTCACTGGGAAACCTGGCATTATAATTTGCTTTGGCAGAAACTCAAAGGTAGCTAAGATTGTTTAATTTTATTTTTAGCAAGAAGAAAAAGCATACATTTGTTAAGGCACACAGGTTTCTGAAAGCTGTGGGCAAGCTAAGAAGGAGAAGTAGAACATGCAGAGTAAGTCAGGGACATGTTTCTTCTGGTTTTAACTGTGGCACAGAAATTCAAGACACTCATATCATATCTCCGTGATTTGGAGGAAGAAGCTACATATGTTTGGGGTTTGCATTCTTGTGGTAATTGCAGATCATAAGGCAGTGTTCTATGTCTTATGTCTTCAATTTTTAGTTGTACTTGCATGTCTGTGTGTGAGTATAAGCATGTAGAGGCCAGAGGACTTGGATCTACTTGGAAATGGAATTACAGACAATTCTGAGGCAAACCTGAATCTTCTGCAAAAGCAATACCCACTTGAAACTGTTGAGTCCTATCACCAGACCACTTCAGTCTATTTTAATAAGTGTCTAGGCATTCTTTATTTGTATATTCTGTCTCTCACTACAGATGCATAGCTCCGACCTGCCCATATGTGCATGCAAACCAGAAGCTGGTTTCATACTCATTTATTCAAAAATGTCACAAAATCCCTAGAAACATGTATTCATGGGCACAGGCCAAAACATGACATGAAAAGTTCATTGGCTATGATTCTACCATGTCAGCAGAATCAAGGAAAATGCAACCACATGAGGATCAGTGAATTCTACAGACTGCTGTGGTGTGACCACCATGACTGCACTAAAGGGGAATGAAATCATTCTTAATTAGAATTTTCTTGAAACATTTCTGTATTACTTACATTTTTGCCCAAAAATATACTTAATGGCCTTATGAGTCAGTTACCTTTTCTACTTGGGTTACACTAGCAACTTGTTTTTCTTGTTGTATTCTGTAAAACTTAATGAGTTTAAATTTTCTTCTCTGTTTACAGTCTTATAAGCTAGATGGATACTGCACATTTATCCACAATTTAACTTCCTGAATAATGGACTTACTCTGCCATGAGAACTAATGGTTTCAGTTAAACATTTCAGAATCTAAACACCAATGTTTATTTACAGTTTCCTCAGCAGCTTTATTTTATTTCATTTTTTTTACCTTGAGAAAATAAATTATGAACATGTCAAACGCCCTGGTTCTAACATTTAGCCAGATAACAAATGGTCTTATAAAGCAACACTAATGAAAAGAAATACGAGGCTAATCTTGGAATCTGTGCTAACAGTCATTTATGGGAGTCTGGAGCTAAAGTTTGGTATTCTCTCTCTGCAGGTCATAAAACACATAGAGTACAGTGTGATTCAAAACTGAGAATCTGACCATTTGTCCTTAAAAGGATTTCTTGTTCATGAGTCTGCAAGGTTCACCTTTGGGTCTCTTTCAAAGTAGATTCTCTTAAAAAGTGTTGATTTTTCCTTGCGTTGCCAAGCCACTTAATCAAAGCATCTTCAAGCTGGCTATGTTAAGAGTCAGTATGTTTTATAGCAGACATGAAAGGTTCTAAAAAGTGCTTCCCACAAAGTTAGAGACCAACAAAGAATTCTTGAATAAAAAGAAAAAAATGGCAGTATATTAAAAATATCCAATGAATGTGACCTTTGCATCACAGATATAGCCCATTGTAAGACATATAATAGAATTTGTTTCCAGCCTGTGTGAGATTCTTATATATGTTATCAAAATGATCCTAATTTTAGAACCAAACTTCTTCAGAATCCAAATGTTGTCAGTGGTCAGAGAAGGAGAAGCAGAAGCCTTCTGCCTATTTCAGGTGATTTCAAGACCCCTATACCAGCTTAATAGGTATTAGTGAGCCTGACATCAGAACAAATCCTCTGGGAGTGAATAGATCAAGTCCAAGCAGTAAACCCTCACATCATGAATTCAATTCTAAGAAGAAATTCACCTAAGAAAGTTGAATGGACATTGATGGTTGATCTATCTCTCCACTAGAAGGAGGCAGGAAACTCACTGGGAAGCTACTAAATACACTCTATTAAATGCTTAACTTGTTTTCCTGCTATTGTATAAATTATTCTAATTCTATTAATCCTATTACTGAATAGTCTTTGTGAGCTTAAGAAAGCTTTCTCCCATTAGAGAGCTGACATGAGTTTAGAACCACTGTCAGCCAACATGCACCAACCCTCCCCCAAGTCATTTTTTTTAACTAGCTTTAGATAGAAAGCCCTCTTGAACTCTTATTTTCCAACATCTGAGTAGATATTTTTTAAGTGGGGAGAAATTTATTTTTCAGGTGACTCATTAAAACAAGAATAATCACTGCGTTTTTAGAATACTTTAGGAAGTCCATAATACTAAACAGAGGTATGTAAACTGCAGTAGATCTGACACATCTTTATCTGTGTCTGACTCTCTCTCTCTCTCTCTCTCTCTCTCTCTCTCTCTCTCTCTCTCTCTTCCTCTGTCATCTGAGGAGGAACTGAGAATTCCCATATAGATGGAGACAATGTTTAATTTCTAAGGGACCCTGACTTGTTTTACCTAATAAGCTACAATTTAAGCTGTGAGTTAAATGTATTAACCTGTATGAATGTTCCTCATTTTTCAGCTTTATAGATAAGATTTTTATTACTTTTTCAAATGAGAACCTTAACACATACAGAGGTCATGGATTTCTATACAGTGACCAGGGTGTTATATAGCTAGTTTTATAAAAGAAAATATAGGACCTTATCCTTATGCAAGAGTATATTTAAAAGAGACGATAGTTCCTGGGTCATAGGGAAAGGCATTCCTCTTAAAGATGAAGTGAGGCTTAATTAGCTTTTAAAAGATACATAGGAACCTGTTTCTTTATTATTTTTCCTCATTTTAAATGAAGTTTGTTGAAATAAAGACTTTATTTCCGTGTGTGTGTGTGTGTGTGACAGTAGCCTAGGTTCTGGAAAAGAGCATAGGAGGAGGTAAGTACTTGCAGAGTGCCTCTGTCATATAGCTGCAGGATCTGACCCACTCACTCTAGGCTTGCTCTTTCCAGATTGCTGTTTCTCTCTTCTGGTTTCTGTGGAGATCTCCAGACAGACCTCTCTCTATTTTCTGCTCAAGACAGTTCTCCAAGCAGTTCTTTCTTTCCATTCTAAAGGCTTCCCTGGATAGCTCATCCCTTGCAGACTATAAGCCTTGTATTTTATTTTACGCACACTAGAGTCATTACTCCAAGTTTGCTTTTGATTACTGTGTGAATCAGCATTGCATTCATTCGGCACCATAGTTCTTGGAAGACAATAAGCACACACTTTATTTTTTTTTAACATTGCAAACGAATTCAGAGATCTGTCTGCCTTTTTAAAGCACAGATGATAACCGTGCTTGGTAGAACCCCACCCTGAAATGACCATTTTTACCTCTCCTGGCTTAGCACTGGACCTAAATTCCCTCTTGCCCTCACTGACCTTTAACTGCCTTTGAAAGCAAAACCTTTAGCTGAGTCTCATCTCCTTTTATCACCAACCCCCAAATCTCTTAATCACCTTTCTTAGTATCTTTCTGAGAGGTTGGCTCATACTGCAGCTGCTTTTGTTCTTTTAGATTCATAAAGACCCTCATATAAATTATACTGCATCTTTATATTTTTGCATAGCTGAGAAATTTCATATATTGTTACTGTTGTTGTTTCATTTATTTATATACCAGTCATTGCTGCCCCCTCTCAGTCCCCGCTCCCACAGTTCCTCATCCCATTCCTTTTCCCCCTTGCCTCCAAGAGGGTGTTCCCTCATATACTCACACCAGGTCTTCCCTTCTCTGGGACCTCAAGTCTCTTGAGAATTAATTACATCTTCTTCCACTGAATCCTGAGAAGGCATACCTCTGCTATATTTGTGCCAGGGGCTTCAGATCGGCCTGTGTGTACTTCTTATTAGTGACTAAATCTCTGGGAGCTCCCTGTGGTATGGATTAGTTGAGACTGCTGGTCTTCCGATGGGGTAACTCTCCCCTTCAGCTTCTTCAAACCTTCCTTTAATTCAACGACACTAGTCTCCAGCTTCAACTCAATGGTTGGATGTAAGGATCTGCTTCTGTCTCAATCAGCTGCTGGTAGGGCCTCTCAGAGGACAGCCATTGGAAGCTCCCATCTGTAAGCACATCTTAGCATTAGTAATAGTATCAGGCCTTGGTACCTGCATCCCTTGCCTCATGAGATGGAACCCAAGTTGGGCTGGTCATTGGACTGCCTTTCTTTCAGTCTCTTCAATTTATTTTCCAGCAGATCTATTAGACAGGAACACTTCTGGGTCAGAAATTTTGACTCTGGTTTAGTAACCTTGTTCCTGAGGCCATGTCTAGCTACTGGAGATAGACTCGTTGAGTTCCCTTTCCCCAGTGTTGGACATTTTTGCTTAGGTTACCCCCCATTGAATCCTTAGCGACTCTCACCTCCTGGTTTTCTGGTACTCTCTAGAGGGCCCCCCAACCTCTCACCACCTGATGCTGCTTAGTTCCACTAATTCTCTTGGCATTCTCCTGCCTCCCATTATCGATCCTGTTCTACTTTCCCCCTCCCCTTCACCTCTTCCGCCTAGTCCCTCCTTCCCTCTGTCTCCTGTGATTATTTCCTTCCTCCTTATAAGTAGAATCGAAACATCCTCACTTGGGTTTTTATGCTTCTTATACTTCTTAAGGTAATTGGGTTATATCCTAGGTATTCTGTGCTTTTGGCTAATATCCATTAATTAGTGAGTACATACCATGCATGTCCTTGTGGATTTCCTATACCTGACTCAGGATAATATTATCTAGTTTCATTGATTTGCCTGCAAAATTCATGATGTCCTAATATTTAGTAGCTGAATAGCATTCCATTTTGTAAAGGAACCACATTTTCTGTATTTATTTTTCAGTTGAGGGATATCTGGCTTGTTTCCAGTTTCTAGCCATTACAAATAAGGCTGCTATGAACTTGGTGAAGCACTTGTCCTTGTGGTATGGTGGGAAATCTTTTGGGTATATGCCCAAGAGTTGTATAACTGGGTCATCAGGTAGAACTATTTTCAACATTCTGAGCAACTATCAGATTGATTTCCAGAGTGGTTGTACCAGTTTGAAATCCCACCAGCAATGGAGGAATGTTCCTCTTTTGCCACCTCATCAACAGCATGTGCTGTCACTTGAGTTTTTGAACTTAGCCATTCTGATTGGTATGAAGAGGGATCTCAGGGTCATTTTGATTTGCATTTTCCTGACCACTAGGGACTTTGAACATTTTTTAAAGTGCTTTTCTACCACTGGAGATTTTTCTGTTGTAAATTACTGTTTAGCTCTATATCCCTTTTAATTGAGTTATTTGTTTTGTTTTGTTTTGTTTGGGAGGTTAACTTCTTGAGTTGTTTTGTAAAGATTTATTTATTTATTTTATACATCTAAGTACATCACCATTGCTCTCTTCAGACATACCAGAAGAGGGCATCAGATCCCATTACAGATGGTTATGAACCACGATGTGGTTGCTGGGAATTAAACTCAAGTCCACTGGAAGCACAGTCAGTGCTCTTAATCACTAAGCCATCTCTCTATCCCTTTGCTGTATGTAGGATTAGTGAAGATGTTTCCTAGTCTGTGAGTTGAGGATTTGTCCTATTGACTGTGTCTTGTGCATTACAGAAGTTTTTCAGTTTCATGAGGTCCCATGTATCAATTGTTGAACTTAGATCCTGATCCATTGGTCTTTCCAACTTTCTCTTCTATTAGATTCAGCATATTTGGCTTTATGTCAAGGTCTTTGATCCACTAAGACATGACCTTTGTGCAGGGTGATAAATATGGACCTATTTTCATTCTCCTACATACAGGCTGCCAGTTAGACCCGCACCATTTATTAAAGATGCTTTATTTTGGCCACTGTATGTTTTTGGCTTATTTGTAAAAGATAAAGTGTCCATAGGTGTATAGGCTTACTTCTGGGTCTTCAATTCTATTCCATTGATTCGCCTTTCTATTTCTGTACTTGTACCATGAGGTTTTTATCACTATTGCTCTGGAGTGCAACTTGAGGTCCCAGATGATGATTATTTCTCTATGATGAAAAACATGGAAGTCCGCATTTCTAGTAAACATGGGAACAAAAACAAAGAGTTCACTCATCTCAGACAGTTAATGTGAAAGTCCTTTGGATGAGAAGTATCTACATCTTTTATATTGATAGATGATTTTACCTTTTATTACTAAGATAGACACTGCTGTTATAAGATATATATTATTTTTTAAATATGATGAATCAGAAATTTAAATAAAAATAAAATAGTCTAAATAACCGGTACTAAGCCTAGGACTTAGTGGCAAGCTTAGCCTCTAATCTAGGTCTGTAGACATAGGTAAGATTTATATCACTTTGTACAATTCAGCTGCTCATGAACAAATAGAATAGCAAGTTGGAAACAAGCCTGAACACCGAACTGAAGCCTCTGTCAGTCAAGGGCAGATACCATATAGTGTCTTATAAAATTGATATCTTACAAAACATAAGTGAATCAGTACTTTCAACTAAAAATACACCTGTAAATACATACATACAAACACACACACACACATACACACATACACACACACACACACACACACATACACATATATATATTTCCATCTCCATATGTACAAATACATTGTAAAAAAATCTTTTTATCTCTGAATTTATAGAATCCAAAGCCTAAATAATACATATCTAAAAGAATGCAACTTAGAGAATCCATAAAGAATGAGTAGAAAGATGTACATTGCACTAAAAGTCCAGTATAGACAAGTTGTCCAAGAAGTTTGTAGGTCTTTACTTACATTATTTGTGGTTACAAGCATACCAAAAAAGCCATATTTACCAAAGGATCAGTACCTCACATTGTCACCTTGAATCTAAAAATTCTAAGCTATACATGTCAAGAATGAGACTGTTTGCCCTGTTATTTGGTTTTATATATTAATTTATATTTTAATAGAGGTGTGATAGTTTGAACAGGAATGCCCCTCATTGGCTCACAGCACCATGTCTGCCTGCCACTAGGCTTCCCGCCATGATGCTAATGGACTAAGGCCCTGAGTGTCAGCAAACCTCACTTAAATGCTTTGCTTTAAAAAAAAGTTGTTGTGGTCATGGTGTTGCTTCCCAGAAACAGGAAATTGACAGATAGCTCTGAGAACTCTAAAATGCATTTGTTACTCTTTCAACTAAACCTATATAATGAATGAATAAAACAAATAAGCTAGGAACAAGCTATATAGACAGAAGTAATGGAGCCAATCCAGAAACTGCTCATAGAAACATATTGCTTTGTGCCTCTCAAAGTCTCACCCCTTGTTGATGAGTGCATGTTGTTCAACTTTAAAATTGTTTGCCTGAAGGTTTTATAGACTAGCCAAGTATAAAATTGATTCTAAGAAATTTGAGTTCTTGGCATAACTTTTATTCAAGAGAAACCCCAATTAGATTTTTAAAAAATCCTCTACTAGTCTCATGGAGACCAACTGACATTCATTTGCCATGCCCAGGGCCACTTGGAAGACAGTAACTACCATTTATAGTCTTTCCTAGGAAGATAGGTTTCTCAATAATGTAGCCCATACTTCTGAGTAATTTTTGGTAAGTATTGCTCTACTTTAAATTTAATTGTTTTTAGAAGAAAGCATATGATACAGTGTATGCCTGTGAAGATAACTGAAATATAGAGCCACTTTGTATATCCTTTATATACAATAAAAATGTAGGAGAAATACACTGAAGCTTGAGTGATATAACTGTAAAATGTAGAGAAAGAATTTTGTGTTTGTATGGATGTGACACCTGTCTATAGTAAACTGAAAGCCTATAGTTTAGGTAGGACATGAGGGATGGGAAATCATAGAGACAGAAAGGATTCTGGGATACAGCGGGCATGGGAGATTCACAAGGGAAGGTGTGACAAGAATGATGAACACAGGTAAACAGCCTCATGGCAGAATGTAGATTACAATAAATGGCTTTTTTAAAGTTATGATATAGTCAGAGAGAAAGTATGTGAAACTATTTTTGAGTCTGAATCTCATTTCTGGGAGCATAGCATGGAAGGAAAAACACTTAACATTTAAAAGTAAAGTATTCTAATTAGGTCAAGTGAAAGTTAGCAAATGGATAAAGTCACTGCCCAGCAAATATCTCTATCAGACATATATTTACTCATTAGAACATAAAGATAAAGACTTGAATCTAAAGTAATGGTCTTGGTACTTTTTGTATAATAATTAAAATGGGAGTACTAAATAGAATTACTTAGAGAAATTATACAAGGATGTGTTAGCATTTAAAATTAAATTCTTTACAAAGTTACTTTGAGAAATGATTGATAGTTAGCAGTTATAGAGGTTAACACAACTTATCTAGTAAGTAATGTTTTTGCAAGATGTCCTAGGGGGTTATTTGGTTTAGAAAACACAGACAATCATATATTTTTTACTAAACTTGTGACAGCAGGGTAGCACTCTCTTTTGGACATAATTCTAGATATGATGTGAACCATGGCTATGAGTATATTTTCAGGAGATTTAGAATACCAAAATTATTAATTAGATAAAGGTATTAATTCTGCTCATATGTATCACTCATTATCCACCACTTGGGTTTGAAATATGGAGAAACCTGAATGTGTTCTGGAAGTGATAGTCAAGAGATAGTAAGAAGGCATGTTCAAGATAGAGTAAGACAGATGACTAATAGAGATCACAAAAATAGCTGGAAGAAGAAGGAAGCTAGAAGAGAGAGATAGGACCTATTTTCAAGACATACCATTTTTATAGTTGAAGCAGAGCAGAATGAAAAGTTAGGAACAGATATTACAAATATCTATCATAATGAAAATAGTTTCTTGTGGTGGTGAATTTTACTGTAAAATGCTGAAAGTAGATGGAGAGGACCAAGGTGAACAAAATTGACATTTTACAAAGGACAGATTAAATATGGCGATCATGGAAACATACCAGCATGAAATCTGCTTTAACCTAAAATGATGACATATTTGGCACAAGTATCTGAGAAATGTTATACATTTAGATATGTTTTAGTTGGTGTGAGTAGATTTTATTGTATTATATCTATTATGTCCAGACATGTATATATATTTACACATATGTTTATAAAATATACTACATATATTAATACAGAAAATATCATGCATAGATTTTAAGATTACCACAAATATGCAGAAGAATGTGTGTGTATGTGTTTGTGTGTGTGTGTGTGTATTTGTGGGATTTCAGATTTTTTAAAGTACATGCACATATACATAAGATATTTATATAAATCCCTTATTTGCATTATTGTTCAAGTTCAAGCTGTATAAGCCTATATACATATATATGTACCTCAAGTATTCTTATAAAATATATTTTATATTTATATTTCTTAAAAAAGCTTTATGTATCTACAGGTGATTAGGTAAGGTTCTCTCATGTTCAGTTATTTCTTATGTTCAAGAATAAATAGAAGCCAAAATTATTATTTCCAATTTTTCTGTGAATTCCTTAACAAACTCTTCCCACATGGTGAATTTTAGTATTTATGTGTAATATCTAAATATAATATTGAACAGACTATTGGTAAAGGCATTAATGTTTTCAAATTTGTATTTGCTTAAGGCTAAAAAAATGCTTACTTTGATTGGGAAATGATAGAAAGGTAAGAATCATTCCACAATAATCAACAGCAAGAATGACACCCAAGATTATATGCATTATTTTAATTAGGCATGCTTGAAAATATATATGGTTCCTTTTGAATAATAAGCAACTTCAAATGAGATTTGATTAGCAAATGCAATCTCTTCTACAGGTTCAATTAAATCAACTGCATTTCAATAATGGGTAAGTGATTAGAGAAATTTTTTATCAGAATCCCACTCAGAGTCATCATTCAAACAATCTATTTAATTTCTTTTAAGTCTATGGAGTAGTTTGCACAGTAATGGTTCAAATTCCAAATCAATGTGGGAATATTAAGAGTGATTAAATTATGCATTCATCAGTTTTGATTTAATGTGTCTGGGTGATATAAAGAATTTTTATTTACTCTCAAAAGATGACTATGGATGCTAGCGAGCCTTGCAATTTGTGAGCAATGAGCTCTAAAAGTCACAGTACTTGTAGACTATATAGTATACTTGTTGACTGTACAGTATATATAGAGATGAACATCAAAATTCTATTGATTTTGATTTATTCTTTTTAAAAATAAAGTATATGGCATTTAGCTGAGTACTCTGATTTGCCTTACTCTTGTTTACATTTTATCCTGAAGAAAAGTAGGATGATTGCTTATAAACAGAAATAAAGGTTTACAGAATAAAAATGTATCCTTACTTGCTGCCAAAGACACAAAGCTTTCTCATTTTAAAAAATGGGAATGGCATTTCCTTTTAAATCTATGCCAAAAACAGTTTCAATATATATTTATTTCTGGTAGTGATGATATAGTATGAAACATTATCCAAATGTCTCTCATTCTAGAGAAATATTCATGCACAAAAGGTTCATTCCCTGAAAAGTTGCACTATTTATTTCTACCCAGAGAAGCTTATGATAAAATCTATTTGTCATGATGATAAAGTCTATAAAATATTTTACAGAGACTTGATCTGAATTTATAGAGACATGATAGGCTTTTTGTAGAATAAATGTAAAAATGCATTATGCCTACATTGGGAAGTACATGTAAATAAAAGCAACATGTTTTTTGATATTATTAAATTATCAAATTATAAATATGTAAAAGCTAGGCTGTATGTATGCCTGAGTGATAGGATGCTTGCCTGGCATGCTTATAATGCTGGAATCAATCTCAGAACTTAAACAAAACACAAAAAAATATGAAAACTGTTTGAAAGGTTTAACGTAAACCATTTCCCTTTTCTTTCTTGATTTTATGAAATCAAAAGGTTGTATTTCTGTCATTAATGTGAATGGATAGTAAATTACATAGTTTTGTCTTTACTTATTGTATCTAAAAACAAGCTTCAACATGTTGTTGGTCAGATAATAACTTGCAACCATCTATTCTCTCTTATAGTGATAAGGCCCAGGAATATTAAACTTAGGTAGTTAGGCTTGAAACAAGAGCTTTTACCCGTGAAGCCATCTTGCTGGCCCATCTCCAGTCCTTTTTATTTCTTAGAACCACACTTATAAACTATATATGCACACATGCATACATATTTACCAATGATGAATAGTTGAAAATGAACCACTATGATAAGCATGTATAATATTTGATCTGTAGCCAGCAATTCCAAACTAAACAGTGATACATTATAGAGATTATTATAGAAAAACATACAAGTTATAATGAGAAAAATAATAAGTTATAATGAGAAAAATAATAGACTTAAAAAATAATTATGTATCTCTAAATAATACAAAACTGTGAAAGTAAAAACTCAATGAATGATTAAAAATGGTTTGTGTCTATATATAATATACAAATATATTATGAATACATTTATTTCAAATATATTATAAGAATATGCTCTGATTCCAGTCTAAAGTGCACACTCTAAAATCAGCAAGTGTTCTTGACTGCTGAGCCATCTTTCAAGCCTCTCTTTCTCATAGTTTAATACTTTACATGAACAAATTATTATATTTATTAGTATGTAATTACATAGCAATATATTCTATAATATATGATTTTATTATAAATATTATATATTATATATAAATATAGATATTATATATTTTATAAGATTATTACTGTGCTGAAATTGAATCTAAAGAAGTAATCCAGAAAAAACATTAGAGTAATTTTTAAAAATAAAGTGGTTAATAAATGAGAAATGTACTACTTAGACTGTTTCATTCTTAATTTTGTAAAAAGGGTGATTATGGATTTGTGGCAGTATCTGAAGACATAACAGCTATGTGTATATGTATGTTTGTGTGTATGCATTTGTGTGTGTTTCTGTGAATGTGAATGGGGGTATTGTGTGTGTGTGTGTGTGTGTGTGTGTGTATGTGTGTGTGTGTGTGTGTGTGTGTGTGTGTTGCTATGTGTATGTATGTCCACAGAGGCCAGAAGAAACCATTGGTTGTCCTGGAACTAGAGTTAAAGTTATGAAAAACAAGTCTTTGTTACTAGAAATCAAAATCAGACCCTCTGTAAGAGCAGCACTGAACTTTTTCTCTAGTTTTCTCAAATTTTACTTTTAATATCAAGTCATAAGTCATATGTATTTAAAAACCAAATCTACCTAAACAATATGTGTGAAACTGTCTTAGAAGAGAAGCAACAGTAAAATGTTAACTAAGCTATATCTAAGACTTGACATTATGGGTTTATAATCTGGTGTTGGGGAGGCAGAGGCTAGAGGATCCCTAGGGCTGGCTGGCCATCAGCCTAACATAATACAAGAAAAGGGGAAATCATTTGAAATGTAAATAAATTATATCGAATAAAAAAAAAGAGTGCAGTAAAAAAAAAAAAAAGAAAGAAAGTTCCAAGATAGAGAGATAGCATGTCTCAAGAAAGTAAGTAGCATCCAGGGGTTGTACTTTGGCGGTACACATACACACACACACGCACACGCACACGCACACGCACACGCACACGCACACACGTACTCATGCACACATACACACAGACACATACCCACATACAGGCACACACAGACACACACATATACTCACACAACTGAAATGACAATCGCAGTCTACTATATGTGCAAATTTTTTTGTTTACCAAATTTTTGCATTTTTCATCTTTTTATTATCTATACCTAATCATGAACAAGAACACTTATAAATGATCAATTTATATTCATCTTGTAGAGTTTTCTTATGTGTAGAAGCAATGTATTAAGAGTTCTAAGCCTTTTAATTCCACTTCTGGTGTCTCTGAAAAGTTCTGTGATGATCAGAAAGTCATTTCAATTTGCAACTCCTATTTCCGTATGTGCAAATTGAGGTGATAAGATCAGATAGCAGCCGGGACTTCGTTCATCATTTGCTCCTCTACCAATTTATGCAAGATATTTGATCTTCTGAAAATTAGTTTTGTTACTCATAAATGTGTATTGGCATTCTCTATTTCATAAAGATACAATGTCCAGTAATTAATTTTAATTTGAAATAAAAAAGTTATTTGTTTAAAGAATGTCAAAATACAGATCACAGTTAAAGCTCAGGTCCCTCTTTGCCTCCCTAAATAGGTAAGTTAGATCAATTGTGTGCAACCCTTAGCGATGTCCCAAGCTTCCGAATAAGTTAAATAGAAGAGCACTGGGTTCCTTGATACCCTTAAAGAAGGACAAATTTAATAACTAGTGATTCATGAATGCAAAAAAGTATAACACATAACTAAAAATGCCTTTTTCAGTTGCTCTTTTCCACCACATTGAACCTTAAGTGGAAGAAACTATGACATCTGTTACTGGACATATTTTGTTCATTTTCAAATTACCTGAGTGACTTAATAAGTTTTTGTTCCTCATGAAACTATCTCATGACTTGTATTCTTTATTCATATACTTCCTCAAAAATCAATACTGTAACTAATTTATACTTATATTTTAAATGTAAGGTTAGATAACATCAGGTGTATATTTTCAGGATATAGATAGATAGATAGATAGATAGATAGATAGATAGATAGATAGATAGACATAGAGATATAGAGATATAGAGACATAGAGACATAGATATCAATTTGGTTAAAATATAGCTTTTAAAGAGGCAAAAATCTTATTGTTTTAAAGTACTTGTCTCCAAGATGAACAACTAGTGTCTGAGTCCCTGGACCCATTTGGTAGAACTGATTCTCAGAATATCTGCCTTATTGTGTGTTAAACATATAAATACAGACACAATGGTTCTCAAAATCTGTTCCCTCATCCACAGCCATCTGCCAATAGTGATGTTTATTTTATTTTATTGAGTCTGTGTCCCTGTAGCATACAATGACTCTAAACTCTGCTGAAGACAAAGATGACCTTGAACTTCTGATCTCCCTTCTTCTGCCTCCCAAGTACTGAAACCATCAGAGTGCCAGCTCATAATGTACTGGGACTATAAGGTCAGGCCTTGTTAGTGACACAGGAACACTATGCCAAATAAACTACAACTCTAGCGTGGATATTTACTATAAAATGGTAAATGTCAAGTTGACTCAGATAATCTTACTATATCCTGTATGGGAAAGCCATGCTTAGGAATTTATATCTTCAAAAGCTATATAGGGTTTTCTGATTCTAACAGTCCAATCACTTTGTTTATGAATTCTAATATTCAATATGAAGCACAGACTCTTTATTGTAACTTACTGAGTCTTTCATTGTCCAAACTATATTACTACTTTCACTGCTTATAATAAGTCGACATGTTTGAATAAGATGAAATGCTATCAGGCCTTCTTGCTTCCAGTGAAATGCCTACCTTCAGAAGTTTGCTCAAGGACCTTCGAACAAGTTTTCAGCAGCAGTGTTGACTGGTCCTGGGTATCAGGGTTAGTTAGAATAATGGGAAATGTCACAATTAAAGAGCTGTCAGGAATATAGTGAATCTTGATATAGTCCCATGATTGATCAACTGGAAGAAGGCTGCAGTCCTGGTGAATAACAGAGAGACAACCAGAAAGGGTACTAGTTAGAGCAGAGAGTTGGCTCCTTGTGTTTCTACAGCAGGTCATCAGGCTAGAGGGTCTATGTTGAGATGAGGACTCGGATATAGTATATCTCAAAGGAAGTTTATTATTTCTGGCAAACGGCCACAGGGATGGCTAGATTAGGGGTGGGTTAAATCTGATTTTTTTTAACACAAGAACATATATATCCTGGGCTAAGATCGAATGTCCTCTGTAGGAGAGTGTGACCTTGAACTTCTGACCTTCCTACCCCTACACCACAGAAAATACTGGAGACTACACCCTGGAGTCACCCTGCTTTCTCCTTTCCTCCATTTGTCTCAAGGTGACATGTGCCAAGTTATATATTTTTTAACTTATTTATTTACTTCTCTCCTTTCTTCCCAGCCCCACCCTCCCATGCCCCCTTTCTTCCCCACTCCTTTTCTTCTCAGAGAAGGGGAGGGCCTCCAAGGGTACCAACTTTCCCTGCTTCAAGATGAAGCAGGACTAAGTGCATCCCCTCCCACTGAGGCCAGACAAGGCAGCCCGACTAGGGGCATGGACTCCAAATGCAAGCAACATAGCCAGAGATAGCCTCTGCTCTAATTGTTAGGGGAGCCAAATAAATACCAAGCTGTACAAATGCTACATATGTGGATGAGAGCCTAGGTCCATCTCAAGCATGCTCTGCTGGTTCAGTCTCTGGGAGCCCCCATTTGACCAGGTTAGTTGACTCTGCAGGTCTTCTTGTAGTGTCCTTGACTACTCACTCCCTAGAGTTGTTTCCATAAGTTGCAGAGCGAAGCCTGTCCAAAGACAATTATGCTAGTCTATGGTCTGTAAGTAGAGTAGAGTATTGCTAATAGTGTTAGGGATTGACTTTCTCTCATGGGATGGGTCTCAAGACGGGCCAGTCATTGGTTGCCTATTCCCTCTATTTTTGTTCCATCTTTGTCCATGCACATAGTGTAAACAGGACAAATGTTGGATCAAAAGTTTTGTGGGTGGTTTTGTGTGTTCCTTGCTCCTCTGGAAAGGCCCACTGGCTACAGGAGGCCACATTAGGCTCCATAACCCAGCTGTTAGAAATCTCAGCCAGGGTCACCTCCATAGAATCCTGGGAACCTCTGTCATCCCAGGTCCCTGGCTCACCCCAGAGATGCCTGACTATCAATTTCTCTTCTCTTTCCCATTTCTCTCCTCCCCACACCTGATTGCCATCTTCCCTACTCCCTCTCCCACCCATTTCTCTCCCTTCATCTACCTCCAACAGATATTTTATTTTCCCTTCTGAGTGAAATTTAAGCAAACACCCTCGGGCCTTCCTTGATGCTTAGTTTCTTTGGGTCTGGGGATTGTAGCATGGTTATCATGTAATTTATGGCTAATATCAAGTACAGTGTGGTGTGTCTTTCTGTGTCTGGGTTACATCACCCAGGAGGGCTGTTCTAACTGGATTTTGCATATATAGAAGAATTCAAATAGATCCTTATTTATCTCCCTGCACAAAACTCAAGTCCAAGTGGATGAAACGCCTCAACATAAACGCTGACTCACTAAATCTAATAGAAGAGAAAGTGGGGAATAGCATTGAACTTATTGGTACAGGAGACAACTTCCTGAAGAGAGTACCAGTGGCTCAGGTATTAAGATCAACAATTGATAAATAGGAGTTAGTGAAACTATATGGCATAGGACACTGTCAATAGGATAAAATGGAAGCTTAGCTAAGTCTTTAGCAACCCTAAATCCAACAGAGGGCTAATACTCAAAATATATAGCAAACTCAAGAAGTTAGAGACCAACGAACCAAATACTCCAACCAAAAAAACCCAGACTCAAAAGGTGAATCATGGTATGCACTCACTAATAAGTGGTTATTAACCTAGAAAACTGGAATACCCAAAACATAATCCACACATCAAATGAGATACAAGAAGAAAGCAGGAGTGGTCCCTGATTCTGGAAAGACTCAGTGAAACAGTATTTGGCAAAACCAGAACGGGGAACTGGGAAGGGGTGGGAGGGAGGACAGGGGAAGAGAAGGGGGCTTACGGGACTTTCGGGGAGTGGGGGGGGGCTAGAAAAGGGGAAATCATTTGAAATGTAAATAAATTATATCGAATAAAAAATACCAATATCAATAAAAAAAAATGGAGTATAGAGCTAAGGAGAAAAGTCTCAACAGAGGAATCAGTAATGGTTGAGAACCATTTAAAGAAATGTTCAATGTGTTTATTCATTAGGAAAATGCAAATCAAAAATGACTCTGAGATTCCATCTTACATGCATCAGAATGGGTACGATAAAAAGCAAGTTATAATACACGCTGGTGATGATATGGAGGAAAGAGAACACTTCTCCATTGCTGGTGGGACTAAGAATTTTCACAACCACTCTGGAAATCAATTTGGCAGCAAATTGGGAATAGTTCTACCTCAAGACCCAGATATACCACTCCTTGGTATAAATGCAAAAGACCTCCACAATACTACAAGGATACTCAGTTATGTTTATAGCAGCTTTATTTGTAATAGCCAGAAATTATAAACCCCATTTTCTCTCAGCCAAAGAATGGATAATATTATGAACACTACTCAGCTATTAAAAACAAGCACATCATGAAATTTTCAGGTAAATGGATAGATCCAGGTTACCTTGTTAACAGAATCAGCAGAGGAGTATATATTATGGAGCAAGGAGCCTCCCAATCTAGTGATGGACAGGAAAATACAACTAATTCATCTAATGATCTTCTAAGATCACACAGATAAAATAGAAGTGGGCCAGTCAGTGTTCACCATCTGCTTTTTGCCCATGTGAGAGAGGATCCACTTGAATCCTGATGAACTTTCTCACAGACAATAGACTTTTCAGATAAGTTCGAGTTACTGCACTAAAGAAGCAGATTTGTTAGACCTCTGGTAGGTGGCTACCATTCCTTCCAGTTCTAGTTCCAGTTCTAGAAAGGAGTCATACCCATAAAATATTTAAATGAGACAGATTATCATCAAAGTCTCTCAATTATGTCATCTCTCATAAATAACCAGACATGTCCTGAAACTTTGTGGGAATACTGTGTCCAACAGAGAAAGTAAGGTCTTAACAGGATCAAGATGCATAGAGAATCAAGAATTAAATCCACATGCTGTAGGGCAAGGGCTATTGTATTTTTGACGTGCTATATTTCTATATTCTAAACTTTGCTGATGCTGCTAACGTGGAACATTGGAATATTGACTTTCTGAAACTAAAGCGTAAGCACACTCACTTCCATTTTTCCAAACAAAGCTTTTCTTTAATATCTTGTATAGAATGCTCAAAGCTACAAGAAGTCTGACTTGTTAAGTCACTGTAGTGTAGTTGAAATGCCCTCTCCTTCACTGGAGACACTGACAAGGAGAGTCCTTTTCAAACAGTCTTCTGCTTATTTGACTTTTCCTTCTGTAAGGACTCCTCCATCGATCCAAATTGGCTTTTTCTGTGGTTGAATCAGCATTTGCATGCCCTTCCTTTTACTAGAATGTTCTCAATTCTCCATCCTCACTTACTGTCAGCCTTTCTTTATAGCCTAACAGAAGTTGAATCTTCAGCCAGAGGTCTGGTATGATTGCTTTTTGTAGTAACTCACATATTTTTGCATCTAACTCAGCCTGTGTGTGTGTGTGTGTGTGTGTGTGTGTGTGTGTGTGTGTGTGTGTGTGTGTGTGTGCGTGCGCGCGTGCCTATGTACTCCTGTATATATGTGTGTCTATATAAGTGGTACGGTAGGGACAGGTATCAAGTTCAAAGGGCATCCTTGGATGTCCATTACACTCCACTATGTATTAGGCAAGATCTCACTGATGTTGCCCACTGTGCTGCAAAATTCTTGCCATTTAATATAGGAGCTTTCAGAAATTTCCCTCTGTTTACCTCTAGTTTTGTTGAAACAACACTAAGATTGTAGCTGTGAACTATTATTGAGGCTAATGATTTGAATTCAAATCTGTGTGCTCTACTTACATCTCTCCAACACTAACCAGAATACTTGAATACTAAGGCTGTTCAAATTGTGTAATTTCCACGTGTTGCATATTTATCTCTAAGATCCTGTCACATCGGTAATAATAATAATAATAATAATAATAATAATAATAATTGGGTGAACAGCAATAAGAATTTCAAATTACTTAACTGTTCTGTGGACAACCAAGATAGCTTTAAAGGTTATATGTTGACTGAATTTAAAGGTTATATCAGGGCTGGATCAGTCCTGTACGTTTCTAAGCAACTCTTATAAAAGAGAAAAGCTATCCCAGAATGCCTGAGTAGAGCTGTGCACTCTGTGTCTGCAGCACCTTATTTACATGCATTTACTTTACATTCAACTGAACAATAGCATATGCTTTCCAGAAAGTTGCTAGAGGAAACTTGTCATGAATATAATAGCACATCAAAGGAAATGAAGCCTGGGTGTTTCTTTCACTATTTCTAAAATGTCAAGTCTGACTCTGTAGGAAGTAGTCTACAACAACAGTTATTGCATTTAAAGTCAGGGAGAAAAAAGAACTTCATTCACAATGTAATAGCAAACCTTCCAGGTCATATATATTTTGACCGTTATTTAAATCTGAAATCTCTGCAGGAAAAGGCAGTTAATTCAAAAGAAGAAATTTTTTTTTGCTGCCACTCACATCATCTTCCCCCTCTCTTGCTTCTACTGCTTCTATGATAAAAACATATCATTATTTAATTAAAATATAGAATTATATTATGACATTATTTCTAGATGAACAGAATTCAACCCAAACTACATTGAAACAGTAGTAGCTTAGATTTTGATGGCTTTTATTAGGCATATACAAAAGGACATAATTATGCAGTATATATGAGCAAAGTAGCATTGGTCAATTAACACAATGTGATAGTTAAGGCTGAATGTAAATTTGACAGAGTATAGAACCATCAGAGAGAAGAGCTTCTGAACATGGCAGTAAGAGAGTTTCTAGATGATATTAGTTGATATCAATTCCTAAGGGATAACCTTGATAAGGAAAATTGAAATGGGAAGACGATTCTACTTGGGTGGTACATTCACTGGGCTGGAGTGTTACACTCAATCAAAAGAAGAGAATGAAATCAGCACCAGCATTCAGATCTCTGCCTCTTACCGATGCATACAATATCCCAGCTACCTTTTCAAGGTCCTGCATCCATGACTCTCCCAACATTATGAACTGTACCCTCAGTAAGGGAGTCAAAGCATTGTCTTTGAACATAATTAAATTCATGATTGTCAAAATGTCTTTTGCTAGGTGTTCCAAACAAATCCAGTCTTTTTATTATATTATTTGTGTATGCAGACACTAGCATTGTACTCTGAAAGTGTAGGCTATATGAGAAAGTTTTATTACAGAAATAATTAGCACTTTTGCATTTCTGTATCTTGTCCTTGACACACATTGAGTTATCACTGTTAGAAGCTGCTAAGTCCATCTCATTTTGTTTCAGACTTGCATAATTGATGGAGTTCTTAATGTAATAAGAATACAATGACAATACTTCAACCTCTCCTGTTTGCAACCCCATAGCTCTGGTGACCTAAGGGGAGAAACAGGGATGAATAGCTATTTTTTACCAACTCATGATTTTTCTTCAAAGTTTGAGGACAGTATGTTGAATAAGCATTAAGATATTTTCTTATTTGATATATTCTCTATTTACATTTCAAATGATTTCCCCTTTCCAGGACACCCCCTCCACCAAAGTCCCATAAGCACTCTTCCATTCCCCTGTTCCTTAATCAACCCCTTCCCATTCCCTATCCTGGTATTCCCCTACACTGTTGCACTGAGCCTTTCTAGGACCAAGGGCCTCTCCTTCCTTCTTCTTGGGCATAATTTGATATGTGAATTGTTTCCTTGGTATTCCAAGCTTCTGGACTTACATCCGCTTATCAATGATCACATACCATGTGTGTTCTTTTGTGATTGGGTCACCTCATTCAGGATGACATTCTCCAGTTCCAACCATTTGCCTAAGAATTCATGAATTCATTGTTTTTAATAGTGAGTAGCATTCCATAGTGTAAATATATCACATTTTCTGTATCCATTTTTCTGGTGAGGGATATCTGGGTTCTTTCCAGCTTCTTGCTATTATAAATAGGGCTGCTATGAAAATAGTGGAGCATGTATCCTTATTACATGCTAGGGAATCCTCTAGGTATATGTCCAGAAGTGGTATAGCTGGGTCATCCAGTAGTATTATGCCCAGTTTTCTGAGGAACCACCAGACTGATTTTTAGAGTGGTTGTACCAGCTTGCAATTCCACTAGCAGTGGAAGAGTGTTCCTTTTTCTCCACATCCTTGCCAGCACCTCTTTTGTCCTGAGTTTTTGATCTTAGCCATTCTGACTGGTGTGAGGTAAAATCTGAGGGTTGTTTTGATTTGCATTTCCCAGATGACTAAGGATGTTGAATATTTCTTTAGGTGTTTCTCAGCCATTTGATATTCCTCAGGTGAAAATTCTCTGCTTAGCTCTGTACTCCATTTTTTTAATAGTGTTATTTGGCCCTCTGGAGTCTATCTTCTTGAGTTCTTTGTATATCTTGGATATTAGCCCTCCGTTGGACGTAGGGTTAGTAAAGATCATTTCCCAATTTTTTGGTTGCCATATTGTCCCTTTTGACAGTGTCCTTTCCTTACAGAAAATTTGTAATTTTCTGAGGTCCCATTTGTCAATTCTTGATCCCAGAATATAAGCTATTGGTGTTCTGTTCAGGAATATTTCCCCTGTGCCCATGTCCTCAAGAGTCTTCCCCAGTGACTTTTCTATTAGTTTCAGTGTGTCTGATTTCATGTGGTGGTCCTTAATCCACTTGAACTTGAACTTTGTACAAGGAGATAAGAATGGATGATTTGCAATCTTCTGCATGCTGACCTCCAGTTGAACCAGCATCATTTGTCAAAAAGGCTATCTTTTTTTTCCACTGGGTGGTTGTAGCTTCTTTGTCGAAGATCAAGTGACTATAAGTGTGTGGGTTCATTTCTGGGTCTTCAATTCTATTCCATTGATCTACTTGCCTGTCATTGTACCAATACCATGAAGTTTTTAACACTATTGCTCAGTAGTACTGCTTGAGTTTGGGGATACTGATTCCCCCAGAAGTTCTTTTACTGTTGAGAATAGTTTTAGCTATCCTGGGTTATTTGTTATTCCAGATGTATTTCAGAATTGCTCGTTCTAAGTATTTGAAGAATTGAGTTGGGATTTTGATGGGGATTGCATTGAATCTGTATATTGCGTTTGGCAAGATGGCCATTTTTATTATATTAGTCCTGCCAATCCAAGAGCATGGAATATTTTTCTATCTTCTGAGATCTTCTTGGATTTCTTCCTTCAAAGACTTTAAGTTCCTGTCATACAGATCTTTCACTTGCTTGGTTAGAGTCACGCCAATATTCTTTACATTGTTTGTAGCTATTGTGAAGGGTGTCATTTCCCTAATTTATTTCTCAGACTGTTTATCCTTTGAGTATAGGAAGGCTACTGATTTGCTTTAGTTATGTTATATCCAGCCACTTTGCTGAAGTTGTTCATCAGCTGTAGGAGTTCTCTGGTGTAGTTTTTTGGGTTGCTTAATTATACTATCATATCATCTGCATATAGTGATATTTTGACTCCTTTCTTTCCAGTTTGTATTCCTTTGACCTCTTTTTGTTTTCTAATTGCTCTAGCTAGAATGTCAAGTACTATATTAAATGAGGGCAGCTTTGTCTGGTCCCTGATTTTAATAGGATTGCTTCAAGTTTCTCTCCATTTAGTTTGATGTTGGCTACTGGTTTGCTGTATATTGCTTTTACTATGTTTAGGTATGGGCCTTGAATTCTTGTTCTTTCTAAGACCTTTAACATGAAATGATGCAGAATTTTATCAAATGCTTTTTAAGCATCTAATGAAATGACCATGTTTTTTTTTTCCTTTGAGTTTGTTTATGTAGTGGATTTCCTTGATGGATATCAGTATATTGAACCATCCCTGCACCCCTGGGATGAAACCTACTTGATCATGGTGAATGATCATTTTGATGTATTCTTAGATTCAGTTGGCAAGAACTTTATTGAGTATTTTTGCATTGATATTTATAAGGGAAATTGGTCTAAAGTTCTCTTTCATTGTTTGATCTTTGTGTGGTTTTGGTATCAGTGAAATTGTGCATTAAGATACTTTTAAAAAAATTAATCATCATGATCTAATTGAAAAACTTTGTGTGATATAAGGACACTTGCTTTTTTAGCCAGTTTATTCCTGGTTCTTTTCTTTTTGTGCATATCCTAAGTTAGTGTCTTCCTCTCAGAATGCCTTTTTTCAATAAATCCTGTCCTGATTCTTCTAATGAGTAAGGACTCCAGTATAGCTTTTCTTGGTGCCTTGTAAAACTTTTATCCTAAAATTATAGCTAATATTTATCTCCTTTTATGGGCACTATACCATTAGCTCCAATAACTTAACAAGGTCCTTCACATACAGCTGGTACAGAGTGAATGCTGCCTTAATAGTACAAATGTCCTCTAACAGCATGAATGAGGACAAGAGGCTTGTCACTGATATCCATTGTGATAGTGGTAATGTTAGTTATTAGATGCATTTCCTTGAGCCGTTTTCGAAGATCTTAAAGTTAGAGTCCTAATTGGCAGTCCTCTCACTAGACACTGGCCCACAGGATTGACTGCCCTTCTCCTTTTTGTTCTTACTCTTCCGAACTGTCTGATTATCCACATTACACATTTAGAGAAATTGAAGTTAAAAACAATCTTTATTTATCAGCATCAAAGGGAATTATCTTACTTCATACATTAAAATTAGTACTGGCAATTATGAAAATTATATCTGTAAGGCTATTTGCTCAGATCTTTATTTGAAACATCTATCAAGGATGTAGGAATTCTTGGTCATTCCGTGGAATATATCTTTTGGTTCAATAGATATGTGTCAGTAGACACTTGTATTCTTGATTTGTTAATATTGAAAAATTAGGGATGGTGTGCTAATTAGAGTTATAATAGGAGTCTTCGTTCTGTATCTGAAATGTTTTCTGTCTGTTCTCAAAATGACCAAGTCCTAGCTAAGTGGCCTTGAAATGGTTAATTGAGCAATGTCTCAGTTTTCTCATCTGCAAATTATAATAACACTTTTAAATAGTTTAAATTAATTGATTCATGTATTTAGAAGATTGCATGAGACAATGGAGGCGCTCTAAAATGTTAGTTGTTAATATTATTGCTAAATTATGTTGAAGCTAGTTATTAGTGAAACATAATGAAGATAGTTAATCTTTCACTAGCTTGACAAAATAATAGTTGACAGTAAAAATATAAAAGCATGTGTCTTGATGTTTCTCCTTCAAATGCAACAGAAAATATTAACACACTGGACTCTTCTCTTCACATAGTATGATTAGCAAAGTCAAATCCAATTCTTACACTTTCTAATATTATCTAGATAGAAATATATTAACTAGATTATTTACAAGATGATGGCCTGAAAATATATCGTGTGCATTATACTTTAATAGGAGGAGATGGCAATTCCTGAAAGAGAACAGGGATTTATCCTAGGAGAAACAGCAGACGTACCTGTAATCTTGAAATAAAGGAACTATTTGATTTTTCACAATACATTCCCAAAATTGTGGTCTGTTGATTTCAGCAACTCTACAAGGGTACTTTCAGTTGTGCTAATCACCAAATTGTATCCTAGCATCCTTGCTTAGATTCTGAGAACTACAAACACTGTGGTTGAGATGCAAGTATCAGTCTTCCACAAACATCTAGAGCTCTGATGGCTTCATTGCCAGCATCCTAGGTCACCCTGAGTACGATTACTCTTCTTTGCTTTCATACATACTTTTCCCGTAGACGGTCAATTGCAACATAACAGCTCCATGGGAGTCCCTAGTATTGGCCACATACCGAATAAAGTCAGATATTCAATGTATTTTCAGAACTAAAAAATATTTTTAAAATTAGTGTCCTAAGAGATTCTTCTCAGATTCTTCAGGGATTTCAAAATCCTTTGCTCACAAGCACCTTCACAGGAGACTATCAGTCACTCTGAACTATTCTGGTATTTTAGAAGTGTTAGCCAATGAGGAAAGAACCCAGGAATATGAAAGCTTCACCATCGTCTTTTCAGTTATGTTAGGTGGATCACTTTTAGCACCAACCTAATCCTAATTACCTGCCAGTAGCACCTTCACATCAATATATGAATGGTAGATTTATTTTTCCATTCTCTTATGTGGCTATATACCAGACAATACTCCATGGGGCCCTATGTGTCACCACTGTCTAGCAGTTGAGGATCTGGCAAGTATCAGTCAATATTATGAGAAGCTGATGTACTTGAGTCAGAAAGCATATGAATCCATTACAAATAAGAGTAAGGACAGAGAAATTTAGAGTCTATCTTTAGTTCTTCACAGATAATCAATTAAAAGTCTTTGATAAGACTTTTTCATAAACCTCAAGATACAACCACAAAATGGCATCAAGTTCACATCTGGCTCTGTGTGATGATGTGAGGTTACCTAAACATTCTGGGACTTGGTTTCATTATCTGTGATAAGAACATTAAAAACCCCTGCTGTACTAAGCTGTACTGAGTTAAATGCGGTGAGAACTTCTGAACAGCATCTGATTCCAGAAATTTCTTGATAAATGTTGACCCTTTAGCTCTTATCATTATATTTAACAACAGCTTCTCAGTGCAGGTCATTTCAGTCATAGGAACTGCTATTAATTCCCTCACTGCCAGCTTCAGTGGAGGTCCTTAGAGTGTGATAGGTAGAATAGAAACAGGAGCCTCACATGAGAATCTGAGAAATTTGGGCTCTACTGTTTGTAAATGTCCAAAACTGTAAGAAGAGCTTGTAGCAAAGCTTCCCTCCACTTACATGGCACTGGATACACACTCTCCCTCTTGCCTATGAACCTGCAAATAGAGCTGGTTTCACATTTATCATGGCCCAGGTGCCTTCAAAGTGCCACTCCTTGTTGCCAGTTTTTTTTTTCCCCAAAGAAGTAGCAGGGTGGCTGGCATGTATTCCCATTGTTGATGCTGCCAAATGAACTCTTTTAAAAGCAGAACAAAATAACATTTTCTGGCAGCACAGAGTCACCCTTCTCCTGCCTCTTCTTCCTTTCATTTGAATCCTTTGTAAAGTGTGGCTTCCAGATACCCCAAGTATCATCAAAACATGTCTGTTGTGTAGTTTCTATTATCCAGTGCAAATTGGAAAAAGGAACCTTCATACTTCCTAACATCCGTCAAATTTTTCTTTTACAAATAATTTATTTCCAAATACTGGTGTTCACTGCACGATTTGGGCAGGGTGGGTGGAATAGAAGGGTGACTCCTATCAATCTTCTGCAGGCTGTTTTCTGTTCCTAAAACACAGTGTGATCATGCAGGGAGCTCCCGACAGGATGTGAGACAGACATGCTGGAGACCAAACTCCACCAAGATATCTTGGCCCCTGGGGAAGAAAATCCATTGCTACATTTGGGAGTGGAATACCTCTGAGAAATAACAGAATCTCTCCCCTTTATTTCTCAGAAATGTGTTTTTCAAGCTTGGACAGACCAGATTGAATTGCATTCTTAACATGACATGAATTGTGTGAATAATAAGAAAATAGAGGTTTTTTTTTTTTTAAATTATATAGACATGATGCTTCTTGAATATGTAGTTCTGATTATATAAAATCCTGTTTATCTGATATTTTGTATCTATGATAGTTTTTGTACTGATTCAGGAATATAGGCTGATTTCTGAGTGTAGTTTTTGTACAATATCCACAATGCATTTAGGATACCAACACAATTGTTTCCATCTTTGCTTGGATTCAGGCTCATAAGGGGCAGGTGCACATGTGAACAGCCTTGAAAAACATATACAAGGGTAAAAGAGATTATGGCAATGGGGTTTCCTGGTGGCTTGAAGGTTCTATGCTAGTTCTGTGAATACATACTACTATAGCAGAGTATGGAAAGTATGCGCTAACTCAGATGAAGCATGTTTCAGTTTTCAAATACAGTGTTAGAGTGGAAGTCTGTATGTGTATAAGAAAATTGCAATATGACTTTGGTGAACTTATCTAAAGTTTTATTTATTTTTTTAATTTAAAATAAGATATGTTCTAGACAATATGTATGTGTAAATATCACTTGTTTCACAAATTTCAAAAGCATGATTAGTGATAAAGTTAATCATTAAAAGAGGCATTCAGTGTCTAAAATATATTAGATGGTATTACATATTAAATAAATATACCAATGGTTAACTAACTGTGTTCAGATTTTCCTAAGTTTAGTAACCAAAGACTTCTGTTTTTTTGTTTTTATTTTCTATAATATTTGATAATTTTTAATAGTAAGAAGGGTTGTAAACTAACTTTTAGCTCAAAAGAAAATGTGCCATTATGTCCTTTTGCTATCCTCTGACATCAGAATAGTATCTCACCTTTCTTTTCTTTACAGAAGTGTAAACTCAAAAAGAATTTGAAAGGAAAAGGATTTTTAATTGTTTTTCTTTTTTTATTACTCTGGGCACATAACAGTATGTAAAATACTTAAATGGCCATGTTAATTACTGAATGCTAAAAATTGTTTTTCTTTTCATTTCAGCTCTCAGGAGAAGTAATTTTACAAATTTCCGGTGAACCAGTTCTTCCCTTCAATGCCCTCGATATAGCATTAGGAGTTCAAAACAACCTTAAAGGTATTTTTTTCTCTAAATTCTTTTCACTTTTATAACCAGAAAAAGTTTTCAAATACTTTCAACAAGGACTAGATAAAGTAGCCAGTATCTTAAAAGTTGTATCCATTCTTACTCTCCACCTCTAAAGGGAAAAATGAGAAGAGTTGAGAAATATTTTTGCTACCCTGTGGGCAGGAGTGGGACAAACATGTGGCAGAAAGCAGTATGTCAGAGATCGAAGTGTCTGAATGCTGTGAATGAACAAAGAGTCTTGGATCTCAATCCACTGCTTCCATTACTGTCTACAGATTCAGGAATCCAACCTTCCTCCAGCATTGAACCTACCATACTTATTCTTCCCAGTGTGGACCCCTAAGTTTCTCTTTTGGGAGTGGTTGCTATGGGATGTGGTCCACATTCCTGCCTGGTGTCAAAGGCAGCAGTGAGGCAACAAGAGCACTCATCTCATAGTGTCCATCTCACTCCCTTATATATAAACATAAGTATAGAACCCCACGGTTCATTTAGGCTCTTGCACGTCTTAGTTAATTAAATAGAAATTGGGATATGATAACTAAAGTTATCCTCCTCTGGAGTGAAACATCCTGTTATTGATTTGTGAGTGAGACCGTGATAGAAAATCACTCAATTGAAAAGAAATCCAGTAGTTTAGCTATAGTGCTTAAAGTACTTTCTGACAACAGAGTGGCCTCCTGCGTCAAAGATTTCCAATGGTTTAAAATTAAATATGTACTTTTTAATTTGGAATCATCATTCCTTAGAGAATTATCTGTTTGTTCATTTGTTATCTGCTTATTATTTTACTGGACAGAAACAGTGAGGTTGGCAGCTTTTCATCATTTAATTTATTTATTCACTTTTTATCCCAATCATCATGCTTCTTCCTCTCCTCCCAGTCTGAACATTATAAATTCCCCATTACAGCCATTGCTTCTCCTGAGAGAAGTGGAATTTTGGGTGCTACCAGAGCCCCCAGGCATCCATACCCGGCAGGACTAAATACATCGTCTCCCACTAAGGCATTCCAGCTAAGGGAACAGGATCAAATGGTAGAAAACAGAGTCAGAGATAAGCACCACTCCAATTGTTAGGGGACCCACCCCTAACCATTTCCATATCTCCAAACATGTCAGATGCCTATGTGTCCAGTATCTACCTGCATGCTTTTAGGTTGATGGCTTAGTGGTTGTGTGCTCCAATGGCCCAGGTTAGTTATCTCTGTATATCTTTTCTTGGTGACCTTGACTCCTCTATCTAGCACTATGCTCTGACTGCCTATTTGTCTGTGGGTTTCTCCATCTGTTTCTATCCTCTGCTGGATAAAGTCTCTCAAGAGACAGCTATGCTAGGTTCTTGACACATGAAGAGCTTTTCTGTTGTTGATTTTTTAACCTACTCTTATTTATCTATGTAATTCTCTTCTTCCTTGCTTCCAATAGGAAGCATCACACTAAGGTTGCTATGGCTACATGTGCCTCCCTCTTTCCACTTCATATTTGCTATTTCTAGAATATTGGTAGCTTAGAAACTGGGTAGTGAAACATATGGCATTTAAAAAAATAAGCTTAGATCAGGCACAGAAAATCTATAGTTCTGTGAACAATAACCTTTCTATAAGAATGTTTTTTTGAAGTCTGCTTCATTTGTTCTGAGGCTGTTTTGCTTTTTCTTAGTGTCCAAACTTTATCTTCTATAAAATTCTGTTGTTGTGGCAGATAGTACTTTAAACTTTCAGAGAACAAAAGATGAAGCTTTTTACATTGTACAAATCCTTGACCATATGTAAAATAAGTATCATACATAAAAAAGAAACTCAAGTAGTGTACTTGAAAATAACATTGTATTCTAGAATTATAAATAAGTTTCTTTCTGACTTAAACTTTCTATGATCAATGTATCTGCAAGAAAGAAAAGTATAATTACATTTTAAGAGGTTAGAGAAATTAAGCAAATAAAAAAACAAGTGCTAACAAAATCATTTTAAATATTGTTTGGTTATGATTTTAAACAATTGAGTTTATTTTAAAACATTCAAGCAAGTACTGTAGCTTATTATTATAACAGCTATTAACATTTTCATAATGTAGGGTACTTCAGGAGTTCAAAAAAACCTATTATTCCTAGTTAGAGTTGTATTATTAATCTGGTTTTGGTGGGCAGTCAAAGATTCTTTTCACCATATGTCTTATCTTTCTCCCAAGAGAAGTAATATGTTACAAATTGTTTTTCAAGAAACCTCCTTAGATTTAACAGGGTCTCCTAAAATCAGTTGTTAACCAAGTTAAAACTTCACTAAATATATATTTCAGGCTTATCTCAAAATAATAGATGGGGTCGGGGAGGGGATAGCACTTTTGTTACACAGTGCTCAAACTTCCCTGAGGCCCAGATATTCACTACTGTGTGCAAAAACTTGGATATCATTGTCATCTCAAAGAAAAGCAGATTTAAAACAATGATGTGTGCAAGACATAGTTGAAGGATTAAAAGAGTATGTGCAGTTAGAAACCAACCAAGGAAATACAGTCATAGAGAAAGTCAGGAAGGCCAGCTTCTATTTTATTTTATTATGACAATGGTCTTGTGCAAAGACCAATTGTGTTCACACCCAAAACAAGAGAATTAATTACTGGTCTGCTGTTCTTGAGGAGGTGATACCTGAAGTTTGAAGAATCTGCTGTGGACAAGATGTGTGTTGGTCTATTTGGGATACAGCAATACAAGCTATAGACTAGACAAAGAGCATGGATTTACTGCTCACAGTAGGGCTGAGTATCCCTGAGTATCCCAGGGCCTAGCATATTCTGTGCCTGCATCCTGGTTTCCAGAAGCTGACATTTTCTCTAACCTCACAAGGCAGAAAGTGGATAATAGGTATCTGCCTCTCTTTTATATAGGTTTTCATCTCATACTTAAGGACACTGGACCAAATTGCCCAAAGTTCAGACATACCAGTGTAATTCCTCTGAGTTTTAGGATAACAACACATGAACATCAAGAGTGTAAAAGTATCCAGTCTAGAGTGGGAGTCGAGAATTTCATCTCTAATGTATGAGAACATATGTAGAACATGGTTGATGATAAATGAGGTCATGTAAACTTTTTATGTCTCTTAATTCACAAAGAAAATTATAGTTATATAAAAACAATGAGAAATCTATTGAGATTTCAAAAGAAATGTGTACCTTAATAAATAAATATTATAAACTTTATAATTCAACATTATTGTATTGTGTTATACTTACAGATGGAGGTATAATATGGATAATGCCAATTATTTTTCTGTTGTCCTATCATATGTTGATATTCTTAGGAAAAAGGTGAGGCAAACAAATTTGTTTTATAATATACACAAGGACCTTCTCGCAGAGACTTGAATGATGGTTAGAAGGAAGTGACTTAATAACAGTGTTATCATCTTACCAAATCCCAATGTCTTAGTTTGTTCTCTAGGCTTCGGTACAAGTATAGGCAGATATAAGGTGCTTCCTTGCTCAGAGCATGGAGTAGAGAGTACTGCAAATGTCTTATCACTGCTCTGAGAGGTAGGTCAGAGAATAATGTGGTTTTCAAGATGAAAAATCAAAAGGATCATACAGACTACTATTCTATTCTTGCACTTAAATGACTGAGAACTGTGTTACCAAAATTTGAGATAAATATTAATTCAGAAGGAATTATTTATTCAAAGGGTGGGATTTTCTTTAGCAATATTTCCTATCAGGCTCCTAGGCTGTGTCATCAACAGGACATAAGATGCAAAAGAGCTCAGTCTTGAGCAAGTAGAGACACAATGGAGTTAGGGCAGTGCTAGGCTTATGTCAGAGCAAGAAGGCATTTAAACACATCTCTCTGAAGGTCAGTGAGATGGCTGAGTAGAAGCAGTTACTGAGGGCTTGGGCTTCATCCCTGCCCCTTGCCAAGATCTCATGCCAGTGAAAATATCTCTTCCATCCAAAGGAACTAGAACTTATAAACAGATAAAGTATTTTGAGGTCAATGTGTATTGAGACTGCTATCCTACTATGTTCTCAGGTGCTTAACCTACCTTTAAGAGAACAATGTAACAACCAATCTTCTTTGCTTTAGACTTTCCATGTAATCAACTTTTACAAGCTAAGGTAATGCATACCTGAAATCTTAAGCTCTCTGCTCTTCTTTGTCCCTGCCCCAGAAGAACACTAAATGTATACTTGTGTTAATATTTGCGTAAAACCATTTTATAGAAAAATGGCCTCATTCTATAGAGAAATTAGTATTAATGATAATGGTTGGACAAACATAAAGATATCCTGTGATAAACAACCTTTGAAGATTCTGTTTCCAGTGTTAGTTGTGGTCTGTGGTTATCAGTGACTTACTCCCTGGGAATATTCCCTTAAAGATTGATTCCCTAACAGTACACTTCATTCCTTACTCATGTTGATTCTGTCTGTAGATAAGAGAGCAAAGCTCAGCTTTAAGTACATATGGACAGCAATGGAGAAAAACGGATTCACAAAATAGCATTTAGGCAGGCATAGTTCTGCCTACTGCAACAGCCATCCAGGAATGACTGAAGAGTCAGCAAGAGAAATAGATAGTGAAAGTCTGCTCTTGATCCTGGTTAAATGGCATTGGGAAGAATGTTTATTGTTGATTTCTAAATTAATAAATGCAACATTGAAATATTGGCACTCTGAGGTTGTTATTGATGCTTTCAAAGCAACACAATACACAGGTGGTAGAAAACTGAGACCCACTGCTGCCTTCTGATTTTCACATATGCATCACGGCACTTGAATAACCATACACTTATGCACACAAAATAAATAAACATAAAAATGAAAACAGTCTACATGTGGGGTCTGGTTAATAGCATTCTCTGACAATTCTATTCAGGAGCATGCTATTACAGCAAGACAAAAAAACACAGCAAAAAGGTGAAACTGGTTATTCGGTGGGATTTATTTCCACTTGAAGTCAGACACTGCTGTTATATACAGAAGTTCCTCTGAGATCAGAGGTTTTGTGTGGGCTCAGGCAGAAGTGCTGGCTTCTTGCTGTGTTGTTAGGCTGTCTCTGCTGCAGGTGAAGACGGAAGCCTTTTTCTGTTGTGGTTTTCATTGTTTCCATGTCTCACCAAACTTATTTGGTGTTTTTTTAGTTCAAAATTATGAAGTCAGATTTTAGAGTTACTCATATTAAATTCTCAATCAAAGTAAAATACAATATAACAATAATTTGATTAAAATTCTTTTCACTTGTGTCTAAATATTTGTTGAAAGAGTTGCAACATGTAGCCTTTAAAATAGAATCTTTCTTGGTATTTTAGTCATCCTAACTTATAATAAAGAAATATTAATTGCTTGCTAACTAAAGTGACCCAATTAAATTTCTATCATATTGGATATATGATATAACTATATATATATATTATATATAATATATATATATAATATATATATTAATTCAAGATGCTAACGTAAAAATATGACCTTGATGTCAACACCTAAATAAGTAACTGATTTTGTCAATGATGCTAGATACTTCCTCTGATTGAGCAGTTTCTGTAGCACGTTAAATGAAACATACATTTCTTCTGCTTCATAGTAGCTTAAATTGTTGATATATTTCTTATTTTGTTATGACAGTCAGTAGTGATTAGTCTCAAGTTCTAATTTATAGTGAAGAAAAAAAAGTGACCTTCAAGGCTGAACTATATAATACAGTTTCCCTTCACTGTGAGCAGTGAGTACTGAGGTCCCTGAAACCGAATTGCATTTCAGCACTGTAATTTTTACCTGTTGAAAATTGGCCATCGAGTTTATTTATGACACTAGTTTATGGTCACAGCCAACCATTCTGCACTGTTCCCACAACCACCAGAAGTAAGCATCATTTACCAGTGAATAATTTGTTTGAGTTGATTTACTGCATCTTTCTTGAAAGCCCATTTTATCTCAGTGACCTTGGCTCTTAATATTTGGTCCATGCCAAAAACAAAATAGAAACTGAATATTTATATATTTATTCATTTTATGTGAAGATGGAGTGAAAATTGTGACTGATAAGGTGAATGTTGTATTTCAGGTATAATTTTATGCGTGTGAATGCCTGTTTGTGAGTGTGTGTGTGTGTGTGTGTGTGTGTGTGTGTGTGCCTGCACGCACACATGTGCTTGCACACAGGTATTCATGTGCACCCATTTTTGGAGACCAGAGGACAAAATATACTGCTTTGTTGTTGTTGTTGTTGTTGTTATTCAGCTGCTATAAATGTGTCTTTAAGACAAGATATCTCAGTATCCTGGGACTGAGCAAATTGGCTAAGAGAGATGACCAGGAAACCTAGCAACCTCCCTGTCTCTGTCTCCACAACAGTGGAATTATAAGCATCTGACACCACATCTAGCATTTCATGCTGCTGCTAGTGTTTGAAGTCAGCTCATCAAGCATACAAGACAAGCACTGTAATGACTCAAATATTTAACTCATATTTCCCTCATACTAATTAGATATACTCTAGAGAGAGATGGTACTAGATTGTGGGAGTCAGACTAGTCTTCAAAGAAAAAAGATGCAATAATAGGTTTATATGCAGGAACCTAGAAACAGATCAGAGACTGGGTAACTTATAATCTCACTCAGTTATTGTTTCTCAATTTTACCATAGTCTAACATATAAAATGGCACATTATAATAATCAATGACTTTGGGGTTGTTGTTACTATTGTTTTTCTCTTTCAGAAGTCTGAATGTTAATCATAAAATTATTGTAAAAATCACATGAGAACAAATAAGCAGAAATAGTTTCCATCTGATCTGGCAATGTACACATTTACTTAGTGCAAGCCCAACATAGAAGAAAATATAATTTTGAACACTGGCTTGTTGAGGCATTTGGGTTGCCTCACTGTATTCAACCCTTGTTGACAGGTTTTTTTTCCTGTATTCTTTGAATAACTGGCAATGCTGACTTGGTAGGGCCATTTTCATTTTTTATGAGTTTTGTTAGTTCACTGACATCATTCACTGCATTTGGGAAGGAGATGGAATATTCAAGGTGATGCTGCACAGAGACAAGGATTTAAGGTCCTGTTTGTAGTTTCAATTTTTAAGTGTCACAAGTAATTGATACCCATCTAATGTGTTAAATTTTCTTTCTTGGTAATATAAAATGAATTTCCCAGTTGGCAAAATTAGGTTACATGCTGAACAAATTGCATGATTCTTGCTCTCAGCCCATCTGCTTCTATCTTGGTTTTAATTACTAGCAACCTCCACTCTGTGTTGGCTGATACATGGGGAGAAAACCATGCCCTGATACCCTAGTTCTGTGAACTCCCCTTGAAGTCCATGGTAGGCTACATTCCAGTGATTCCAAAAATGAATTTTGCTTTCTCTCCATTGTCATTTTTGATGGTGCTAGACCTCCAGCAGTCTGCTCAGAACAGGAAGGAGTGAGAACGGCCTATTTATGTGCTAAGTGCTTCGCAGAGCACTCCTTCAGTATTGCTCAAGCCACCAAAATGCTTGTTCAAAAATATTTGACATCTTTTTATACACATTCATAAAATAGATTTAGCCTTAATCCTCATTTTATTTAAAAATGAATTCTCACTATATGATTATATCAAACAGTATAGTTCACTTACTGATAATCAACACATAGACCAATGACATTTTGGAAAGGAATCCAGTAACAGAATCTCACCTATTCGCACACTATCAATGTTGGGCTGTTAACCTGGAATTTTCTTTACCACAGTTAGTTTTAAATCACTGTTTCTGTTTATATCACTGTTCCTTTGTCTGAAAAACAAAAAAAATCATTTGTTTTTCAAATAATTACTCTTAATTATTCCGTGTTGATGGACCTTTACATATTTGAACTATACTATTGTTTGTCTCATTGCACACTTTGGTTGTAGGCCCTCAGCTCCCTTTGTGATGGTCTTATTCTTCTCCATGGTCTCAGACAATATGTGCCTCCTCTGCTGTTACCTGTAGCTCAGAGCCAACAATGCAGTGACTACTGTTGGATGTACACCCTTTCTTCTTATTATTTTCCCATTATAATTTTGGTCTGTTATATTAAAAAGTTTCCTGAATATATTTTTGACCTAAACCATCATGACTATGAAGTTACAAAATCTCATTCTTTTACTCTATATATTTTATTCAATAATGTGTTTTAAAAGAGTGTTGTTCATTTGCTTGGTTCAGTTTTTTTTTTTTTTTTTGACTTGCTTAACATGTTTCCTCAGGGACTGGTTTGCTAGCAACAAGATCATGAATCCTTCTTACCTTCATTTTTAATAGAATGTAAGAATTTGCCCTTATGTTCAGCAACTTTATGTAAATTTTAATTTTTCATTTTGACTTAGCCAATGCATAATTAAACTCACATATACTGTTAAATATTCAATGTAAAACTTCTGCCTGAAGTGAACAATGACAAGAATGTATAGTACATGAATATAGTTCATTTTAGAAAGCTTTCTGTTTAGCTGGTGTGACTGCACAGTGGTTAAGAGTACTTGTAACTCTTGCAACGACCCAAGTTCAATTTGCAGAACCCACGTGATAACTCAAAACTGTCTGTATCTCCAGTTCTAGAGAATCTTAATTATTTCAACTGGGCTCTACTGGGTCCCATATATTTATATGCAATACATATATTTGTATGTAAGCAAAATAGTCATATTCATAAAATAAGTGTATCTTCTTAAAAAGACAGAAAGTTTAGCTCTTCCAATGCTGCCAATAGATATATCCATACTCCAAAACATTCCACAGTGACAGCATCAATAAGTTACAGAATGGGTTTCCAGTTCATTCTTTGTACCAGGCAGGCAGGGTTGAGGGCAGAGCTCAATCAATGTAGTGTTAGAAGATATATTGGTTACTTGTCTGAATGATAAAATGCTACCACCAAGGCAACTTGTAGAAGAAAGTTATTTTGACTTAAGGTTCCAGAAGAATAGGTCCATGACGGAAGAGACATGGCAACATGCAGTCAGAGAAGAAATCTGAAAGAGAACCTCTTCAGCATAAAACATGAAGAATGAAGTGGAATTGAAGCTAGAGGAGCCAGACCACGAACACTCGAAGCCCATTCGCAGTGATGTACTCTTGCAGCAAAGCACCCTCTGCTAAAGGCTTCAAGACCTCAAACAGCAGCAGCATCTGCAGACGATACATAAAGCTATTGGGGATATTTCTCATTTAGATCTATATTAGGGTAAAACTTACTCCATACAGTGCTGGAGAAATTGTATCCATGTGACTTTGGGGACCTAACCAACTATTCCATGCTCTTAGGGGAGGGGGCTCATTCAATGCGCTGGTAGGGATAGAGAGAACTCCACACATACTCCATTCAGGAAAGGTAAAATGTTCCCGAATTGAGTCTGCCCTAGCTACTTGGACTAGTAGATAACTTTTGGATTCAAGAACACAATGCCAAACTCCTTTTTAAATAGTAGGCAGACTCTAATCCTTCTCCAAATGTCCTTTTGTCAACTTTGCCAGGTGGATCTTTGCATGCATTCAGTTCAGCTACAGTTACTGATGTTCTTGTTTATTATTCATCTTTAAATAGTATATATTTTACATGTACAATAAAATCAAGGGTGGTTATGGGAGAATTATTCTTGCTTTAGCTTGCATGCATCTTTCTTTAACCGGGTGTTGTCTAAAGTCTTTACGGAGCCAGCTGCTATGATACATTATGACTTCTCCTGAAGAAGACAGCATGAGGGAATAGAAAATATAACATAATAAAGAGCTGTTGTTCCCTTGGCTGACATCATATTGGCAATTTCTTTTCTTTAGCAAAATCATGAGATGTTTTGAAGATGATGTTAAGTAGCATATTTTTTCCTCCAAATAATCTCCTATTACGGTTTTAACCACTGTATTTCAGGAAGCAAATGCCAATTGTGTGTGTGTGTGTGTGTGTGTGTGTGTGTGTGTGTGTGTGTTGCTATACATCAGGGAAGTATAAGCTGTGACTATGTAACTGTTAGTACCTTTAAAACTGTGTTAAGCTCATGTTTACAGCAATGGATTCTGTGAAACACTAGTAAATAACAGAGGCTGTGCTTGTTTTATGTAAAAATATAGTTTTTTAAGTACAACTGGCACATTTCCCTCTCAATGTAAAAGGAAATCAAGTAGATTTTTAAACCTAGCATTGCAGAATAGAGTAAAATCATGCAAATAGCTGTCATCTAAAACTTTTTAGGCTATAAAAACCCCAAGAAACCAAAGAAGTAGAAAGTGTGATCAGTCTTTAAAACAGGTCAGTGGTAATCTTGGTGGAGACTGTAATGTACATAAATACACAATGGTTTATGCCAGTGGAAGTTCTCAAGATATGGAGTAGCTTAAGCTGATGGGTATCTTATGCAACCCAGCAGCAATCATATCAGAACGCCTGGGCAATGTCAGCACTGTAGTTGATATTAGATCTTGATTGTTTACGTGTATAGGAAATGTAACAGGTACTTGAAGCTTCCTCCCTATTACATGAAGATATTTGGGAGATCCTGCACTAAAAATGAACTTCATAAGTTCTTAGAACTATCTGGTCACTCCTGAGACCATGCTACACAGAAGCCTGAATCATATACTGAGTTCCCCCTGTGCATGCCAGGAGTCAAGAGCTGTGTTCCTGGGATGCTCAAATTAGATGTAATTTTAAACTTAGCTGAGGAGAGGTTTTACATCTTGGATAGATATAAGCATTTAATCAATATAGGTTAGGCCTGCATTTAGATTTGCCAGATCTCAATGCACCTGTCAGTCCACTGTATAAAGCTGCCACAGGAGCCAAAACTAGTTAGGGAAGGATGCTAGGGTATGGATGGTCTAGATTTGCAAGACATCTGTAGGGATACTTCAATATTGTGGTTTAAGATAGAAAACTTTCCTGAAGTGATTTGCTATACAGAAAATGGCAACATATTTAAGACTCATTTTTAGATAATCTTCAAATATGTCTTCCATAGTATTCTTCCTTGGCTTCTGTAAAAGATGTTTTTGAAAATGATCCACAAAAAGCATGAATGGCCTTGGCATTCAGTGATATCCATGACATTAGTACTAAGTATTTATTACTATTATGTGGACTTTGAAATAAGTCACACATTATTAAAATTATTAGTCTTATTTATCTTTGCATATTTCCTGGCAGTGACATACTAGGGAATAAAGAATTACTTCTTAAGAACATTATAGCTCCATGAATTTTACTTTGAAATACATGGAAAATGAAAATGTTTTCCATTTGAAATATAGAAGAACTATTTGGAATACATAACTTTAACAAGTAGTCTGAAATATTAAGTACTAGATCAAGCATGACTATCAACATTTAAAACAAACAAATATCTTCTAAAGCTCTTTAAAAAATATATAAATGGTTGTTTTGTTTCTTACTTTTTTTAACCCAAAGCCAAGATGTGACAATCATGTTTTAAAGGATGACAATTGCATTCCTTTACCCCCACATCAATCCTTTTCTTTCTTACAGAGGTTGATGAGGCCAGTCCTTAGTGGGGACACATGTGCATGGAGTCAGATACCCCACAATGAATTTGAGTTTGCTGAAGTCTAAACAGGGAGGATTGTGTCCCTGGTGGCAGCAGATCTTGAAAGTATTTTGGAGAAACAACTTTGACAGTATAGTTAGAACTGTGATGATGACATTGTTCTCTATTCCTATCAAAACTAAGTTAGAGATAGCATGTTTAGTCTTATACTCTGATAAAAACAAGTGATTGAGAGAGGTCTATGCATTTAGAAAATTACATGTAAGAGAACAGATAAATTACTCAGTCCATGTTGGTAGTAATTATATACATAGAATTATTATCTTTATCAATACCAAATCCTTGGCTTGTAGTCCTGATGTATATAACTTTAAGATGATCATAACCACATCTCTGAGAAATATTTAGTTTCTAGTTAAGTGTTTTCCATCAAATGTAGGTATTATCTCTTAAATGTAAGCTGAGAACAGCCTTCAACAGTCTTGAATTCTCAGACATTTCTGGTCTTGAATAAAGCCCAAAGTGTTTATAGGAACTCTACAGGGAATCTTTTGATTCAACTTTGTATAACTTAACTAATTGTCACCTTAAGAGAGTTTCTTTTTGTCTTAAGTTTCTATTTTCAGCTATAATTCTTTTACATCTAGAGAGTAAAAGAACTCATCCTTGATGATTGTTATACACCAAACATCTTTCAAAATAATTTGTAGCCATTGTGCAATGCAGCAATTACATTTCAAAGGAGGCATTATCTTATAAGTCAACATTCAACCATTGCATGTTTTTTTTTTTGTTCTTACTAAATGGTTATGGTAGGACATCTCCATAGAGACAAATACACTGTATTTTCCTATAGGAGATTATTTTCTGCTGAGAAACAAGAGACACGGTCAGGTAAAGATAAAAATGTTACCTTTTTGGATACTATGAAAATTTTCTGGCTCCTTCATTAAATGATACATATGGTGCAATTTTAGGTACCAGGAGAGTGATTGTAACTAAGTAGATGCATGTCTCTCTGTGATACAGCTAACATGCAGATCCAAAACCTATGAATGATTACTTCATCTGAGATCAACAAAGTTTTAGGCAGGGGAGCTTTTCCTTCTGGGTTTGATTTAAAGACAATAAGGAGCTCAAAATGTTTGACAGGAAGTTGGTTCCTAGCATTCCTTAAAGCATAATTTAATCATTGAAAATATTGGCTGAGTATTACATGTGATGTTGCTTCTCAGTATGTGACCTCTAACCCTGGAAGTAATACCTGCTTTATTTCAGGCAGGTCACCACTCTTCCCTCAGCCTCCCTGGAACTAACTAGTTGAGAGAGCTGTCAGTTCTCTCCATCTGCAGTAACAAAAAGGATAAATAAAGCCATTTAGAGCCAAATAAGAGGAAATGGCACAGCTTATCTCACTTGATTCTGTAGTAATGCCTTCAATTATGCAGAGACTCTTAGATCAGACCATATTTTTCTTTCTTAAGTGCAAGAATCTCAAAGATGAGCTACTTTTTTTCCTTTTCTCACTCTTTCAATTTCAGTGATAACTAAATGTGTCTTATCCATTCCTTTTTTTTTTCTTTGTGAAAAGACAGTGTGAGTTTTTAACATATTAGCCTTGGCGAGTCATTACAATTTAAGAAAAGATATGTCATCTTACAATTCTACTAAATTATTAGAGACTTGATTTTCAAAATGCTGAAGCTAGTCAATATAGAATGCATAGTGAAAACAGAAAGCATTCAACATCTGACTCCTGTAGTGGAAACTACCATATTAGTATTTGTGAACAGGTATCTCAAAATTACCTTCAGCTCACACATTTGCCTCAACACCATCTTCAAAAATATCTGCAGATACATAATATTTAATTTTTAAGTTTTGTTCAAATATGTCCTTTAATCCAAACTGTAAATTTCTTTTTGAAATATGCATACAATGAGTTATTTCTGTTTAATCATTTTAATTTTTATTTAGGCCGCTAATAAAACATTACTCAAAAGGTTAAGGAACTTGTTGCCAAGCCTGCTGATTTGAGTTCTAACACCAAGACTCACAAGTGGAAGGAACAAACTGATTTATACAATTTTTCCTCTGAACTACACACACACACACACACACACACACACACACACACACACTGGGAGAAATTTTATTATTTGGCCATTTTATTCCTTCTTATATTTTGATTATATTCACTCTTTTTACCATCAATGAGAAACAAAATACAAGAAATAGGAGGAATTTTTAAATTATCTTTTTCACAGGATTCTATTTTGTTTTGGACATCTTGTAAATATATTTTATTGCATTTACTTTGCTCTTGTGGTAACTAATGAGCGTGCGCATTCAACTAGACACCAAATGTCATGATAGTAACAGTTGGTAGTTTTGTACAAGTCATGTTTTAAAAGTTAACCATCTGTAGTATAAATTTTCATTTTACCACACTGATATAGTATTTCCTAACCTTTAAACCTGACAGAGAAACTATACTAGCATGTGAAGGTGATTCCTAGACTCCACACTGAAAGAACAATAGAAGAGCAGTGAGTCTGTACTTTTACAATCACAAGATGTTTGAGATGTTGATATTCTAGGGCCTCCCCAGGAGAATGTTCTATGTGATCATGTTCTTCTCTGCCTGACTCGATACAATATCCCCTAAAAAGAACACCTGAATCTGCCTGCCTCAGTCTCATAACTCCTGTGACAGCAGCTTAGACTCCTATACTCCTGTGACAGTTTGACTGGAAGTAAATCTGCAGTGACATATTCATTTGTGGAGGGAGGGTTAGTTGATTCAAGTTTACTGAGAGTGACAATAGCTGTTGTCCTATGATGTCCTACAAGAAGACTCATTACACTGGTGGGATATAGACAAGAGGATCATAGAATTCTTCTCTTGTAAGATTCTGAAATATACGTTTTCAAACACGGTTTCAAATCACTACCTTTTGGGAAGTATTTGATATGTATTAGTTGCTTGATCTTAGGCAAAATGCTAGCGGTAGATAATGTCACTACCGTTGTTTGATGGTTAAGATTTTAGAGGTCCAAAAATGCTACAAATATCACTTAGATAGCAGGTGGTAAGAATATAGCACCAGACTCAGATAGGCTTCCTCCAAGGTAGGAGTCCACTGTAGCACCATATATGGCTTTTCTCATGGACCAAGGATAGAACTGTGGATGCTTTGCTATCTCCATTATTTTAAGAAGAAGTTCTGATTAGCTGCACAACACATGGGAAATAAATAAAACAATTGTAGTCTTAGAAGCAAACTAAAGAAATGTAGCAGCACATGCAATGATTTTAGTATACTGTAAAGTCAAAAACGTTTCATATATACATTATGAAAATATGAAAAATGTCTATGAACAAAGGAGAACCCATAGACATGTATTACTATATAGTCACATATCTTATATCTTATCATAAGAAGAGACAGTCTCTTTCTTTCATTATTTCTGATATAGCTTTACCTGTTTCATATCCTTATATAGCCAAGAATTATCGTGAGCTCTTCCTCCACCTCACCTCTACTGTGAAAGAGTGATGTACCATCACAGCTCTACATTTTTTTTACATTTTTTCTTCAAAATAGGTTATAATATTGTGAGTATACACAGTTGAACCAAAAGATCAAGGCTTCAGTTCAACTTTGTTAATTGCTTGATGACTTGTGAGGTTAATTTGTGAGCCTTAATTAAGTCTCATTTTCCTAACATAAACACAGTTTGATAAAATCTATTTGTTGTAATTAATAGCATTTGGTAAATATTAAATAAGATAATTATGTGTTGAGCTTAATATAGTGCATATATTAATTCCCACCATCGGTGGTGCTTACCCTCAGTTATTATAAGTGAGTAACCATTCACTTAATTTAGTAGAAAATAAGTACACAGCTGGACAGTATATTTGGCATTAAAATGTTATCTGAGTTTAATCAAAACATATAAGCCTTTGTTTGAGAAGGTCACTGACAGAACTATCAATAACAGGCCAGTCTCGGGGGTGTGTCTGATTTATAAACTATACTCAAGACAATAAAATATTTACTTAGCTCCTTTGACCAAAGATCACCTGAGATGGCTTCCTTTTTCTTCACCAGGTCATGAGCCTAGTGTCCCTCACCTGCTTGCCTTGGCATCAAGGCTGAGAGACAGTGCAGAACTCTTCCAGTCAGATGAGATGCGACCTGCTAATGACCCAAAGGAGAGAGCTCCCAGTCGTGTCCGGATGCTGAATGACATCCTTCAAGGCCTGGAGAAGAACTTCCTGGTGCAGCGGGTACCACCAGGTTTTTATAGGTAGGAAATATATCTCCGCCTTGTTGACTTTACCTAAAAGTTGAAAGTTCACTGCCAGAATCTTCTAAAAACTGCACAAAAGAAGCTCTACTTTTGCATTTTCAAGGTGAGAGAGAAAATAAGGGTAAGAGACTATGTTGAAGTCAGAATGAGCTAACATGGCTTGAATGGAAAAGTAGGGAGAGGATAGGAGAGTATTAGAGAGAAAAGAAAGAAGTATTAGGGTTTTATACAAACATATTATAAACATATGCAAATAATCACTTTAAGCAATCAAAAAGTTATAGATAGAATAAGGAGATGACTGTTAGGCAAAGCAAGGCTCAAATGAATGAATAAGGAATAAAGGACACATGCCAAAATGTCTTATATTTAATTCAACTTGGTATAATTTCTGGAAAATCAAGTTTTGTCCATGCTTCCATGGGGAGAAATCTGCCTTCTTCACTGCCATGTGATGGGCTATGCTGCTGATTTTTAATAAGAACATGTCTAGAATGTTGAGCCTAATTCTTTACACTATAATTTATGACAATATTGAATATACTTAATATTATGTTAGAGTACAACTTTCGTAGCTCATGAAACAACTGAGAGGGCAGTTTGGTTGGAGAATCACAGGAGTGCTCCTGAAAACTTGTGGGCAATGGTTATCTAGAGACAGCCATGTATGACTTGGGCTCAGTGGCTGAAGGATGTGGAATATGGTTTTGTTTAGAATGTTCTCAAACTAGAAAATAACTATGTATAATCAGAAGTTAAAGCAAGGAAACAATTATTGACACAAAGATATAGAAATCTTAGTTACACGCAAGAAAGTATTTCTAAATTTACTACTGCCCGAAGACTACGACAGTCATTTTGTAGATGGAGATGTTCCATCACCATACATATTAAAACATGGTGTGTGACCCACAAGCCTGTGGCTATTGCATCTGAGATTTGAGTGGTATTTGGAGCAAACTTGTATACCTGAGAACCCCATCAACTCAATTTTTAATTTCTGCATCTATTAAGAGAAATAGCAGATAAAGACCTTTCATAAAGCATTTTTTTTTTACATTTGGCATTTGATAGTTTGGCTTTGGGAGTTTTAAATAGAAATTAATATGCAGATTAAGTTTTCATGCTATTTCTCCTGACACCATAACTCTTGATTGAATGATATTGGAAAATAATGTGTATTGTTCATATATTTTTCATGGAACTAGAAGGCATTATTATTTTGTCTTTCTAAGCCCCTTTAACTTGGCACACACTTCAAGTAAAAAGTTTTCTATTAATAATAATCTAGTGTAGGATTAAAAGAAGAAAGAACAATTTAAATAAAAAGGTAAAATAAAACAGAGTGCATAAATAAATGCTTAAAGAAAATTCAACCACATTATGGACAGATTTCTTTAAAATGCCTTTTTCAGTGAAGATAAATCACATTTGAGAACCCATTAAATAAGACCTGTTTTTACAAGAATAATGTATTCTCTTCTCGACATTCTATCAATATGTGGCTGGCCTACCTATCTAAAGTGCTTTTTTTTTTTACAATTTCAATAGTATTCATTGACTCAATTTACTTCACCCTGTGTTTTGAGAAGGACAGCAAATATTTGTATATTCACGACTAAGGCCAATAAATGTGATTTTTCTAATTTTACAGATGTCATAATATTCCCTGTATCCAAGTGATGCATGTTCAAATGCTACAATAATATTCTAGTTCATAGACTTTAGAACTGAAAATGTAGAGTTCAACACCTTAGCATTTAGTCATCTTTGACTGTAGTTATTAATGGAATGCATGGTTGACGTGTGTTTCCCTTGGTTAAATGATACGCATTTGGCAAGTCTATTTATTCCTTTGTAAGAAACTGTCCCCAAAAGCAGATATACCATCTTATACATCCAACAGTGAATAGCATGGTATTCTGTCTGTCTCTCCCTTACCTACATTTGCTGTGGGTTCCTGGGGATGAGCTTTCCTGAAAGATGTACAGTTGCTGTCTAGACTTTGAATTCACAATTCTCTGATTGTTAAAAATCTTTGTCTAAACTGATTTCTTACCTGTGTTGTCTTTATTCTTTTTCTTTCTTTTTTCTCCTTTTATGTTTTTTTAATTGGATATTTTCTTTATTTATATTTAAATGTTTTCCCCTTTCCAGGTCTCCCTTTCTAAAGCCACCTATCCCATCCACCTTCCCCTGCCTCTATGAGGGTGCTCCTCCACTCACCCCCACACTCCCATTTTCTCACTTTAGCTTTCCGGTACACTGGGGCATCGAACACCCCAAGGGCGTCTCCTCCCACTGATGTCTAACAAGGCCATCCTCTCTCACATATGCAGCCAGTACCATGCGTCACTCCATGTGTATTTTTCGGTTGGTGGTCCACTTCCCAGGAGCTCCAAGCGTTCTGACCTGTTGACACTGTTGTTCCCTCCATGAGTCTGCAAACCCTGTCAGCTCCTTCAGTCCCTTCATCCAACTCCTCCATCAGGGACCCTGCACTCAGAAGCTGGGAGCATCCACCTCTGTATTTGTCAGGCTCTAGTAGAGACACTCAGGAGACAGCCATATCAAGCTTCCATCAGCAAGCACTTTCTGGCATCCACATATCTCATGTGTTTGGTGTCTGTATATGGGTTGAATACGGTAGGGCAATCTCTGGATGGCCTTTCCTTCAGTCTCTGCCCTGCACTTTGTATTCTATTCTGTCTTGTGTGTATTTTGTTCACCCTTCCAAGAAGCACTGAAGCATCCATATTTTGGTCTTGCTTATTCTTAAGCTTCATGTGGTCTATGAATTGAATCATGGGTATTCTGAACTTTTGAACTAATATTCACTTATCACATACCATGTGGGGTTCTTTTGTGAGTAAGTTACCTCATTCAGGATGATAGTATCAAGTTCCATATGTTTGCCTGAGAATTTCATGAAGTCACTGTTTTTAAGAGCTGAGTAGTATTCCACTGTGTAAATGTACCACATTTTCTGTATCCATTCCTCTGTGAAGGAACATCTGGGTTCTTCCAAGTTTTTGCCTATTATTATAAATGTAGCTGCTATGAACATAGTGGAGCATGTGCCCTATTTCATATTGGAGCATCTTCTGGATATATGCCCAGGAGTGGAATAGCTGGGTCCTCAGATAGTACTATGTCTAATTTTCTGAGGAACCGCCAGACTGATTTCCAGAGGAGATGTGCCAGCTTTCAATCCCACCAGCAATGGAGGAGTTGTTCCTTCTTCTCCACATCTTTGCAAGTATCTGCTGTTTTTGATCTTCATCATTATGACTGGTTGGAGGTAGAATCTCAGGATTATTTTGATTTGCTTTTCCCTGATGATTTAGGATGTTGAACATTCCTTTAGGTGCTTCTAAGCGATTTGAGTTTCCCCAGTTGAGAATTCTCTGTTTAGCTTTGTTCCCCATTTTTTGACTTTTTTTTATTTGATATAGTCTTTATTTACATTTCAAGTGATTTTTCCCTTTCCTGGATCCCATAAGCCCCATAAGTCCCATAAGCCCTCTTCTCTCCCCCTGCTCCCCAATCCAGCCCTTCCTACTTCCCTGTCCTGGTATTCCCCTACATTGCTGCACTGAGCCTTTCCAGGACCAGGGGTCACACCATTCTTCTTCTTGGGCATCATTTGATATGTTCATTGGGTCTTGGGTATTCCAAGTTTCTAGGCTAATATCCACTTATCAGTGAGTGCATACCATGAGTGTTCTTTTGAGTCTGGGTTACCTCACTTAGTATGATGTTCTCCAGTTCCATTCATTTGTCTAAGAATTTCATGAATTCATTGTTTCTAATGGCTGAATAGTACTCCATTGTGTATATATACCACATTTTCTGTATCCATTCCTCTGTTGAGGGACATCTGGGTTCTTTCCAGCTTTTTGGCTATTATAAATAGGGCTGCTATGAATCTAGTGTAGCATGTATCCTTATTACATGCTGGAGAATCTTATGGCTATATGCCCAGGAGTAGTATAGCAGGGTCCTCTGGAAGTGTCATGCACAATTTTCTGAGGAACCACCATACTGATTTCCAGACTGGTAGTACCAGCTTGCAATCCCACCAGCAGTGGAGGAGTGTTCCTCTTTCTCCACACCCTTGCCAGCACCTGTTTTCTCCTGATTTTTTTATCTTATCCATTCTGAGTGGTGTGAGGTGAAATCTCAAGGTTGTTTTGATTTGCATTTCCCTGATGACTAAGGATGTTGAACATTTCTTTAGGTGCTTCTCAGCCACTCGATATTCCTCAGGTGAAAATTCTTTGTTTAGCTCTGTACCCCATTTTTAAGGGGAATATTTGGCTCTCTGGTGTCTACCTTCTTGAGTTCTTTGTATATCTTGGATATAAGCCCTCTGTTGGATGTAGTGTTGATAAAGATCTTTTCCCAATTTGTTGGTTTCCAGTTTTGTCCTTTTGACGATGTCCTTTGCCTTATAGAAACTTTGTAGTTTTATGAAGTCCCATTTGTCAATTATTGATCTTAGAGCATAAGCTATTGGTGTTCTGTTGAGGAAAATTTCCCCTGTGCCCATGTCCTCAAGGGTCTTCCCCAGTTTCTTTTCTATTTGTTTCAGTGTTTCTGATTTTATGTGGAGGTTTTTGATCCACTTGAACTTGAGCTTAGTACAATTAGATAAGAATGGATCAATTTGCATTCTTTTGCATTCTGAACTCCAGTTGAACCAGCACCATTTGTTTTAAAGGCTTTTTTCCACTGGGTGGTTGTAGCTCCTTTACCACAGATCAAGTTACTATAACTCTGTGGGTTCATTTCCTGGACTTCTATTCCATTGATCTACTTGACTGTCACTGTACCAATATCATGAAGATTTTAACACAATTGGTTTGTAGTACTGCCTGAGGTCAGGAATACTGATTCCCTCCACAAGTTCTATTACTGTTGAGAGAGTAGTTTTAGGTATCCTGGGTTTTTTGTTATTCCAGATAAATTTGAGAATTGCTTTTTTTTAAGTCTATGAAGAATTGAGTTGGGATTTTGATGGGGAGTGAATTAAATCTGTATATTTCTTTTGGCAAGATGGCCATTTTTACTATATTAACCCTGCCAATCCAAGAACATGGAAGATTTTTCCATCATCTGACGTCTTATTTGATTTCTTTCTTCAAAGACTTAAAGTTTCTGTCATACAGATCTTTCACATGCTTGGTTAGAGTCACACCTGTTCCCCATTTTCAATAGGGTTATTTGGTTCTATGGAATCTAACTTCTTGAGTTCTTTGTATACATTGGATATTAGCCTTTTATTGGATGTGAGATTGGTAAAGTTCTTTTCCCAATCTGTTGGATGCCCTTTTGTCCTATTGACAGTGTCCTTTGCCTTACAGAAGCTTTGCAGTTTTATAAGGTCCCATTTGTCAGGTCCTGGAGCATAAACCATTGGTGTTCTGTTAAGGAACTTTTTTCCTTTGCCCATGTGTTTGACACTTTTCTACTAGATTCAGTGTATCTGGTTTTATGTGGAGTTCCTTGATCCACTTGGACTTGAGCTTTATACAAGGAGATTAGTACGGATCAATTTGCATACTTCTACTTGTTGACTGCCAGTTGAACCAGCATTATTTGTGAAAATGCTATCTTTTCTCCATTGGACAGTTTTAGCTCCTTTGTCAAAGATCAAGTGACCATAGGTGTATGGGTTCATTTCTGGCTCATCAATTCTATTCCATTGATCAACCTACCTGTCACTATACCAATACCATGCAGTTTTTATCATGATTGCTCTATAGTACAGCTTGAAGTTAGGGATGGTGATTATCTGAGAAGTTCATTTATTGTTTTCACTAACCTGGGATTTTTGTTATTTCAGATAAATTTGGAAATTTTTCTTTCTAACTCTATGAAGAATTGAGTTGTATTTTTGATGGGGATTGCATTGAATCTGTAGATTGCTTTCGGCAAGATGACCATTTATACTATATTAAATCTGACAATCCATGAGCATGGGAGATCTTTCCATCTTCTGAGATCTTTGATTTCTTTAAAGTTCCTGTCATACAGATCTTTCACTTCTTTGATTAGTGTCACACCAAGATGTTTTATAATTTTTTTGCGACTGTTGTGAAGGGTGTCATTTCCTTATTTTCTTTCTCAGCCTGTTTATCCTTTGTGTAAAGGAAGGCTACTGATTTGTTTGAGTTAACTTTATATCTAGTCACTTTGCTGAAGTTGTTTATCAGATATAGCAATTATCTGGTTGAGTTTTGGGGTAACTCATGTTATCATATCAGTAACAAATAGGGATATTTTGACTTCTTCCTTTCCAATTTGTATCCCTTTGACCTCCTTTTGCTGTCTAATTGTTCTGTCTAGAACTTAAAGTTTGAATAAATAGGGAGAAAGAAGGCAGCCTTGTCTAGTCCCTTGTTTAGTGGGGTTGCTTCAAGTTTCTCTCCATTTAGTTTGATGTTGGCTAATGGTTTGCTGTATATTGTTTTTACTATATTTAGGTATTGGTCTTGAATTCCTGACCTTTCCAAATCTTTTAACACGATGTGATGCTGAACTTTGTCAAATGCTTTTTCAGCATCTAAAGTAATGATCGTGTGATTTTTTTCTCTGGACTCAGGAATCTTGCATTTGTCCTAAAACCTCTGTCCTAACAAATATTATTTAGTGAGCATGAGTTTTAAATATCAATGAAATATTGCCAATAAATTTACCCTTTATAATTTTGCTTCTATGTTGCTTTCAAAATCTGATCATGAAAGCCAGTGTTACCTTGATCTTTTATATAAAGTATTCTAAGACTTTTACAGTTTTATGTTTTAGATTTAGGTCTGCTAAACAGATAGATTTCATTCTTGTGAATTGTAAACATTTTGGCACCAGAGTTCTTCTTTCTTTATGTTTGTACAAAGTACCACTATTTTAGCACTGTTTACGGTACTATATTTCTATATTCTCTGTTCAATTGTCCCAACTCCTTGATTGTACAATAAGTACTTAGTATTGCATTTTACTGGTGGTTTCTCATTTCTTCAGGTAGGATGGATTTTTACAACATGTAAAGAGCACTGTTGCTGGAATAGTGGGCATGGGATCATCAGAAGGTAAAGGGACTTAAGGCAGGAGGCTTGCATCTTTCATGTGGGATATCCTGCATCCTAGATGGAATTTCCAAACATCAGGTTCATTTCATTAATCTAGAACATCCTCAAGAGGTATTAATAATAGAATGAAGTTAGCTGAACTAAGGTCAGAGTATCATGAGCTACATTAACTTTAAAGTTGTATACAAAAGTTACAAAATTAAAATAATATTATACCACTATGCTGTGTCAATTTGACACTCTAATACTATTTGCATCTCCACAGCTTTTGCCCTACAACACCAAGGGAGAAATATTTTATTATTAAGTGTTACGAGTTGAGACATAAATTTTCACATTATGATAGTAGCAATTTTTGTGACTGAAATTTATTATCTTGTGAATTTACGCCTCCAAGATTGTTTTAGCAAATCTAAGGAAGATTCTCTGCCTTGCTCCCAACTATTTTGGGAATAAGGGTATGTTCTTACTGATGCAGTATCTCCATCATTTTCTTTTTCTCTCCCCCAACACCAGCCTACATAGTGTTAATAATGGGTGAATACTATCCATTGACATTTACTTGATTTAAATGGCTGGACTGTACTGCACTGCCATAGAAATATCTTCAACTTTTAGCCTTTAAAACTAGAAAACAATGGGGCTACAAAATGCTCTTCACAGGATCAACTAGCAAAGGCTTTAAACTGAGGAACAGCTTAAGGCAGGAGTACAAGTTACAGCAGCATGTTCACAGTTATACATTTAGGCAAAATGTCAGCATAAAGTTTCACTGTAGCGTCTCAAAACATTTAAAGGAATGGTAGTTAAAGAGAAAAGCTAAGGAAAGTGTCACAGTTAACTTTAATTTTAAGTATGCAGAACCTATATTTTTCTGAGATAAAAGTCTAGAACAAGGAATCTCTAAATAATATAGGTCTATGGGTATTTCTGTGAGGGATTTTCTTGATTACTAATTGATGTAGGATTTCCCACCCTACCATGGGCGGTACCTAGTCTTTTGGTAAAAGAACAATAGTCATGCATGAGCCAGAGAGCAGGCCAGCTAATAAACCTCTTCCACGGGTTATGTTGTACTCCCTTAGGTATGATCCTCTGGCCCAATGTAATGCTTCATGGACTACTAAACAGTCCTCCCTTAATATCTCTGCTCTGACTTCCCTCCATGATTATGAAATGTGAACTGCTTGCTGTTTTTCAGAAGATCACAGTAACATAATGAAAACTAACAAAGAATTTCTGTTCTGCTGTGTATGATAAAACACACACAATACACATTTATGTACACACAGCCACAACAACTTCTCTGCCAACTGTGTTTAAGGGAAATTTTTCCAAAGGATAGTAAACTTAATATGTCTTTTTCAAGGAGAACTATGTCTTTTTCAAGGAGAACTAGAGGTATACCATAGCATTTGTGTTGAACTTATTTGATTTCAAGAATATGGAAAACAGAGAGGTACACAGATATGAGATGGTATCTCATGCCATATTTATTCTAGGTCGAAATTGATCTCAAAGAAAGCAAGCATCTTCTAAGTCTACTAGATATAATGAATTATAGTGCAATCATTAATAGAAATGTAGATCTGGCAGGTACTTTATTGCAAGGCTGATGATTTGAATTCAATCCTTAGAATGCACATGCTGAAAGAAAAGAACTGAATTATGCAGAATCTTCTCTGACCTCCACCTATGTACTCTGGTACATATGTTCCTACACAAGATACACATACAAGCAAACTAAACCACATGCATGCACATGCACATACATACATGCATGCATGCACACACATGCACATATATACACACAAAGAGAGCAAGAAATATAACTTAAAGTTTTTTAAAGGCATCTAATGTTTTATATTATCTTCCTATTTTACAAAATATGTGATATATTCAACTGTATCCTGATTATGTAAATGAGGGGACTTTATAGACAATTATTAGCACACATCTGTGAACATAAAACTAAGTATCAAATAATGGTGGTATTTAGTGATTTAAAGAATGCAGAGCATTTGTAAGTTAAGGAAAGGTATATGTTTATGCTTGTGATATGTGTATATAGTGGGTTTTATGTTCTTGTGAGAAGTGTGGCTTCAACTTCATATAAAGGACTTCTTTTGGAGTTAGCCAGATTGGATTTGAGTAAGTTCAGAAGACTATTTCAAGCTAAGCTAAGGCAAGATAATTCTCATGTGGATCCTTGAAAGCAGAAAAATAGCAGAATATATGTTAAGATGCTTCTACCCTGAACTGAGAGTAAAAGGAGCAAACAATCCATGAAAGGTGCTTTTCAAACATGGAACCTTCCAACTTTTCTTTGGAAAAATGTTAGTTCTAGCTTCTATATAAACATGGAAGGAATGGTATGCAGAATGATGGAAATGCCACTTCTCAGATATCCAGCACTTATGCCCTAGCTGCACACTCATAGTAAATACATGATTTTAAAGAACTTCTGGAATTTCAGTATATAGAATGCTAGTTCCCCCAACATTTCTGAATTGCCAACATCGCATTACACAGATTGCATGGTGTTTTAATTAGAGCTAGTTTTACACATAATAATAAAACCTATTGTTTGATATTTGATTGGGGTAATGACTACTGTATTTGGGTTATACTTTTTTCTTTAGTGAGGTCTGGGTGGTCTGAATGTGAGTAAAATCTCATTATTGTGGCTCTTTTCATTAATTCCTTCAGATATGCTTCTGATTTCTTTACATTATGAAAAATTACTGATTAAGGATTAAAATAATGCCTTTAAAGTATTTTAATAATAGCTTGGAGAATATAAAGGTCAACAGACAAATAGAGATCTTAACAATGGAGAAAAAGTAAAATTTCCAAAATTTGGTTAGAAAATTTGGTTACAAAATTTTTCATATATGGGTACCATTATATATGTTCTCTTTTATACATTATGAATAGACATATGCTCTATGATGTGTCCCTTGCATGCTTCATTTTTTTCCTTTCTAAGATAATGAAAACACTTCCTTATTTTAATTCGATTACTATAGTCCTTACTTCCCAGTGCTACTATGAATATATTGCCATAAGTAAAACTGATGAAGAAACTGACAGATATATTCATAAAAAAGAAAATCAGTTTACTTCCCTTATCACAACAGTAAGAACTCTTTATCTAAAAAATGAGAAATGAAAATTAAATAATGAATAAAATTCTAAGGATTAGCCTAGGCATGAACCCATTATAAAACTTTGAAAAGTACTTCCATTATACCACCACCTATGCTGGATTTTTATTCTTCTTGCTGGAGCCCAATAGGACTCATAACAGGTTTTGTTTCATATTTCTGTCACACCTTTAAACTAAACAACAAAAAATGTTCATAAAAAAGGTCTTGTAGCCAGGTTGTTGGAGCTCAATAGTAGATGCTTGTCTGTCATGTGCATGACCTTGGAGTTGATCCCCAGTGCTTAAAAATAAAATGTGTGTGTGTGTGTGTGTGTGTGTGTGTGTGTGTGTGTGTGTGTTTACACATGCAATCTTACATTTCTTGGAATGGAAGAAATAAACACAGAGCTGTTCTGTGAAAGGATGTGGAAGGGAGACAAGTATGGAAGCACAACAACTGAATTCATATCCATCATTGCAAGGAGGTTATTGATAAAATACTAAGAATACTTATATACACACTCAGTTTCAGCTTTGGGATGGATCTTTACTCTCTTTCTCAATCAAAAATCGTCCATGTGTGCCCTCTAACTTAGTCTCTTTTTACATGGACAAAGCATGCATCATTGTCATGCATCATGGTCATGCATCATTGTTATCCTCATTTATAGGAGCCCTTCTGTTCTAGTAGCATGGAAGCTGTAGTTCAAGTATGGGGAATTGATCATGGTCATAGTTCATGACATAATCGTATTCCCAGAATTCTTTGCTGTTGTTTTACCTGTTGTATCATACATGCATTGATGTGGTTTTGTGTTTTGCTCTGCTGCTGCAGTGTGGGAAATACATCTGGACAGTTAGAATGAGGAGCACTAGACTGCATTCACCCTGGGCTGTCACTACCTGGCACTGGGCTAGAGGGAAGCACAAATACATTGTTTACATTGTTTAGGGGATGGAGAAAACGTAGCCTAGGCTACATTGTGGGAGGCCAAGGCTGGGTTTCCTAAGCTAGTGGGCATGCAGTAGATGCTGGAAACCACATGGAGTCCAGAATGAAAGGTCAGAGAGTCCACGGGCCTGTGATGAGAAGTCCAGGTCCCCCCAAACTCCTGGACACCCACTATCACTTTGTTGCAGGTAGTTGGGAATGGCGTGGGCCCACAGGCTGAGAACAAACCTGGAACTGGGGATAGGGGAACTCAGGTTTAGTGGAGGTTGTCTGAGAATGCAGAGGGGCCTTCTCCAGGAGGCATAGGCAGGGCATCTTGGTAGAGGAAGGCTTTGTCCATGTTACTCACAGTGGTTCTTGATGAAAGGGACAGTCTTTGGTTCCAAACTGTTTGTTGATTGTTCATCTTGGAAAATGGGTACATATAACCTCCTCAGGGTGAACCAGAGATTAAGTACCTTTTACAGGGCTGAATGTCTGAGAAAGAATGCTAAATGGCTAAACCCCCAGGGCTCATCTAAATACCTCCTTATCATGGAACACTCTCTTCTGATCCATGAGATCATATTGGGAAGTATGGCATGTGTTCCAGGCCAGGAATCTGGTAGGGAGCAGGGGGCTGACTACTGTTGTATGTATGTGCCTGGGTGCCAGGGACTCTGATCGCACTCAACCTAACCAAGTTTCCCGGCATGGTCCCACAGGCCACTTCTTCAGCTCTGTCCTCTATAGCACTCTAGGCTCCAATCCACTGCTGCTATGGTTCTTATTGTTTGTCCCATGGTACTGGCATCTCTAATATACTGGGGTCATCCAGTACAAGTAGATTTCATCAATATCTTTTCATAGGCTCTCTGCAAGGTGTCAAGCCTCAGCTTCTTTGAATAACTCTTTCACTACTTGGCCTGCAACAACAACTGAAGCTGTACCTTTCCTGACCTCTTACAGTGCCAGGTATTTCCATGCCCCTCCTTACATTCAAATCCAGTACCACCTGGATGAGTCTTACATTTAACCAAGTCCAGCTGCAGTATAAGGCACATCTTTAGTTATCTCGAGAACATAGATTTTTTTTTTGTGCTCTCAGAAATCACTTCCCAGAAGACTTTACCTCAGGAATGCTAGACTCCCCTTAATGTTTTATCCGAGGCAATCAGCTTCAATTGTATCAGTAACCCTTTTATTCTTGACTCTAAAGCTAAAGCCAAATAGCTAAAGCTGTGGAGTGCTGCTGCTTCCTGGGTCAGAAATATTGCCTGCCTCTCTTGTTCCATTACATGTTTTATTAGCTATTATTGCCTACTCTAGAACTTGTTTAGTAAACTGACCTTAAATTCATAGATATGCATGGTTCTGTCCCCTGAATGCTGGCATGTAAGGTATATACCACCACACTTGGACCTAAGTCTTTCTTTACCATTCTACAAGATCTGTATAAGTTCTAGATTGTGGTTCATTAGAGATATACTCAAATTGACAATGGAGAATAGCCATCACGATCCAGCATTTGTCAGTCTGATATATAATCATATCTCCTTATGTCCAAATGAAAATAACCACTAGTTCATAGTAATGTCTAACTTGATATAGCTATCCCCTTTTCAAATTCATGAACAATAAGCTTATCTGGGTAGAATCCTGCCATGAGGTCACCACATTCTTAACTACATTTAATATCCTTGAACACAGAATTTAGCTTCATTTCACTTCACAGTGCCTCTTTCCCCTTTAAAACATAAATTTTCTATTTTTTCCCTAAGTTAGTTACACATGATCAAAACACTCCCCATAAGAGTCAACCACAGGATAAATTCTAAACTCGGCATTTTTGAAATATCTTTTGTCAATGCAACTAATCAAAGTTTCTTTACTTTATACTCAGGCAGACTCTTCATATAAGGGCAAAAAGCCATATCCTTCACCAAAATATCACAAGAAGTTTTTCTAGTTAACATACTAAAACTCTTCTCCTCTAAAATCTCTTGAGTCAAGCCCCCAGAATTGAAACTGTACAACAGCCTTCCATATTCCTAATAAGATGACTCATTAAGCCCCACTTAAAGCATTCCACTGCTTTGCAAATCCAAAATCCCCAAATCCACATTCCTCCAAATAAAAATATGATCAAGCCTATCACTGCAATATCCAACTCTTGGTATCAATTTATATCTTAGGGTTTCATTGCTGGGAAGAGACACCATGACCAAGCCAATTTGTATAAAGGTAAAGACTTAATTAGGTATGGTTTACAGTTTCAGATGCTCAGTTCACTATCATCATAATGGGAAGCATTGCAGAATGTAGGCAGCCATGCTGCTAGAGTATTATATCTTGATCCAAAGTCAGATAGGAAGAGACAGTTTCCAGACTCAACCAGGAGTATCTCTTCCTCATTTGATGGTGCTTGAGCTTAGGAGCACAGAGCCCAACCCCACTGTGGTGTATTTCCTCCAACAAGGCCACACCTCCTAATAGTGCCACTCCCTATGGGCTAAGCATTTAAATGCATAAGTCTTTAGGGGCCAAACCTATTCAAACCAGGACATGGAATAAGTGTTTTTTTATAGCTAATTTATACCATCTATTTTTCTTTCTAAGTGAAAATTTCAAGTAGATAACTAGAAAATAATCTCTATTCTAAATATTATAATTAAAATAGACAGAATACGTTCCCACAATCATGTCTATAGCATGAAGAATATCTTCATTTTGCTTCATTTGATAAACTACTGGCCTATTGGGGCATTTTATAAATTATATAGCTTAATAACACATAATACTGGGGTCTCTAATCCTAAATCAGTGAAATTTATATACAAATTAGATTAATTTTGAGTAAAGTTCATTTATCTCAGGTCATTGAAAAGTAGCCATTGTTTTTTGTTTGGCTTTTCATTACTTTATAAATTGTATCAACTCTGCATTAAAATATTAGAGAATTTCAAAAGTAAAGAATTTAAAAGCTTTAGTTGTGCATGCATTATAATATCATAGTGAAATTTCAGTGCATCATATTTTGTCCTTCAGGATGTAGATTTCTTCCTTACCCAGTGTTTCTTTATGGTGGTGATAAATTATTCATCCATTGCATGGTGGGTCTCAGAGTTCATGAAACTGTCATGGTGTCTGACTTTACCAACATTGGGATCATATTGCTCTTAGGCTAAGAGTGGTGCCTCAAAATGAGAAATTTTATTCTGGCAATTTTATTTGATATTATTATTATTGTTGTTGTTTAGTTATTACATATTATTTTTTTACTATGGCTTATTTATAAGAAGCCCTAGAAAAAATTAATACTAATTTTTGTCTCACTCATCTTGACAGGGCGTTAAATGTTTTACCCTAAGTAAAGTTGGGATATTACAGCATTAACTATATGTACAATTTCTAGATATATTTAACATTCTATGTATAAGTGAATATTCATAATGTTCACTTTGCCGATGTTATAAAATTTTCATAGCCATTATATATAAAACATAAACTAAATCTATTCATTTCTTATGGCTGTCATAAAAAATAGCAATAAATCCAATGACTTAAAAAAAGAGGAATGCATTTCCTCTTAGTTCTACAAGACCAAAGTATGCTAACAGGTGTTAGTAAGCTCTTCATACTATAGACTCCATGACTCAGCCACATATTTGGCAAGCAGCACTGTGTGTGTTGCTCCAGCACTCACATTTCTATACACTCTTCCCATTATTTCTTTTTCTGTGTCAGCATAAAATCATTCTATATTCTTTGTTGAAAAGGGTTACTAGGCCAGGTGACAACTTGGAATCTCCCATCACAGCTAAAGAAAAAAAAAGAAAAAAAAAAGGGTTACTAGGCCAGGTGACAAAATCTCTAGCAAATATGCAGGCTGAGTTTTTATTGCTTATCTCTAATTGATGTCATTGTTTCAAGAATGAAGTAAATTTTCATGAGTCTCTCCACTCCTCAATATTACTTCAAGGAGCAGTCTGCCTAGTTTTGTGACAGTTATTTATGTTTCCACTTCCTTGCTTTAGTTTAATTGTATTGAGTAAGCAGAGATGTTAGCTTTCATAAATGACCTCAACACTGTCTCAGTTCATCCTGGCTGGTACATGAGAGTGGACTTTTAATCTTTCTTGTAGTTTAAACATGTCCATAACTGGGTACCCATGTTATGAGATCATTAGTGAAAAAGCAGGCAATAAATAGCATCTGCTTACTAGGGAGTGTTTTAATACCATTCCATTTGTCAGTACATTTAATAATGTGAGTTTTGGAGGCCAATGATATACAGGTTGACCTCCAATATGATATGTGTGGTTTATAATTTCTGCACTGTTTTTCAAAGATGTTAAGTAATTTTATTTATGTATTCTTGATAATCCACACATACTTGGAGACTGAAGGTCAGAACGAAAAACCAAATCCTAAATTCCTGCCTGGGGATGATGAATGAGACCTGTATACTTTGTGGTGCTGCAATTAATGATCTGTCAACACTTCTAACACATACTACTGTTTCAGGGAGTAAAATTGTAGTGTTTGCCCTATCTTGAGTTATGTAAAGTAAGCCTTCAATTCTAGTAGGGCAGCAAAATTTCTTTTAAAAGGATGATATTTATTTGCTGTATTTTTTTACTAAAGTGCTAAACAAGTAAATTTAGGCTGTGCTAGTTTTGTGCTGACCTATAAACCCATTTATAAGTAACATCATTTGGCCAGACATATATAACTTGCATGACTATTAAAAAACTTACAGAGCTGTGGCTGGAGATGATACTTTGCTACAGGGTTCCATACCCAGGTTCACTAGGAGATAGCAAGCTTTCCATGTGTGTGGACAGACCTGGGAGTGCAGGTAGGATGACCACTGTTTCTCAGAGAAACCTGCCTGAAACCAACAGGACACAGGAACTGTGTTCTGATTTCTGTCTGTGCCCAGAGCTGATCCTGCCAGAAGAGAGCTGGTCTCCCAGGAGTGCCTACACACCTGCAAGTACAGAGCTGACCCTGTACCACAGCTCTCCATACATAAAGGAGGGACATGACACCCTAAAAAAAGCAATGAAGTGGTCTTCTTTCAACAATCCCAAAAGAAGATAACCACACAAACATAATAGCATCAAAAATAACAGGAAGCAATAATCACTATTCCTTAATATCTCTTAACATCAATAGACTCAATTCCCTAATAAAAAGACAGACTAGCAGACTGGATATGTAAACAGGCCAGAATATTTTGATGCATACAGGAAACATATCTCTGTATCAAAGACAAACACTACCTCAGAGTAAAGGAATGAAAAACAATTTTCCAAACAAATGGTCCCAGTAAACAAGCTGTAGTAGCCATTCTAATATCCAGCAAAATAGGCTTTCAACCAAAAGTTATCAAAAAGGTAAGGGAAGACACTTCATACTCACCAATCATGAATTCATTAAATTCTTAAGCAAATGGATGGAAAATATCATCCTGAGTGAGGTAACCCAATCACAAAAGAACACACATTGTATACACTCACTTATAAGTCGATATTAGCCCAGAAGCTTAGAATACCCAAGATACAATTCACAGAGCAAACAAAGCTCAAGAAGAATGAAGACCAAAGTATGGATACTCTGGTCCTTCTTAGAAAGCAGAACAAAATATCCACAGGAGGAGATACCGAGACAAAATGTATATCAGAGACTGAAGGAAAGACCATTCAGAGACTGCCCCACCTGGGGATCCATCCTATATATAGTTACCAAACTCTGATACTATTGTGGATGCCAACAAGTGCTTGCTGACAGGAGCCTGATATAACTATCTTCTGAGAGTCTCTGACAGTGCCTGACAAATACAGAGGGGGGATGCTCTTAACCAACTATTGCACTGAGCACAGGGCCTCCAGTGGAAGAGCTAGAGAAAGGACCTAAGGAGCTGAAGGGGTTTGCAACGCCATAGGAGGAACAACAATATTAACCAACCAGTACCCCGAGCGCTCCCAGGAACTAAGCCACCAACCAAAGAATACACATGAAGGGATCCATGGCTCCATCTGCATATATAGCTGAGGATGGTCTTGTCGGACATCAAAGGAAGGAGAGTCCCTTAGTTATTAGAAGGCTCAATGCCCCAGTATAGGAGAATACCAGGACAGGAAAGCAGGAATGGGTGGATTTGGTGAACAGAGGGAAGAGGAATGGATTAGAGGGTTTTCAGAGGGGAAACCAGGAAACTGGATAACATTTGAAATGTAAATAAAGCATATATCTAATACAATATTAAAAAAATAAGAAACTTACAAGTAGGGATATAGCTTAGGGAGTAGTGCTCTTGCATAGTATTCAGAAAATTCTCATTTCAGTGCTCAGCACTGCATCTGGTAACATTAATAGATTTAAGCACCTCATGCCTATAACACCATGAGACCTAATCCTCATATACTGTAAGCCACTGTCCCCAGCACCATATGTTTACCAACAGGTAAACATGGCTCCAGATGCATATGTACCAGAGGATTGCCCCTTCAGACATCAACGAAGGAAAGGTCCTTGATCCTATGAATGCCCCATAGATGCGCCAGTGTTGGTGAATTGAGGAAGGGGAGGTGGGAGGAGGTCAGGGTGGAACACCATCATAGAAGTAGGGGAGGGAGAATGGTGGGAAACTGGTAATATTGAAATGTAAATACAAATATATATCCAATAAAAATAACTAGGAATAAAGCTCAAAGCTCAAGACTCGTCAAAACAAAACAAAACAAAAATTAAATTGTCATTTTTAAATGTTTGGCTTCTTCCAGCTCCATGATAAGATGCTTATGCAGAGCTCAGCATTACAAAAAATATAAAGTGAAATATTGAACCACTAGTTTGCTCATAAGGCTAAAAAAAGAGGTTATTTTCAGAAAGGATTTCCTTTTAGTTCTCTGATAGCTATTCAATGTAAAACTTGCTTGCAATTGTGTGACCTGAGTGTCTAGATCTATGATACTCAACATGGTAGCCACGGAAAGCAATGTCTACTAACAATTTGACACATACATAGTCCAAATGCAGTTGGTAAAGGAAAAATACACACTGAATTAAAGACTACCTATTAAATAAGGGCAATACACTGAGAAACAGCATATTGGAAATTCTAAAATGACTAATGTTAAAATAATAGTCCTGAATTCAGTATAATAAAAAAGTTTCATGTGTTTTTCTTTTAAATTTCATGTAGCATCTAGAGAATTTTAAATTGCAAATGCAACAACCTTTACAGTTCTTTTGATTAGCGTTACTTTAAATGTTTTTCTAAAAAACAATACATTTTTATAAATGAAACATAAAATTGGTTAAAATAGATTCAAATCAAGAAAAATATTGTCAAGATCCCATCCAAGCATACTGAGGTATTTTGAGGCAGAGGAGTTGCTTGTAAAATGAAAGTGAGGTATATATAAATAGTATAATTTCATTCATATATTATGAAAAATGAAAATTTCAATGAAGCATATAAAACTGGAAACATGATGCTACATAAATTATCATAACTTCAAAAGGCTAAATTATACTTTCCCTCATAAATGCACCCTAGCTCCTATTTTTGTGTATGTACAGTTATGTGGGTGTATTGCTAGTCTGGGTAATGAATTAGAAACAGGGATGGTGAGGAAGAAAAGGGAGGTGTTAAAGAGTGTAGGGAGGGTGAAGAACAATTGTGACATCAGCATGGAAAGGTAAATACTAGAGAAAGGTGGAATCATACAGACAGGGAAGAATGTGGGCTGATGGAGGGGACACACAGGAAATGGTATGGGCTGATGGTGGGGACACAGGGAGTAAGGAGGACACACCATGTGTGAGAATTTCAAAGTATCCAATCAGAAGGAATTGGAGGAATCTATTCCTTTTTAATTCCCTTTTTCATATTTTATTGATTATTTTATTTATTTACATATCAAATGTTATCCCCCTTCCCAATTTACCCTTCACAAGCCCAATATCACCTCCTCCACCCACCCTGCCTCTATGAGGATGCTCCCCTACCCACCCACCTACCCACTTCTATCTCAGTGCCCTAGCAATCCCTTAATCTGGGTGATCAAGCCACCATAGAACCAAGGGTCTCTCTTCCTAGTGATGCCAGATAAGACAATCCTCTGCTACATATCCAGCTGGAGCCATGGGTTCCCTATGTGTACTTTGGTTGGTGGTTTAGTTCCTTTTCAAATGTTATATATAAAGTTGCCATAAAAGTCTATTGAGAAGTAATAATGTATCAGCATCTTGGACATGAGGTCAAGAGGGATGGGAGCACAAATTGAGTAGTATGTCACATAGCTGGACTTTGATTGAACACCAGCAAGCAAGGACTGAAATTAAGTTTGGAATACTATAAGCAAGCTTACAGAGCACTCACTAGGCTTCTTATTCATAATTAACTTCTCACTGTGTGTATCTAATCTCCTTTCTTTATGTCTATGACTACAAAATGATCTTTCCAGTATTGAGGAGATAACCCACTAGTAAAGCATGAGGACCTGGTGTTAGACACCCAGAACCCATATAAACTCTCAGGCATAACAGCATAGCTGTACTATTAGAACTAAAGGGTTGAAGACAAGACCCTAGAATTTTCACTCTATACAGCACAGATGAACTGCTGACCTCCAGGTTCAGTAAGACCTGGTCTCAGAAAAGAAAGTAGAGATTGAAGAAGAAATCTGGCATCAGCTTCTGGCCTTCACACACAAATACAAAGGAAATTAAGAAGAAAGTGGCTTTTCCCAAAGCTCTTCTCTCTACCTCAGCAAATTCTCTGCTGGTTTCTCTCATTGGTATTTATAATTTTTGTCCCTCCACAAATCGTGCATTTATAAAGAGTTTTGACTTCTTGTTAAATGCCAGGTTTGACATCACAGGTAAAATGAGAGAAGCAGAGAATGTGGAGTTTATTTGGGGTTTATGTTGATAGGAGCAGACCACACCTTCCTCTTCCCCACCACTGCAATGGCACACAATTTACAGGATCAGTGCTGACAGAAGAAAAATTTAATTATCTATGGCCAGTACTCTCTATGATCCTTTAGAAGTTCTGAATGCTTTGGGGGTGATAAAGAAAAAAAAAATGATACACTTACAAAAATAAACTTAGTGGATGAAGCAAAGTAGGTTATAACAAGTGGGTTCCAACAAGGAAGCTCCAACAATTTTACTTATACACACACACACACACACACACACACACACACACACACACACACACACACATATATATATATATATATATATATATATATATATATATATGTACATACATAAACACAGATAGGCATATATACATAAATACATAAACATATGCACACAGTTGGTAGATGGAAAGAAACTCTGACAACTTATACTTACACATATAAACATGTATCCATATATCCATATATATGTACATGCATATACACATATACCTGTACATATACATATACATATACATATACATATACATATACATGGTTGGTGGATGGAGCATACTACCAATTTGCACATACAAACATACTAGAGCATCCATACTTATATATGTATATGTGTATATTCATATATGCCTATGCACAAAATACTTATATACATGTATACATATATGTATAGATACATATATGCTATTATGAAATATACATATATACATATATATGCATATATAAATATATCTATGAAGACACATAAGCATATGCACATATGTATTTTATACATATCTACATATATAGATATCTATATCTATATCTATACATCTATATACATCTATATCTATATCTATATCTATATCTATCTGGATATGGATATGGATATGGATATGGATATGGATATGGATATAGATATAGATATAGATATAGATATAGATATAGATATAGATATAGATATAGATATAGATATAGATATAGACACCCATATATATATTTGGTAGATGTAATAAACTCCAACATCTTTATTTTTTGCTTTAGTCTTTAGTATATACCCTTATATAAAATTATCCACAGAAGTATTTACCTCATTCAGAGACAGATAAAATGTTAGCTAAGAGGAAGTTACTGCAGAATTGTTGATTATGTGTTCAAAGAAGTAATTTTTGTGATCATGGACTTACCTTATCATAGTGCACACCTGTGGCCTCCTCTTTGGACCTGACCTAGAATGAATGCTTTCTCTGATCGTTAGTTTTTTTCCAAGCCTGCATTTGTGCCTCGTGTAATTTATTTACTTGTAGTATATGAAAATTTATTGTACTATGTACTGGTTTTGTGTGTCAACTTGACACAGGCTGGAGTTATCACAGACAAAGGAGCTTCAGTTGGGGAGGTGCCTCCATGAGATCCAGCTGTGGGGCATTTTCTCAATTAGTGATCAAGTGGGGAGGGCCCCTTGTGGGTGGTACCATCCCTGGGCTGGTGTTCTTGGGTTCTATAAGAGAGCAGGCTGAGCAAGCCAGAGGAAGCAAGCCAGTAAAGAACATCCCATCATGGCCTCTGCATCAGCTCCTGCTTCCTAACCTGCTTGAGTTCCAGTCCTGACTTCCTTTTGTGATGAACAGCAATGCCGAAGTGTAAGCTGAATAAACCCTTTCCTCTCCAACTTGCTTCTTGGTTACGATGTTTGTGCAGGAATAGAAACCCTGACTAAGACATACTCCTTTTTATGGTACCTTTACTATTCTACAAGTGAGAGGCACACTCTACTTTTGATTATAACTTTAAGCTTTCTATTAATTATCTTACATTCTTAAAATTATTTGAATCAAAACAGGAATTCTACAGAATCATTAATTCATCTAAATATCATTATTTCATGAAAATTCATCTTCATGTTGATCTGCATAATAGTTGTTCAGTAGGGTGGGCTAATATCCAGAAATCTATCATAACAGACTATAGACAGAAAGGGTCTTTCTTTGCCTAATCACACCCTGTCAGAAGAATGAAGAATACAATAACAAACATGAGAAGACACACCAGCAGCAAAAAGCAAGCCTTCCTCGGGCCAAGGTCCTAAGGTGGTGCCTTTCTAGGATTCACTCATCACAGCCATGCAAAATGACAGACCTTCTCCAGAGAGCTCAGTTGACTGCTTCGGCTCCTCCTGCATGGTGCCCACAAATTCGTACAGTGATTTCCACTCTACAAACTCATTGTACTAAGAAGTATGTGAACTCCTTCACATCACACTCCCAAGCATGCCCATTTGTTCATCCATTCAGTCCTGGCTTTGTTTCCCTTTCCCTTTCTTTGCATCATTGTGGTCTGAGATTTTCTTCTTAGCACCAGCAGTTCGGTTTACCTCTCTGGTCTTATTTTGAGATTATTTCAAATTTGGCTGTGAGTTTTCCCACTCTGTTTTTGTTTACTTTTGAAACATTTTCCCCTTGATCTATTTATTGTGCCCTTTAACATACGAGCCATCTTTTCGTCAAGGTCAACATTCAAAAGATTTAATTTATATTCCAATTTTATTTAATACATGGTATTCCAAAATACCTTCTAAAATATTTGATTTGGTTAGGAGGTCCCTACAATGTTTAGGTTAAAATTTGTTTTCTACTATGATTGTGCTTGGATATGACAATGCTAAGAAATTATTAGGTTAGAAAAATTTATGATTTTAAAAGTAACCCTACCTCGTTCAAGTAATTTTGTTAGTATTGAGGCTTTGTTATAAAATTTAGCATTTTCTCATAGATGTTTCATGTTGTGTCTCATTTACTGCCTGGCTTTACAAAGTTCTCTGCCCTGTTATGACTCTTTGAGAAAGCCCTGAACAAATGAAGCCCTTTGATTGTGGACTGCATAGGAAATTGTGAGCATTTAACTTATTATTTTTTCTTTGTCTTTTTTATATTTTAGTTTTTTATTCGATATATTTTTATTTACATTTCAAATGACTTCCCCCTTTCTGGCTCCCATAAGCCCTCTTCCCTCCCCCTTTCCCCCCATCTATCCTTTCCCACTTCCCTGTTCTGGTATTGCCCTATAGTGCTGCAAAGAGCCTTTCCAGAACCAGGGGTTATTCCTCCGTTCTTCTTGGATATCATTTGATATGTGGATTATGTCCTGGGTATTCCAAGTTTCTAGGCTAATATCCGCTTATCAGTGAGTGCATACCATGATTGATCTTTTGAGACTGGGTTACCTCAATTAGTATGATGTTCTCCAGCTCCATCCATTTGCCTAAGAATTTCATGAATTAATTGTTTCTTTCTTTTTTTTCTTCATTTTTTTAATTTATTGATATATTTATTTACATTTCAAATGATTTCCCCTTTTCTGGACCCCCACTCCCCGAAAGTCCCATCAGTCACCTTCCCTCCCCCTGTTTTCCCACCCAACCCTTCCCACTTCACTGTTCTGATTTTGCTCTATACTGCTTCACTGAGTCTTTTCAGAACAAGGGGCCACTCCTCCGTTCTTCTGGTACCTCATTTGATGTGTGGATTATGTTTTGGGTATTCCAGGTTTCTAGGTTAATATCCACTTATTAGTGAGTGCATACCATGATTCATCTTTTGAGTCTGGGTTACCTCACTTAGTATGATATTCTCCAGCTCCATCCATTTGCCTAAGAATTTCATGAATTCATTGTTTCTAATGGCTGAATAGTATACCATTGTGTATATATACCACATTTTTTGCATCCACTCTTCTGTTGAGGGATACCTGGGTTCTTTCCAACTTCTGGCAATTATAAATAGGGATGCTATGAACATAGTGGAGCATGTGTCCTTATGACATGCTGGGGAATCTTTTGGGTATATTCCCAGGAGTGGTATAGCAGGATCTTCTGGAAGTGAGGTGCCCAGTTTTCAGAGGAACTGCCAGACTGATTTCCAGAGTGGTTGTACCAATTTGCAACCCCACCAGCAGTGGAGGAGTGTTCCTCTTTCTCTACATCCTCGCCAACACCTGCTGTCTCCTGAATTTTTAATCTTAGCCATTCTGACTGGTGTAAGGTGAAACCTCAGGGTTGTTTTGATTTGCATTTCCCTAATGACTAATGAAGTTGAGCATTTTTTAAGGTGTTTCTCTGCCATCCGAAGTTCTTCAGGTGAGAATTCTTTGTTTAACTCTGTACCCCATTTTTTAATAGGGTTGTTTGGTTTTCTGGAGTCTAATTTCTTGAGTTCTTTATATATATTGGATATTAGCCCTCTATCTGATGTAGGATTGGTGAAGATCTTTTCCCAATTTGTTGGTTGCCGATTTGTCCTTTTGATGGTGTCCTTTACCGTACAGAAACTTTGTAATTTTATGAGGTCCCATTTGTCAATTCTTGATCTTAGAGAATTAATTGTTTTTAATTGCTGAATAGTACTTCATTGTGTATATATACCACAATTTTTGTATCCGTTTCTTCATTGAGGGATACCTGGGTTCTTTCCAGCTTCTGGCTATTATAAGTAGAGATGCTATGAACATTGTGGAACATGTATCCTTTACATGCTGGGGAATCCTCTGGGTATATGCCCAGAAGTGGTATAGCAGGGTCCTCTGGAAGTGATGTGCCCAGTTTTCTGAGGAATGACCAGACTGATTTCCAGAGTGGTTGCACCAATTTGCAACCCTACCAGCAGTGGAGGAGTGTTCCTCTTTCTTCAGATCCTCACCAACACCTCCAGTCTCCTGAGTTTTTAAGCTTAGCCAGTTTGACTGGTATAAGGTGAAATCTCAGGGTTGTTTTGATTTGCATTTCCCTAATGACTTAATGATGTTGAAAAACGATAGCCTTTTCAACAAATGGTGCTGCTTCAACTGGAGGTCAGCATGCAGAAAAATGCAAATCAATCCATCCTTATCTCCTTGTACTAAGCTCAACTCCACATGGATCAAGGACCTCCACATAAAGCCAGACACTCTGAAGCTAATAGAAAAGAAACTGTGGAAGACCCTTGAGGACATTGGTACAGGGGGAAACTTCCTAAAGAGAATACCAATAGCTTATGCTCTAAGATCAAGGATTGACAAATGGGACCTCACAAAATTACAAAGTTTCTGTAAGGCAAAGGTCACCATCAAAAGACAAATCGGCAACCAACAAATTGGGAAAAGTTCTTCACCAACCCTACATCTGACAGAGGGCTAATATCCAATATATACAAAGAACTCAAGAAGTTAGACCCCAGAAAACCAAATAACCCTATTAAAAATGGGGTACAGAGCTAAACAAAGAATTTTCACCTGAAGAACGTTGGATGACTGAGAAGCATCTTATTTTTTTTTTTTTAATAATCACCTGTGTGGTGATATTCTGTTATAGGAATAGAAAATGTACTTAAATCTTTTGGTGGAAAAAATCATAATTAATGGTGCTGTTTTATTCTTCATCTATTGTAACATACAAGCAATGCTGAAAACTGTTAGTGAGAAAGGGATAGAAAGGGAGCACATGCGTGTTAAGTCGTGTGGGCCATAAAGCCATCTCCATTCCCTTCTTTGTCCCTCTTCCTCCTCTTCTCATACCTGCTTTCAGAACAAAGTCTTTATTTTCATGAAAAATTTCTGCTGGTTCAAGTTCATATTCTATTTTGCAAGATACACAGAATTTAATTTTTCAGGATGGTTGAACAAATTTTAATTCTCGAGATAAACTGTCTCTTGTTAGAAAACAACCTCAGGCAAGTATCTCTAACCTGAGTTTTAAAGCAATACTCCTGGTACAATGTGAGGAGGAAACACTTTGCTTTTTCCTTATTGATAAATTTGTAAATAGTTATGAGTTGGGGATAAGCTGCAAGTTGCCTATTTCACAGGAGGTTTTTTGTATTTGCTTCTGTTGGAAGCTTTTCATTCTGTCAGCAAAGAGCTCCAGTTTTGTACTTGATGAGATGCTGTTGCAATGTAAGTCCAAAAAGAGAACATATTGAAATTAAAACCTCTTCAGCTATGTGCTTTGCCAACTCTGGCTCTTCTGCACAAAGGTCATGTCTATTCAGTAAATGAATTTTTTCTGTCCTGTTTTTTTTTCTATAACATTTTTAACAGCACATCTTATACAGATTTGTTTGCAATATGACATGAGATAAGTAGGCAAAATTCATAGAAGATAAATGTTAAATAAACACCAAGGTTAAATTAGTTCATCAGACTTATTCTTATCTCTTTGTTGGAAATCTGGGGACAAACATGGTAAACAATAAACTAGTTTGATTCTCAATGATCTCCACCTATGGAAAGGCAAGTGACAATTAAAGAATTAGAATGGACCATGGTCAGTGCTATGATGATATTATCAGCACATTTTATCCACTGAGGAGAAATCTATCAACTTTGCCATGAGTAGCTGGGTTCCTCTCTGAACCATAAGAAGCTCATGCTCATTCATTCAGAGCAAAAGCCACACTTTTGCTCATTACTTTCCTAAGACTCTGTGATTATATTCTATGTCAAAAGAACAACTTTACATGCAAATTTACCATTGACCTTTTAATCATTATACAAAAGCATCTATTATTATTAGTTTATATATGAACCTCAAGATGCATACTTCTGATGAAACTTTGCTTCAGTGTCCTAACCAGCTAATCAGTATCAATCATCAATCAATAAAGATATCAATACTAGTTAGATCTCTGATCAGAACTAGTTAGAAATGTAATCACATTTTAAACAAGTCAAAACTCTTTATAAATAATACATTTCAGAATAAAATGATAAAATTTGCCTATAGAAGAAAATCAGAAGTTATTTAATGGAGTTGAATTTATAGCAGTGTAAAGGGAGTTGGAGACATTCCTTATAAAGCACAAACTGGAATACTGATACATATGTGTCATAAGATTATATACAGAAATTATGCAGCATTAGGGAAGCAGAGTGATTTCTGGAATAATATTGATGGAGTAGCCTGTCCTGTTGCTGATAAGGGAAATTATGAAAGGGCAGGTGGCTCTATTTGAATGCATAACTGCAGGGCATTAATATATCTGGTAAAGATTATGGAAGGGGCTTTTATTCATTTAGAGTGTTTACATGAAACCTTATTTGGCCAAGTAAAGTAAGTGGATGATAAAGAGGTAATTTAGGAGTTAAGGTAGGTGTAGGACACATGTCTATGATAACGAAACCCCAAAATGTTCAACAAAAAGAGGGAACATTTAAAGACCATTTTGTCAAATGTCACTCACCATGCTGATAAATGTGTATGTTATAGTTCACTTAATCATTGTAGCTACTGAAGACAGTAGGATACATATTTCTTACTTTTCAAGTACCTTAAGGAAGTTTTAGATGTAATTAATATACTCAAGGTCAGGGAGTAAGGAAGTAGTAGTGATGCATCTATCTTAAGGCTTGTTGGTAGGTATAGAAGATAGAAAATTTACTTCTACACTCCTAAAAGAATTTCTGTGTAGTACTTTGATTAAATTTGCCAAAGAAACTAACAAAAGGTAAACATGTATATTTAATTTAATAAAATTTCACAGACCTTCATGGAGGTGTTCACTAAGCAAATATTTAGCCAAAGCAATGTAAAGAACTTCTAAGGTATATTGAACAAAACAACACACATCAAAAACAATAAATTGAGAAAAATAAGGACAGTTAATTAAGTAAAAGTTATTATGAAAATATAGACTAGCTACCAGGACCAGTTTGACATATTTTTCTTTGCCTCTATCTCTGTAAGGAAAATAAAAATAACCATTTTTTCATGTACAAAAGGAGTACCATTCATACGGTAATATTATCTATTCTACATTACGGAACAGAAAAATTAGAGATCCATTTTTGTTGTGTTTCCAGCTTATTCTAACTCAAAATAAAACCACCTATGTGGCCTGATTTTGTGAGGAATAGAGTATCTATGAGTAAGCTAGTTTCTTGTACAGACAAGACCATGAGTCTACACATGATGGACATGATTTCGCTATACAGCAATGTGTATCCCCTTGCAATTTTTTGTTCTTTAATACTTATTAATGCTTTTTACTTATATAGGTGCTTTGTCTAAAGTTATGTTTGCACACCAATAGAGAGCATCACATTATGTTTTGGATGGTTGTGAGCTACGATTTGTTGGGAATTTAACTCTGGACCTTCGGCAAAACTGACAATGCTCTTAACTACTGAGCTATCTTTCCAGCCCCAAACTTATGTTGATCTTAATTCTAAAACTTTTTTCTGTTAAGTTCTATCATTTATTATAACTAGCTTTATTTTACTTTTTTTAATCCTGCCATTAACCCCTCCTGGTTTGACCTCCTAGAATTTCTCATCTCATTCTTCTTCTCGTTTTCAAGAGGATGACCCTACTACTTTCCCCCCCAACCTGCCAGCCTTTCCTGTTGCCTGGGGCTTAAAGTCTCTCTAGGGTTAGGCATGTCTTCTCCCACTGATGCCAGACCAGGCAGTCCTCTGCTATATATGTGTCAGGGGCCTCAGACAGCTTATGAAAAGTGCCTGATTGGTTCCTCATTGTCTGAGAGATCTCAGGGATCTAGGTAAGTTGAAACTGCTGGTTTTTCTATGGGGTCATCTTCCTCCTCAGTTTCTTCAAGCCTTTCCATAATTCAATAAAAGTGGTCCACAAATTCACTCCAATGGTTGTGAGTAAGTATCTGTGTCTATCTCAGTCAGCTGCTTGTTGGGCATCTCAGAGGACACTCATGCTAGGCTCCTGTCTGTAAGCACACTGTAGTATCAGTAATAGTGCCAGGTATTGGAGCTTCTCCTTGAGATGAACCCAAAGTTAAGCTAGTCTCTGTTCTCTCTTTCCCTCAGTCTCTTCTTCAGTTTTGTCCCTGTAGTTCTTTTAGACGGGAACAATTTTGGGTCAAATTATTTGACTATGGGATGGCAAACCCATGCCTCCACTGGATTCCCTGTCTTTCTACTGAAAATGGTCTCTACAAGTTCCCTCTTACCACTGTTGGGCATTTCATCTAAGCTCCCTCCCTTTGAGTTCTGAGAGTCTCTCACCTCCGAGGTGTCTTGTACATTCTAGAGAGTCCTCCTACCTCCTACCACCTGAGGTTGCCTATTTCTATTAATGCTTTTATCCCCTTGGATGCTCTTTTATTATTAACAATTAATTTTTCGGGTCACTTAGGTAGACTATCATGTCATCTGCAAATAATGATAGTTTGACTTCTTCCTTTCCAATTTGTATCCCTTTGACCTCCTTATGCTGTCGAATTGCGTGAGCTAGTACCTCAAGTACAATATTGAAAAGATAAGGAGAGAGGGGGCAGCCCTGTCTAGTCCCTGATTTTAGTGGGATTGCTTCAAGTTTCTCTCCATTTAGTCTGATGCTGGCTACCGGTTTGCTGTATATTGCTTTTACTGTGTTTAGGTATGGGCCTTGAATTCCTGTTCTTTCCAAGACTTTAAGCATGAAAGGATGCTGAATTTTGTCAAATGCTTTTTCAGCATCCAATGAAATGACCATGTGGTATTTTTCTTTGAGTTTGTTTATGTAGTGGATTGCATTGATGGATTTCCGGCTATTGAACCAACCCTGCATTCCCGGGATAAAGCCTACTTGATCATGGTGGATGATTGCTTTGATGTGTTCTTGGATTCGGTTGGCAAGAATTTTATTGAGTATTTTTGCATCGATGTTCATAAGGGAAATTGGTCTGAAGTTCTCTTTCTTTGTTGGATCTTTGTGTGGTTTTGGTATCAGCGTAATTGTGGCTTCGTAGAAGGAATTGGGTAGTGTTCCTTCTGTTTCTATTTTGTGGAATAGTTTGAAGAGCATTGGTGTTAAGTCTTCTTTGAAGGTCTGATAGAATTCTGAACTGAAACCATCTGGTCCTGTGCTTTTTTTGGTTGGAAGACTTTCTATGACTCCTTCTATTTCTTTAGACGTTATGGGACTGTTTAGATGATCTATTTGGTCCTGATTTAATTTTGGTATTTGGTATCTGTCAAGGAAATTGTCCATTTCCTCCAGATTCTCCAGTTGTGTTGAGTACAGGCTCTTGTAGTAGGATCTGATGATTTTTTGGATTTCCTCAGTTTCCGTTGTTATATCTCCCTTTTCATTTCTAAGTTTGTTAATTTGGATACTTTCTCTGTGCCCTTTGGTCAGTCTGGCTAAGGGTTTATCTATCTTGTTGATTTTCTCAAAGAACCAGCTCCTGGATTCGTTAGTTCTTTGTACGGTTCGCTCTGTTTCCAATTGATTGATTTCGGCCCTGAGTTTGATGATTTCCTGTCTTCTACTCCTCCTGGGTAAATTGGCTTCTTTTTGTTCCAGGACTTTCAGGTGTGTCGTTAAGCTGCTAGTGTATGCTCTCTCCATTTTTCTTTTTGGAGGCACTCAGGGCTATGAGTTTACCTCTTAGCACTGCTTTCATTGTGTCCCAAAGATTTGGGTATGTTGTGCCTTGATTTTCATTAAATTCTAAAAAATTCTAAATTCTAAGAAATTTGTCTGATTTTTTTCTTTATTTCTTCTTTGGTCAAGGTGTCATTGAGTAGAGTATTATTCAGCCTCCATGTGTATGTGGGCTTTCTGTTGTTTTTGTTGCTATTGAAAATCACTCTTACACCATAGTGATCTGATAGGAGGCAAGGGGTTAGTTCAATCATCTTATATTTGTTGAGGTCTGCCTTGTGTCCAATTATATGGTCAATTTTGGAGAAGGTATCATGAGGGGCTGAGAACAGCTGATAAACAACTTCAGCAAAGTGGCAGGTTATAAAATCAACACAAGCAAATCAGTGGCCTTCCTATACTCAAAGGATAAGCAGGCTGAGAAAGAAATTAGGGAAATGACCGCATTCACAATAGCCACAAACAGTATAAAGTATCTTGGCGTGACTCTTACCAAACATGTGAAAGATCTTTATGACAAGAACTTCAAGACTCTGAAGAAGGAAATGGAAGAAGACCTCAAAAAATGGGAAAACGTCCCATGCTCATGGATCGGCAGAATCAATATAGTTAAAATGGCCATTTTGCCTAAAGCACTATACAGATTCAATGCAATACCCATCAAAATCCCAACTCAATTCTTCACAGAGTTAGAAAGAGCAATTAACAAATTCATCTGGAATAACAAAAAACCCAGGATAGCTAAAACTATTCTCAGCAACAAAAGAAATTCTGGGGGAATCAGTATCCCTGACCTCAAGCAATACTACAGAGCAATAGTGTTAAAAACTGCATGGTATTGGTACAGTGACAGGCAGGCAGATCAATGGAACAGGATTGAAGATCCAGAAATGAACCCACACACCTATGGCCACTTGATCCTCGACAAAGGGGCTGAAAACATCCAATGGAAAAAAGATAGCCTTTTCAACAAATGGTACTGGTTCAACTGGAGGTCAGCATGCAGAAGAATGCGAATTGATCCATCCTTATCTCCTTGTACTAAGCTCAAATCAAAATGGATCAAGGACCTCCACATAAAACCAGACACTCTGAAGCTAATAGAAAAGAAACTGGGGAAGACCCTTGAGAACATTGGTACAGGGAGAAAATTTCTGAACAGAACACCAATCGCGTATGCTCTAAGATCAAGAATTGACAAATGGGACCTCATAAAATTACAAAGTTTCTGTACGGTAATGGACACCATCAAAAGGACAAATCGGCAACCAACAAATTGGGAAAAGATCTTCACCAATCCTACATCAGATAGAGGGCTAATATCCAATATATATAAAGAACTCAAGAAGTTAGACTCCAGAAAACCAAACAACCCTATTAAAAATGGGGTACAGAGCTAAACAAAGAATTCTCACCTGAAGAACTTCAGATGGCGGAGAAGCATCTTAAAAAATGTTCAACTTCATTAGTCATTAGGGAAATGCAAATCAAAACAACCCTGAGATTTCACCTTACACCAGTCAGAATGGCTAAGATTAAAAATTCAGGAGACAGCAGGTGTTGGAGAGGGTGTGGAGAAAGAGGAACACTCCTCCACTGCTGGTGGGGTTGCAAATTGGTACAACCACTCTGGAAATCAGTCTGGCAGTTCCTCTGAAAACTGGGCACCTCACTTCCAGAAGATCCTGCTATACCACTCCTGGGCATATACCCAGAGGATTCCCCACCATGTAATAAGGATACATGCTCTACTATGTGCATAGCAGCCCTATTTATAATTGTGAGATGCTGGAAAGCACCCAGGTATCCCTCAACAGAAGAGTGGATGCAAAAAATGTGGTATATCTACACAATGGAGTACTATTCAACCATGAGAAACAATGAATTCATGAAATTTTTAGGCAAATGGATGGAGCTAGAAAACATCGTACTAAGTGAGGTAACCCAGACTCAAAAGGTGACTCATGGTATGCACTCACTAATAAGTGGATATTAACCTAGAAAATTGGAATACCCCAAACATAATCCATATATCAAATGAGGTACAAGAAGAAAGGAGGAGTGGCCCCTTGTTCTGGAAAGACTCAGTGAAGCAGTATAGGGCAAAACCACAACGGGGAAGTGGGAAGGGGTGGGTGGGAAGACAGGGGGAGAGAAGGGGGCTTATGGGACTTTTGGGGAGTGGGGGGCTAGAAAAGGGGAAATCATTTGAAATGTAAATAAAAATTTATCAAATAAAAAATTAAAAAACAAAAAAAATTAATTTTTCTATCCTAGATTTTTTGTTTTTCCATATGAAATTGAGAATTGCTCTTACCAACTCAGTGAAATCTTGAAGGGGATTATATTGAACCTATAGATTGACTTTGGTAAGATGGCCATTTTACTATCTTAATTCTACCAATCCATTAGCATGGGAGATCTCTCCATCTTTTGAGGTCTTCTTTGAATTGTTTTTTCAGGGATATCAAGCTCTTGTCATACAGATATTTCACTTGCTTAGTAAGAATTTCTCCAAGATATTTTATACTATTTATGGCTATTCTAAAGGGTGTTTCCCTAATTTCTTTCTTGGCCTGTTTATCATTTTTGTAAAGAAAGGCCACTGATTTTCTTGAGTTAAATTTATATCCAGCCACTTTACTGAAGTTGTTTATCAGACTTTTTGATAAGTTAAGATTTGAGGATTACTCAGAATAAGAAAGGTAAAAGAGAATTGTCTATAGCTTCTTCATTATAAGGAACTTTGTGTGATCACTTATTATTATGGTGAATTAAAGCATAAACATAATCAGCACTTTGTCTCTCAGAATAAAATAATTTGCTTAGTTTGGAATGGATTTATTTTTATTGATTTTCATCAATAGTGAACTCTGTACTTTGCAGTACAATAATCAACTTTTAGTTTTCTATTGGATATGAAGGAGACAGAAGATTCAGTTTTCCCTCACAGTTTTTTGTAGTTCGATATAAACAATGTGTGTGTATGTGTGTATGTACTAAATAACTATATCTATTCTTGTATACATATACCTGTATGACATATAAAAATTTGTATATATAAATTTGAACAGGTAACCATGCACAAATATGTGCATATATGTACATATCTTAAAAAGTATATACAAGTAATAAAAACAAAAACAGCAAGAATTACTAAGAACAAGTTCCCACATGCTGAGAGGCATAAGGCTTCTCTGAACTGATGCTTTATGTGTTCCTAAAACCACAGGAGAACAAAGCATGTGTAGCTTATCTCCAAAGGCTTTCTTTATTCATAGCTGTTGAATAGTAGCAATAGCTTTTGTTATAACTGTACCTCATCTGCATTTGGGAACTGAAAAATAATGTTCAAATTCTATGATAAAAATTACCAAAAATTTCCTGTCTTTTGAGGTTCATAAAGGGCTTCACCAAAAGCCATGTTTTTAATTCCCCAATTTTCGTTCTGATTGAAAGATGCTATTTTTATGTTATTTCTTTTGCCGCTATCAAAATGGAAATGTGCTTGGATATTTCTTCTCCATGTGCTAAAAATAACAAAGTCCTATATCTTAAATATTGCATTTAAAACTTTACAATTGTGAAATATTTAGTGAGATTGTAAAATTATCTCAAAGACTCCCTGACACTTGTATAATTTAGGCCGAGGACATATTCTGCACCAAGAGATTTTTGATCTTTGCATACCTGTCACTTCACTGAATGGTACTGGTTTGGGGATACTGGATTAATGTGTCTGCCAGAATATTCAGAGTGAGGAACAAATGTCAAGTGACATGTACCAACATGCCGATTTCAAGAATCCATTAACATCTTTCCTCTCAGCTTTCATCTACAATTCCAAAGGGTCCGACCCAGAGGCACATGCATTTTTTTCCTGAATTAAGTATTAGAATTTAAGAAATAAGATTTCAGACATGGAAACTTCATTTAATTGAAGAAGTTAGTGACAATAGAGCTATTTGATTTACAGTTCGTAACACTTAAAACTTGTGCAACAGATTCCCAAGTATCTCTAAATTATTGTTATTAACTAAAATAGATATATATTTAATTATTTTGTAGCTTAAGTTATTTAAGAATAGATTTTCCCATTTTTTACAAAACACTGAATCTAATATGATTTGTAAATGAAAAATTCAGAAGTTATTCAATTAATTCAGGTACCAGGACCACAGTAGGCAAAGAATTTTTAGTATATAAAATTAAGGAGGAGTTACTGGGATGGTTCCACCTGAAACAGCAAAACAAAGAAATTCTGACTTTTATCTTAATTTTCTTGATTAAGATAATATAAATAATTACTGATAAACAGATGCATGGTTACCAAGAAGATGAACTGATCGATCATAGAGAAGCAGGGTTGGTAAATACTGACCTCTTTTTCTTTGGGTAATCAAACACTACCCAATTAAGCTAATGTACAGAACCTTAGTTTATGACCTTATCCACTGGAAATCACAGTAAAGTTACATCCTATAGAGCAGGATATACAACCACCCTTTGTAAATCTGACACATGCTTAATCAATAGATGTTCAGTTGTTTGAAAGTGCAATTTTACCTAAACATTTGATTTGAGATGATGGACCTTACTCTGCATATCATTCAGAGAATTAGAACTCTAGACTTATATTTGTATAAATCACATGGAAAAGGCATTATCTGAGACTTTCTGTTTTCCATTTTCTCACAGAGGCATACAAAATGGGCACTTGCAAAGCAATCTAAAAGCATTTTTTCATTAGCATCTTCTCTAGCTCTCTTTCCATTTGTCTCTATAAATATAATCCACTCATACTCCATATATTGTTACTCCTGATGTTTCTTCAAAAACCATCCAGGGTCATTTTGAAGTGAATAATTTTTTTCTGAATGCTTAATGTTACTATTTTAACAGTGTAAATTAAATCATGTAATTTTATACAATTATACATTTGTTTGGGAAAACCTGGCTTGAGAATGAAAGAAGAGTTCTTGCTAAATGAAGCACTCAACTATAGGAACTGGGGAGTATGTAGATGTCATGATATAGTTAAGGTTCAGAGCAAAAAAAATTATAGAGTCATATAAAGCATGTAGAATTGAGTGTCTAGATCATTTCAGCAAGGTTTTTTGATGGTTTGTGTGTATGTGTGGGTTGTACATGTGTATTCATGTGCTAGTACACATGCATATGTAGGCTCAAGGTTCATATGTAGAATCATCCCTCCTTGATTATTATTCCACATTATATAATCAAGTATGCTCTCAGTCAAAACCAGAACTTGCAAGTATTGTTTGTCTAGCAAGTCAGCTTGCTCTAGAGAGTCCCTGTCCTGTCACCTGAGGCTGGAATCACAATAAGGCTATCATGCCCATAGTGGATTCACATTACACTTGAAATCTGAACACAGATCCTCAAGCTTTCATGGCTAGAGTTTAGTACTGAAGCCCACTAATCAGTTTGAAGAGTGTTTCAACACCTGTTAAATTTAATCAGCTCTGCTAGACTCTTACAGAGTACTTACATTGAGCAGAAGGCAGAAAAGCACCACGTATTAGAGGAATAATATAAAGGACGATGCCAGATGTCATAATGAACATTGTTGAAATACACTTTCCTTTCTTTTCCTCAATGCAGAGGGTTATGAGTTGCTCATACTCTTCTTAAGGTTCAGAATCTTGCCCCACAGTGAGAAAATTTGTTCCTACATTGTACCTATATTAGAAGATAGGCGTGCTGGTTAGTTTTATGTCAATTTGATATAAGCTAGAACCATTTTAGAAGGAAAGATAATTTAAAAAATGTGCTAATCAGATTGGCAATTTGATATAAGCTAGAACCACTTTAGAAGGAACGATAATTTAAAAAAATGTGCTACTCAGATTGGCCCATAGGCAACCATTGGTATACTGTTTTAATTGATGATGGATGTGGAAGATTCCAGCTCACTGTGGGCAGTTCCACTCCTGGGCTTGTGGTCCTGTGTGTTATAAGAAAGCAGGCTGAGCAAGCCATGAAGAATCCTGAAGTAAGTAAAACTCTTCCATGGCCTCTGATTCAGTTCTTGCCTCCTGATTGTCTTGGTTATTTTTCAATTACTGTGACAAAACACTATGTCAAAATAAACTTGTATTTGAAAGCATTTGATTGGGATAATGGTTTCAAGGTGTTTGAGTCCATGCTGGTAGAAAAAGGCATGACTGCAGGAAAAGTGTGTGTGTGTGTGTGTGTGTGTGTGTGTGTGTGTGTGTGTGTGTGTGTTTGGGTGATACCAACTACCAACACTGGAAATAGAATGAGTCTTTTAAAACTGTAAAATGGCTATCAGTGACACACCTCATAAAAAGGCTGTACTTCCTAATCCTTTTGAAACAACTCCACCAGTTGTAAAAGGTATTTAAACATGTGAACCTATAGCAGCTATAACCTGTCTCATCCAAACTACCACAAAGTTTCTGCCTTGTCTTCTCTGGTTGTTGTATTACTATAAACTTTAAAAAGATATAAGGCCCTCCCAAAATTGCTTTTTTCCATACTGTTTTACCACATTCGTACATATATAAGACAATAGTCATATGGCCTAGGCTCAAATACTCTCAGGACTTAAAATCTAAAACGTGAAAAGCAAGTATCTATGTGTGTGTGATGGTTAACATTGACCATCAATTTGCCAGTCTATACAATTCTTTAGGAGCCAAATTTTTAGTTATGTCTATGGGGGAATTTCTAGAAACGGCCAAATAAATTGAGACGATATACCCTAAATGTGCCCTCAATTTCATTGGCTGGTGTTTTATTAATTTTATTAATTATTAAGGTATGTGTTCCTTCATACCTTAATGATTGATGTTTCTGAATGAAACACTATACACACACACACGCGTGCATGCACACACACACACACACACACACAGCATCTTTATATTTAATATTCTTTACGCAGCACAACAGCTGGGCAACTGGCTAGCCTCCTTGCCACTAGAATCTTCCAATGATAACTTCTAGTTAAACTTTACTAATTTCTGTGTTCCATCTTGGCTGCTCTGTATTGTCTTGGTCATATATTCTTGGCCAACAGTCCAGAGAACCCTCCTTGCTTCTCTATCCCATGGCAACTTCTATGTCTCCCTTTTTCCATACTCTCATAAAGCAAGTCCACTTGCCTTGTTCTCCCTGATCTCACACCTGGGAAATCCTAAAACCCTGCCTCTGTCTGTCCTTCCCAGCTATTGGATGCTCACATCTTTATTTACCAGTCAGAACCAACTAGGGGCGGGTACCCAGAAGCTAAGTGCAAGCCCTCTTATACAAAGAGTTTTGGGGAAACATAATTAGCATTCATAATACAAGCAGCTACTTGCTTGAATCTCAAACTGAAAGAGAGGAGAGTGAAGTGAGTATGGGAATTCATCTCTGTATGCTTCCCCAAATGCAGATGCAATGTGACCAGATGACTTACTCTTCTGCCAACAGGATATATTATATCCAAACCTGTGAATCAAAAGAAATGTTTCCCTCATTAAGTTTCTTTCGGTAGGCATTTCTTGAGGACAACAGGTAACTAAAACGAAGTAGTTTCTTTTTTTTTAATATTTTTATTTTCTATATTCTTTGTTTATATTCCAAATGATTTCCCCTTTCCCAGATCCCTCCTCCCCATATGTCCCATAAACCTTCTTCTCTCCACCCATTCTCCAATCACCTCACTCCTTTTTCTCTGTCCTTATATTCCCCTCCAATGCTAGATCAATCCTTTCCAGGATCAGGACCCTCTCCATACTTCTTCATGGGAATCATTTGTTATATGATTTGTGCCTTGGGTATTCAGAGCTTCTGGGTTAATTAATATCCACTTATCCAAGATTGCATTTCATGTGTATTCTTTTGTGATTGGGTTACCTCACTTAGGATGATATTTTCCAGATCAAACCATTTGCTTAAAAATGTTGGGAAATTCATTGTTCCTAATTGCTGAGTAGTATTCCATTGTGTAAATACACCACATTTTCTGTATCCATTCCTCCTTTGAGGGACATCTGGGTTCTTTCTAGCTTCGGGCTATTATAAATAAGTCTGCTATGAACATAATGGAGCATGTCAGGAGACAGCAGGTGTTGGGGAGGATGTGGAGAAAGAGGAACACTCCTCCACTGCTGGTGGGGCTGTAAGATGGTACAACCACTTTGGAAATCATTCTGGTGGTTCCTCTGAAAACTGGACATGACACTTCTGGAGGACCCTGCTATACCTCTCCTGGGCGTATACCCACAGGATTCCCCAGCATGCAACGAAGTAGTTTCTAATTATGCCAATGAGTTAGGGATCAAGACTGTTGGTGTAAGAGCCAATACTGAGATACAGAAGCCTATCTCTTTTGGATTTCATATAGGGGTATCTCTGTTGGTTCTCACAACTAAGTGTCATCACCCAAAGTTTTCTTGATGGAGTTCTTCCTTAACCTCTCTGGAGTTTCCTTTTCTTGGTTTATTCCCTTCTCTGGTTCTGATTATCTTTTATTACTTCTATAAACTATTGGAACTGTCACAACAACACATGTCCAGTGTGCATATTTATAACTAAAAGCATTTATTATTAATCTAAGCATATATATTTATTATTGATATAACCAGATATTCAACATTAGCATAGTGAATACAAATTTGTCTATTTCATTCTTACATTTTGAAATAATTTTTACAGTACTTGAAAATGAGATTGTTCTGTAATTTTAAAAATTACAGGACTGGAACAATGGCTTTGCAGTTAAAATAATTTACTATAGCATAAGACCTGGATTTATATGCCATTTATATACCCATTCTAGACAGTTCAAAACTGTCTGTAAGTCCAGTTCTAATGAGGTTCCTTGGCTTCTGAGCTTCTGACACATACTCACCCAATGCATATAAACTCACATAGATACACATACATATGCACAATAAATAAATATTTAAAACAATTGCATAGTAAATTGTTTGTATATACATGTCTTCAGATCAATGAGAATTTACAGAATTAATATCTTCAAAAATTCTTTAACATATGAAAATTAATCTTCTAATTTGTGAGCCATTTTTACATCAAAACATTAATGTATTGAGTATTTGACATTTCAGAACAATGTCTATAGCTTTAATATATCAAGCACTATAGTTTTGTGTATTTTTCCTTTCAAAGTTACGCAAATATTCACAATATTCTGATGACTTTTAAAGATCTTGTTGTGAATGAAAATAGTTGGTATCAAAGACATGCAACACAATTTGACTCTAGAGCAGTTTTTTCAAAAGAATTATCGAAATTTATAACCAAGCACTACATCCTGAATGAATACTATAAACCCAAAATAAATATAAATCATTTCATTCTTCATAATTATTAAAGTATATGTTTTAGTCTGGGTTTTACTGCTATAAACAGATACTATTACTGAGATTACTCTTACAGAGGACATTTAACAGAGTTTGGATTACAGGTTTAGAAGTTCAGTCCATTATCATCAAGGCAGGAGCATGGCAGCATCCAGGCAGGCATGGAGCTGGAGAAGCTGAGAATTTTACATTTCTACCCAATGCAAGCCAGGAGCATACTAACTTCAACATGGCTAGGAAGAGGGTCTCCAAGCCCACACCCACAGTGACACTCTTACTCTAACAAGGCCACACCTTCCAATAGTGCCACTCCCTGGCTTAGGTACATTCAAGCCACTATAGCATGCTACATAAACAAAAAGTTAAATTCACATACGAAGTTGTTCATTTTGTGCTTGGCTTCAACATACTTTTCTTTGGTTACTGTACTATCTAACACAGTGACTAACTCATCTTAGCTATTTAATATGTACTGAGGAGGAGAATGAGCAAATCCAATATTTTTTGCTCAGTTAATAACTTTATTTAAATAGACATATCTAAATTGAGAAGTATTTTCTTTAGCATAACTTCCTTAAACATCATTCTCATTATATTTGAATGTATTTGAAAATAAATATCTATATATTTTAGTTTCATTAGCCAGAGTATTACTGTCTATCAAAGTGATGAAAGTACCTGAAAAATAAAAATTCAAAAATTATGAATATTTGGAATGTAATATCTAAGGAAATGTATCTGTTTTAATTGTTATGAGCCCATAGAGTATTCAAAGGATATTGTCCTAGGAGTATGTATTAACTACTTGTCTCCTTGCTGTTACAAAACAGATTGCAAAAGAAAATTTGAAGGAAGAAGGGACTATTTTGGCTCATATATTTGTGTACAGTCCAACACAGTGGGGAATTCATGGCTGCAGGTGCAGATCACATTTTCTCTATAATCAGAAATCAGAAAACCATAAATATTATGTTGAGAAAATTTTCCTCTTTTAAATTCAGTCTGAGGCCCCAGTCAATGGAATGGTCTTGGTCCCAGATAAGGTCCTTTTCCTCCCTGAATTTATTGAGTCCAGGCAATTCTTCATATGTATGCAATCTAATCTAGAAACAACTTCATAGAATTTGCAAAGAGGCTTCTCACCTAGAGGGTTCTAGATCCTGTTAAATTTGCAATCAATATAACCCATTACAGTGGGTGACAGGTCTTATCTATGGGATGGAAATGGAAATAAATAAGAAAGAAACACAGTGTTTTAAATGTTAACTTTCTCCATTGTGTAAATATACCACATTCTTTTTTGTATCCATTCCTCTGTTGAAGGACATCTAGGTTCTTTCCAGCTTCTGGCTACTACAAATAGGGCTGCTATGAACATAGTGGAGCATGTGTCCTTATTGCATGCTCAAGAATCCTCTGGATATATGCCCAGTAGTGGTATAACAGGGTCCTAAGGAAGTGACATGCCCAGTTTTCTGAGGAACCGCCAGACTGATTTCCAAAGTGGTTGTACCATCTTGCAATCCCACCAGCAGTGGAGGAGTGTTCCGCTTTCTCCACATCCTCGCCAACACCTGCTGTCTCCTGAGTTTTTGACCTTAGCCATTCTGACTGGTGTGAGGTGAAATCTCAGGGTTGTTTTGATTTGCATTTCCCTAATGATCAATGATGTTGAACATTTCTTAAGGTGTTTTTCAGCCCTCCGGTGTTCTTCATGTGAAAATTCTTTGTTTAGCTCTGTACCCCACATTTTAATGGGGTTATTTGGTTCTCTGGGTTCTACTTTCTTGAGTTCTTTGTATATATTAGATATTAGCCCTCTGTCAGATTTAGGGTTGGTGAAGATCCTTTCCCAGTCTGTTGGTTGACGTTTTGTCCTTTTGACGGTGTCCTTTGCCTTACAGAAACTTTGTAGTTTTATGAGGTCCCATTTGTCAATTCTTGATCTTAGAGCGTAAACTATTGGTGTTCTATTCAGGAACTTTTCCCCAGTGCCCATGTCCTCCAGGGTCTTCCCCAGTTTCTTTTCAATTAGTTTCACTGAGTCAGGTTTTATGTGGAGGTCCTTGATCCATTTGAAGTTGAGCTTGGTACAAGGAGATAAGAATGGATCGATGCGTATTCTTCTGCATGCTGACCTCTAATTGAACCAGCACCATTTGTTGAAAAGACTATCTTTTTTCCACTGGATGCTTTCAGCCCCTTTGTCGAAGACAAAGTGACCATAGGTGTGTTGGTTCATTTCTGGGTCTTCAATCCTATTCCATTGATCCGCTTGCCTGATATTGTACCAATACCATGCAGTTTTTATCACTATTGCTCTGTAGTAGAGTTTAAACTCTAGGATATTGAATCCCCCTGAAGTTCTTTTACTGTTGAGAATAGTTTTAGCTATCCTGGGTTTTTTGTTATTCCAGATGAATTTGAGAATTGCTCTTTGTAGCTCTACGAAGAACTGGGTTGGGATTTTTATGGGACAAAAAATGTGGAATATTTACACAATGGAGTACCTACTATTCAGCCATTAGAAACAATGAATTCATGAAATTCTTAGACAAATGGATGGAGCTGGAGAACATCATACTAAGTGAGGTAACCCAGTCTCAAAAGATCAATCATGGTATGCACTCACTGATAAATGGATATTAGCCTAAAAACTTTGAATATCCAGGACATAATCCACAAATTAAATGATGTCCATAAAGAATGGAGGAGTGGCCCCTGGTTCTGGAAAGACTCAGTGCAAGAGTATAGGGGAATTCCAGAATAGGGAAGTGAGAAGGGGTGGATGGAAGAATAGGGGGACGGAAGAGGGACTTGCGGGGAGTGGGGACCCAGAAAAGGGGAAATCATTTGCAATGTAAATAAAAAAATAAATGTTAACTTTCAGGTTATCTACACAATGGGAAGTAAAATTGGGAAAAATTATAGCTGAAAAAAAAGAAGAGTAAAGATACATGACAAAGGAGAGTGCTCAACAGCACCACTTCCTATTCAGCTATGAAGTTCTAAGAATTATGAAAACCTTTGTCTAACTTCTATCTCCTCATTTGGAGTCATAGAAGATTCTTTGTGCATAGACACATGTTTATTTCTTTGTGGACAACCAGCAAGCTCTGTAATGGATAGGAATCTTCTTTAAAAGATTTTAAAGCACATTTGAAGACATAGTTCATGCAAGAAAGCCACTTGAAACAGGACATGGTCTGCTTTATTAAAAAAAAAAAACTTGATAATCACTGCACACACCACAGTTGTTTCCTGAGCATAATATATACAGGATAGTTTTAATCTATTTTCTGGTATATCCTTAGCAAGATGATCCATTCTTATATAGTTTGATATTTTTCATAGGTGAGACCATGTAAGACGAAATAGCTCGCAATGGAAGAACTGAAATAAAAATATATTTCTCTGAGTTCTAAAGCTTAGATGTCAAAATCCTGGGTACTAGAGCAGAAGGATTCCAGTAGTGATCCATTTATATTGTACCGATGGCTACCTTCTTCCTGGAACCCTGGCAATGTGGGAAGAATATGGAATAGTCCTACTTCCTACTGTATGGGTACTCATCCCTCCATAGAAGCTCCACTCCTGTAATTTATCTGAAAGCCAATACTTCTTCATATCATCACATTAACAGCAGTTAGGACATTCAGTCTATTATGATGCTATATCAAGTTTTTTTGTTTGCAGCAAAACCCTACTCTATAAACAGATGTTTAGGAATTAACAGATATAACAAAGTTTTTAGTACAACTTCAAGGTAAGGATGGGTCTTGATTTTTTTCAGACAATCCTCTAAATTTACTAAACTATAGGTCTCATTGTGCTCTGTTAAATTATTAAGATAGAATAGGACATGAATTTCTGTATCAACTAAACCCTGTTCTTACTCACAGGGTAAACAATCACTAGAAAATGTATAAATAACCTATTGAAAATCATCCCAAGGTTTATTATACTAAAATAAGAGATATTCACTTTGTTTATAATATTCTGGTGCAGCTATTTAGAGTGGACCCTGCTGTTTGATGCTTACAAGCCAGTCTGGGCTGTGTATATCTCATTGTGTGTATGCATCCAATATTCTCCATGCCCATTCTATCTGAAGCTAATTCCTTACAGGCCTCAGATGACCATTTTTTTCTGTGCTCCAGTATTCTCCTCTTAAGCAGACTAAACAACACGGATTGCATGTCATCTTGAGAGTGAGAAAAACAGCCTATCAGAATGGTGAGACTGAGGCTTGCTGTATATGACACATTGCATTTGTCAAAGCAAATATTGAGGTCAGATCAGCCTATCTCCCCATCTCTCTCAACACCAAACAGTCTATGCAAGGCTCCCAGGACATCTGTTGCAGTCATGGAAACAGGTAGAATGGTTACCCAAATAACTGCAGCAGCTGGGACCTCCTTCGTCCAAGGTGACCAGCAGATGTGAAACTCCTACCCCCATGTACCATCCCAATTTTCTTCCAATCTGGAACTTCTTCGGGACAGATCAGGTTGTCTCTCCATTTCTCTCATCACTGTACAGTCTGCAGGTCTCCTAAGAGATCTGCTGCAGCCAGGCCAGCATCTATAGGGCTCCCCAGAGATCTGCGGCAGACAGTGCAACAATTTGCAAGCCATAAGATCCTGTAGAGATATCATGCACACCCTAAGAAAACGCAAATGCCAGTGGAGACTAATATACCCAGCAAAATTCTCAATCATCATACTTTGATAAACAAAAACAACCTAAGACAACACCAAATTTAAATAATCTGTATCTACTAAGCCAACCCTAAAGAAGTTTCTAGAAGCAAAATTCTAACATAAGGAGAGTAATTACACCAGAGAAAAACAAGAAATCTTACAGCAAACCCAAAAGGAGAACATCACACACACATAATTCTATATCCAAGAACAAACATAACAGGAACTAAGAATCATACATCATTAATACCTTTTTACATCAATGAACTCAATTCCCCAAAAAAAAACGTTAAAATAACAGACTGGGTACACAAGCAGGGTCCAGCATTCAAGAAAAACACAAAGACAGACACTATTTTAGAGTAAAAGGTTAGAAAAAAGTCTTTCAAGCAAATGGTTCCAAGAAAGAAGTGGGAGTTACCATTCTAATATCCAATAAAATAGTCAACCAAAAGTTATCAAAAGAGATGGGGAAGGACACTTCATATTCATCAAACAAAAAATCCACCAAGATGAAATCTCAATTTCCATCATCTATACCCCAAATTCAAGGGTACTCATATTCATAAAAGAAACTTTACTAAAGCTCAAAACACACATTGAACCACAAATAATAGTGGGAGACTTCAACATCCCACTCTTAACAATGTACAGACCATTGAAATTGAAACTAAACAGAGACACATTGAAGCTAATAGAAGTTATGAACCAAATGAATTTAACAGAACATTTCACCCTAAGACAAAAGTGTATACCTTCCCAGCACCTCATGATACCTTCTCCAAAATTGACTATATAATTCATCACAAAATAAATCTCAACAGATACAAGAAGCTAAAAATAATCCCATGAATCCTATGGCATCACCATGGACTAAGCCTAGACTTCAATAACAACAAAAACAACAGAAATCCCACATACCCATGGAAACTGAATAACTGTCTCCTCAATGATAATTTGTCAAGGAAGAAATACAGAAAATACTTTCTAGAATTCAGTGAAAATGAAGACAAACTTATGGGACACAGTGCAAAGAGGAAAATTCATAGGAATAATTGACCTCATAAAGAAACTGAAGAGATACTACATTAGCAAATTAACACCATACCTGAAAGTCTTAGCACAAAAGAAGCAAACCCACTGAAGAGGAGTAGATGGCAGGACAAAAAAATGAAACTCAGGGATGAAATCAGCCAATTAGAAACAAAGAGAACAATACAAAGATTCAACACAACCAAGAGCTGTTTCTTTGAGAAAATCAACAAAATAGATAAATCCTTAGCTGAACTAATTATAGAGCACAAAGTCAGTGTCCAATAACAATAGAAAATGATGAAATTCAAAAACTCATCAGATCTTACTACAAATGCTTTTACTCACTAAAACTGGAAAATCTACATGAAATGGATGACATTTTAGACAGATACCATGTACCAAAGATAAATCAAGAGAAGATACACTATCTAAACAGCCCCATATTCCATACAGAAATAGAAAAACTCATTCAAAACTTCCCAACCAAACAGTAATGGGCCAGATGTCTTTAGAATTCTGCAAGACCTTCAAAGAAGATCTTCAAACTACTCCATATAATAGGAACAGAAAGAACACTAACTAATTCATTCTATGAAGCCACAGTTACACTGATACCTAAACCATATAAAGACACAACAAAGTGAAATTCAAACCAATTTTGCTAATGAATATCAATGCAAAAGTATTCCTTAAAATTCTGGCAAACTGAATCCAAGAGAACCATCAATCACCACAATCAAGTAGGCTTCATCCAAGGGATGCAGGAGAGATTCAATATAAGAAAATCCATTAATATAATCTATCATATAAAGAAACTCAGAAGATAAGATCACATGGTCATCTCATTATATGCTGAAAAAGTTTTTGACAAAATACAAAATCACTTCATGTTAAAAGTATTGGAAAGATCAGGAACCCAAGGCTGTTACCTGTTACCTAAACAGAATAGAAGCAATATATAGCAAATCATCAGCCAATATCAAATTAAATGGAGAGATACTTGTATCTATCCCACTAAAGTCAGGCACATGTCAAGACTCTCTCCTTATCTATTAAGTATAGTACTTGAAGTTATAGTTAGACCAGTAAGACAACAAAAGGAGATAAAGGGATACAAACTCGAAAAGAAAGCAAGGTATCACTATTTGCAGATGATATGATAGTATACATAAGAGACCCAAAAAAGTCTACTAGAGAACTTCTACAGTTAATAAACAACTTCAACAAAGTGGCTGGATATGAAATTAATTCAAACAAATCAGTTGCCTTTCTTTATATAAATGATAAATGGGCTGAGAAAGAAATTATGGAAACAACACACTTCTTAATAACCAAGAATAGTATAAAATATCTTGGAATAACATTTACCAAGCAAGTAAAAGATCCATATGACAAGAACTTGAAATCCCTGAAAAAAGAATTCAAAGAGGTCTGAAGATAGAACTCCCATGCCCATGGATTGACAGGATTAACATAGTAAAAATGGCCATCCTATCAAAAGCAATCTACAGATTCAACTTAATTCCAGTCAAGATTCCAACCCAATTCTTCAAAAACATGAAAAGAGAAATTCTCAGCTTCACATGGAACACCAAAAAACCCAGGGTCATGAAAAGAAAATAATTCTTAACAATAAAAGAACTCCCAGGGAATCATCATCCCTGACCCCAAACTATATAACAGAGCAATAGTGATGAATAGAAATATGCAGCAGTGAGGGGTGAGGGTGGGGAACCACTAGAAAGTACCAGATGCCAGGGAAGTAAGAGGCTCCCAGGACCCAATGAGGATTACAGTAGCTGGTATACCGAACCGAGGTGAGAAAGAACCTGAAAGGATCACTTCCAGTAGATACACATGGTGACCAGTTAAGGGAAGGAGCCACCCATCCATCTTAAAACTTTTAACCCAGAATTGTTCCTGTTTAAAGGAAACACAGTGATAAAACCTGGAGCAGAAACGAAGCAAAGTCCATCCAGAGATTCCCACACCTTGGGATCCATCCCATCAGTGGACAACAAACAAACCCCGACACTATTGCTGATGCCAAGAACTACTTGCAGACAGAAACCCAGTAGGTCTTTTCTCTGAGAGGCTTTATTATCACCTGACTAAGACAGATGTAGATATACATCTAACCATTGGACTGAGCTCAGGGAACCTAATCTAAACGATGGGGAGCGTCTGAAGTAGTTGAAAGGAAATTGCAACACCATAAGAAGAACAACAGTATCATGTAACCAGATCGCTCAGAGTTCTGAGGGACTAAACTACCAACCACATAGTATACATGGCTAGATGTGTCACTCCTGCTACATATGTAGCAGAGGATTGCCTTATCTAACATCAGTGGGAAGGGAGGCACTATAGGGGTGAGGCAGGTGTGTATTGGAGGTTAGGGAGCAGCCTCTTAGAGGAAAAGGGGGGATGGGTGAGGAGGTTTATGGAGGGGAGGTTGGGAAGGAGGACATTTGAAATATAAATAAAATAATCAATAAAAAATACAAAGAAAAAAGAAAAGGCAAATATTGAGGTTAGACCAGATTCCAGGGTTCATCTTTTAAAGCTCTCTACATACAGAAATGATAATTAATTATTCTTTTGTTTCATTGTATTTTGTATTGTTTGGTTTTGTTCTTGATGCTGGGGATTAACTGCATGCACAGGGATGCCTTCAGAAACTACTGTGTTCCCAGCCCAGATGTAAACATTCTCTTCCCACAAATTTTTGGGTATATAATGAAAACTGTGGCTTGACCTTATTAATAATTACCTTATTTATTACCCTGAGAATTTTATAGAATATCATAGTCAGTTCATCTTAAATACTATTTCTGTAGTATGGCCACATATTTTGTGAATTCCCATGGACAGAGAGTATCTGTGTTCAATGATCTTTTCAAATGTCAATATTAAGACAGTAATCTGCTCTTCATAATGGGGTGCAGTTAGTGCAGTCCAAGAAAGAATTAGAATCCATTATACACAATTGAAGTGGACTTTCATTCTGGCTTTAGTGTGCAAACCTAATCAGTTCTGAAAGACATGACTTATTATTTAGTGTGATTTAATTTAAAAGTTCCTATTATGGTGAGTGTAATACCACGAATTTTAATTCATGTTGATAGTGGGTGCATCCAATGCTCATTTACTTATATAAGAAGAAACACTTAAAAAGGAGCCATCATTTTTATCTTTCCACTACTAATTTCCTAATTCCCACAAGTGTACACGGTTCATGATGATTTTCAAAGCATTTGTCTCAAAATTCATTTTTTTCTACCCATTTCTTTGGCCTAAGTTGAATGGGAAATATTTATCAGTTGAGTAGGGATGCTTCATTTCTTACACTGACACTGCCAGGAGTTATTAATTAGTTGTCTGATTTGATACAACCCTGTCCTGCTTATTCTGATGTGTCATTGAAACAGAGCCATTAAAATGAGTGATGTGTGTTATAATTTCATTAGTGCCATCAATAATGCATTACATTTTCCTTTTATAACTTTCCTTCCATGCATAGAAGGGAGTTTCAGCAGAATTGTATGAATTACATTTATAAGATCCAAATAGTTACATATGATGGAAGATAAGCATGAGGATAGAATTAATTTTATGTTAAACAAAATAACTACTGAAACATGTTCAGTTAAATGATATTTTAATTATGTTTGACACCTGTAAATGCCATGCTGTGATACAGGTTTTATTTATGCAAATATGAAAGTGATTTATTGAATTAAAGCAATATTCACCATCATTTGTTCTAAAGGAAATTGTTTCTGAATGGGACTAAAGCAAGCCTGTCTATGTACAGTGTAGACTAAAGAATATTATAAATCCTTGTGATTGTTACCTAGAATTCTCTAGTTTTGTTTTCATGGAAACTTCATGTTTTCCTTTTTTCCTACTCTTATTTTCCTACTCTACAGGTGAATTCTACAAGCTATTAGTTGATTGTCAGATATTGTTAATGTGAAGGGTATCCATCTGTAATTGGAAAGGAAAGAAATTTGAGGTTGTGAATACACTAAAGGCTTTGCAAATTATATTTATCTGAATTTCAATTTTTGTGAGATTGTATGCAAACACTAATAGCTCTTAGTTTAAAACTTCCATTAAAACCATTGAAATAATTGAAACATTTCAAAAGTGTGAAGCATTTCCATATGAAAGTGGTACAATAGTAACTTTGGTCCTCTTAGGCATATAGGGTTAAAAGTTGAATACGTAAGAAAATTTTTATAATAAAGAAATGCCTAAAAGTAATGTATCTAAAGCTATCCTGGGTTTCAGTTTAGCCTTAATCAAATATTCCAAGGAAAATGATAATATGCTATCTTTTCAGTGGAGAGTACAAACAGAGAAATTTGTTATATAAGCAGGAAGCTAAATAGCTTTTATACACAAGAAGAAATTGGAAAATATAAGGTACTTCTAAAAGTCACTAAGCAAAATTGGAATGAAAATATAAGAGTGTTTGGTTATCCCCAGTTTGTTTTCCAAGTAATATAATAAACAAGGTGAAGATGTATTCTGTTATTATAGTAGAGATAAATTTCACTAGCTTACTTCAGCACCACCTACTCATGCTGAAAGTTTTTCTTCAAATTAAGATGAAAGGGCACTTGTCAGCTATATTCATCTAGAATCTCAGTTCCCTGAGTTCTATTCTGGTTTCTATCCAATTTGTATAGAAATGGATATGAGCGTTTATCTTATATAATATCATGCTACAAGTTTTCAGCTTGAATTACATAGCATATGGAAAATGTGTCTTGCTCCTTGTGGAATTTCACAAGCCAAAGCGAAGGTTTCTGTTGACATGGCATGCTTACATTCATTATAAAGGCAGGCTGTGCATTCTCAATAGTTAGGAAATGCAGCTGTTGACATCCATTGATTACATTGTGATGGCCTTGGAGACATTCATGTGTTGTTTTCCAACTTTAAAATCTAATCCAAGCACTTATATTTATGATATTTTAGACATGAAAGTTTTGTGTGGAGTATATGTTTATTATTCCACATAATGTTGTGTTACCACATCTTGCTTATATTTAACCATGTGATCTCTATGAGTAGAAGTATTTAATAACAGCATCTTTAAATTTTTCTTAAACTTTTAGATTCTGGAAATTAGTTTGAATTAAGTTAATCATAATTAAACATGAAATTAACAGAGCAACAAATCCAAATGGATCAAGGACCTCCACATAAAGCCAGACACTCTGAAGCTAATAGAAAAGAAACTGGGGAAGACCCTTGAGGACATCGGTACAGGGAGAAAGTTTCTGAACAGAACACCAATAGCGTATGCTCTAAGAGCAAGAATTGACAAATGAGACCTCATAAAATTACAAAGTTTCTGTAAGGCAAAGGACACCATCAAGAGGACAAATCGGCAACCAACAAATTGGGAAAAGATCTTCACCAATCCTACATCAGATAGAGGGCTAATATCCAATATATATAAAGAACTCAAGAAGTTAGACTCCAGAAAACCAAACAACCCTATTAAAAATGGGGTACAGAGTTAAACAAAGAATTCTCACCTGAAGAACTTCGGATGGCGGAGAAGCATCTTAAAAAATGCTCAACTTAGTTAGTCATTAGGGAAATGCAAATCAAAACAAACCTAAGATTTCATCTTACACCAGTCAGAATGGCTAAGATTAAAAATTCAGGAGACAGCAGGTGTTGGAGAGGGTGTGGAGAAAGAGGAACACTCCTCCACTGCTGGTGGGGTTGCAAATTGTTACAACCACTCTGGAAATCAGTCTGGCGGTTCCTCCGAAAACTGGGCACCTCACTTCCAGAAGATCCTGCTATACCACTCCTGGGCATATACCCAGAGGATTCCCCACCATGTAATAAGGATACATGTTCTACTATGTTCATAGCAGCCCTATTTATAATTGCCAGATGCTGGAAAGAACCCAGGTATCCCTCAACAGAAGAGTGGATGCAAAAAATGTAGCATATCTACACAATGGAGTACTATTCAGCCATTAGAAACAATGAATTCATGAAATTCTTAGGCAAATGGATGGAGCTAGAGAACATCATACTAAGTGAGGTAACCCAGACTCAAAAGGTGAATCATGGTGTGCACTCACTAATAAGTGGATATTAACCTAGAAAACTGGAATACCCAAAACATAATCCACACATCAAATGAGGTACAAGAAGAAAGGAGGAGTGGCCCCTGGTTCTGGAAAGACTCAGTGAAACAGTATTCGGCCAAACCAGAACGGGGAAGTGGGAAGGGATGGGTGGGAGGACAGGGGAAGAGAAGGGGGCTTATGGGACTTTCAGGGAGTGGGGGGGGGCTAGAAAAGGGAAATCATTTGAAATGCAAATAAATTATATCGAATAAAAAAACAAAACAAAAAAAATTAACAGAGCAAAAGGAGAGGATTAAAAATTAAAAATATTATGAAATTTGTTTTTTATTCTACTTAAGTTGGTTTTTATGAAAATAACATACATTTCATACAAAGGATTATGTTTCATATGAATAAAACAAATCCATTAATTTTATCTTTAAAATGACTTGATTATTAATAAGTTTTTCTTATAATATGAGCATCAAATACATGTTTGTCTGCTTGTTTACTGATTTCATTAAGGTTACTGAGTATATTGGCGAAAGGATCACACTCCATTGTGAAAGTCTAATACCATTATCTGTATTATGATAATGTCAACTTTTGTTTGGGTTCCATGATATAGGAGATAATGCATGAGATTTTCCTAGGCATTCTGAGCTTCTGGGCTAATATCAGTGAGTGATTTGTGTCTGGGTTACCCCACTCAGGATGATATTTTCTAGTTCCATCCATTTGCCTGTGAATATCATGAAGTCATTGTTTTTAAGAGCTGAGTAATAATCCATTGTTTAAATGTACCATATTTTCCATACGTAACAGTAGGAGATGGGGAACTGGGGAGTAGCTACTAGAAAGTCCCATATGCCGGGGAAGCAAGAGGTTCCTAGGACCCAACAGGGATGACATTAGTCAAAATACCCAACAAAGAAGAGACCAAACCTGTAAAGACCATAGCCAGTAGATAGGCATGACCCCCACTTGAGGGATGCGACCACCCATCCATCTCAAAAATTTTAACCCAGAAATTGTATCTATCTAAAGGAAATGCAGAAACAAAAAAATGGAGCAGAGACTGAAGGGAAGGCCATTGAGAGACCACCACCAGCTAGAGATCCATCCCACCTGCTGACACCAACCCTGAAACAATCGTGATGGCAAGAAGTTCTTGCTGACAGGAGCCTGTTGTAGCTTTCTACTGAGAGGCTCTGCCAGCACCTGACAAATACAGTACAGATACTCACAGCCAGCCATTGGAGTGAACCTTGGGATCCCAATGGAAGAGTTAGGAGAGGGACTTGAGAAGTTGGAGGGGATTGCTATCCCATAGGAAGAGTAGCAATATCAATTACCCAGATGTCCCAGTGCTCCCAGAGACCAAACCACCAACCAAAGAGTAGACATGTACATGGGTGGGTCTACAGCTGCCACTACATATATTGCACAGGATTGCCTTATCTGGCATCAATGGCAAGGGAGTCCCAAAGTCCTGGAGAGGCTTGATACCTCAGTATAAGGGGACTCTACAGTGGTGAGGCAAGGATGGGGTGATGAGGGGAGGGGTGATAGGATCAGGAAACTTTGGAGAGGAACTGGGAAGGGGGACAGCATTTGGAATATTAAAAATTTAAAATAACTAATAAAAAGGGGAAGAAACCTATACTTATTGAAATTGGGTAAGAGCTCAGCAGTCATCATTTTGCATAGTCATCTGAATCCATAAATAGAAAATAGTTTGCTCATGTAAAAATTTAATACTGAATCCAAGTATACTATCATCTAGAATGTTTTTCTTGCACTGTTCTATATAACTGGTATCAACTTTCCCACTTCCCTGTCCTGTTATTTCCCTACACTGCTGCATCAAGCCTTTCCAGGAACAAGGGCCTCTCTTTTGGTCAAACTTTCACAAGGGGGATTGCTAACCAGTCAATCCATATTCCTTTACTTTTTTTTTGAATGTTGAGTATTGGTGTTAAATAATGATCCATTTTATAAAGAAGTTTTATTACAATAGTCTATAGATTTAACTTTATTCATCCTCCTGTCTTCTCCTTTCTCATTAACCATACTCATTCTCTAAGGTAGTTATCAGTGTCTACTATCAGGTCCTATACATGTATTGAATAAATACTAGGATAACACACAATCTAGCTAATGAATGGGCTAGTGAAAGGGACAATTCTTTTTTTTACTAGATATATTCTTTACTCATATTTCAAATGATTTCCCCTTTCCTGGTCCCTGCCCCCCAAAGTTCCATAACCAATCTCCCCCCCCCCCTGTTCCCCATTAAACCTTTTCCCACTTCCCTATCTTGGTATTCCCCTACACTGCTACATCAAGCCTTTCCAGGACCAAGGGCCTCTCCTCCCTTTGATGTCCAACAAGGCCATCCTCTGCTGCCTATGCATCTGGAGCCATGGGTAACACCAGGTGTACTTTTATTGATGATTTTGTTCCTGGAAGCTCTGTGATTACTAGGTGGCTCATATTGTTGTTCCTCCTATGGCTCTGCACATACTGTCAGCTCCTTGGGTCCTTTCTCTAGCTCCTCCATTGGGGACCAGGTACTCAGTTCAACTGGCTGACTGAGAGTGTCCCCCTCTGTATTGTCATGCACTCGAAGAGGCTCCTAGGTAACAACTATATCCAGCTCTGGTCAGCAAGTACTTGTGGGCATCTATAATACTATCTGGGTTTTGTAACTATATATGTGATGGATCACTAGGTGATGTAGTCTCTGGATGATCTTTCCCTCAGACTCCACTCCATACTTTGTCCTGTATCTCTGTCTTTGGGAATTTTGTTCCCCCTTCTAAGAAGGACCAGAGTATCCTCAATTTGTTATTCCTTCTTCTTGACTTCATTTGATATGTGAATTTTGTACTTTCTATTCTAAGCTTCTGGGCTAATATCCACTAATCTGGGAGTGAATACCATGTGTGTTCATTGTGATTGGTATACCTCACTCAGGATATTTTCCACTTCTACCCATTTACCTAAGAATTTCAGGAATTCATTGTTTTTAATTGCTGAGTAGTATTCCCTTGTGTAAATATACCACATTTTCTGTATCCATTCTTCCTTTGAGGGACATCTGGGTTCTTTCCAACTTCTGGCTATTATAAATAAGCCTACTATGAACATAGTGAAGCATGTGTCCATATTACATGTTGGAGAATCCTCTGGGTATATGCCCAGGAGTGGTATAACTGAGTCCTCTGGTGTTAATTTACCCAGTTTTCTAAAGAACCTCATTTCAAGAGTGGAATTACCAGCTTGCAATCCCATCAGCAGTGGAAGAGTATTCCTCTTTCTAGACATCCTTGCCAGCACCTGCTCTCTCCTGAGTTTTTGATCTTAGACATTCTGACTGGTGTGAGGTGAAATCTCAGTGTTGTTTTGATTTTTAATTTTTTTTATTTACTATAGTCTTTGTTTACATTCCGAATGCTTTCCCTTTCCTGGTTCGCCCCTCCCCATCGGTCTTATAAGCCCTCTTCCCTCTGCCCATTTCCCAATCACCCGCCTCCCATTTCTCTGTCCTGGTACTCCCCTATAATGCTGGATCAAGTCTTTTTAGAACCAAGGCCCTCTCCTTCCCTCTTCTTGGGTATCATTTGATATGCTAGTTGTGTCTTAAGAATTCAGAGCTTCTGGGCTAATTAATATCCATGTATCGGTGATCCCATTCCATGTGTATTCTTTTGTGATTGGGTTAGCTCACTTAGGAAGATATTTTCCAGTTCCAACCATTTGCCTAAGAATTTCATGAATTCATTGTTTTTAATTTCAGAGTAGTATTCCATTGTGAAAATATACCACATTTTCTGTATCCATTCCTCCATTGAGTGACATCTGGGTTCTTTCCAGATTCTGGCTATTATAAATAGGGCTACTATGAACATAGAAGAGCATGTATCCTTATTACATGCTGGGGAATCTTCTGGGTATATGCCCATGAGTCCTATAGCAGGGACTTCTGGAAGGATCATTCCCAGTTTTCTGAGGAACTGCCACACTGACTTGCAGAGTGGTAGTACCAGCTTGCAACTCCACCAACAGTGGAGGAGTGTTCCTCTTTCTCCACATCCTCACTAGAACCTGCTTTCTCCTGAGTTTTCCCCTGTGCCCATGTCCCTCAAGGGTCTTCCCCAGTTTCTTTTCTATTAGTTTCAGTGTGTCTGGTTTGATGTGGAGGTCCTTAATCCACTTGGACAGCCTGTGTTGGAGTTTGTGTTCCTTTAGCATCTGTAGGATATCTGCTCAGGGTCTTCTGCCTTTCATAGTCTCTGGTGAGAAGTCTGGAGTAATTCTGATAGGTCTAACTTCATGTTACTTGACCTTTTTTCCTTACTGCTTTCAATATCCTTTCTTTGTTTAATGCATTTGGTGTTTTAATTATTATGTGATGGGAGGAATTTTTTCTGGTTAAATATATTTGGAGTTCTGTAGGCTTCTTGTATGTTCATGGGCATCTCTTTCTTTAGGTTAAGGAAGTTTTCTTCTATAATTTTCTTGAATACATTTACTGGTGTTTTATGTTAGAAATCTTCAGTTTCTGTTATACCTAATATCCTTGGGTTTGGTCTTCTCATTTTGTCCTGGACTTCCTGAATATTTTGGATCAGGAGCTTTTTGCATTTTGCATTTTCTTTGACTCTTGTGTCAATGCTTTCTATGGTGTCTTCTGCATCTGAGATTCTCTCTTCTATCTCTTGTATTCTGTTGTTGATGCTTGGATCCATGACTCTTGACCTCTTTCCTAGGTTTTCTATGTCCAGAGTTGTTTCTGTTTGTGATATCTTTATTGTTTCCACCTCTATTTTTAGATCCTGAATAGTTTTGTTCAATTCATTCACCTGTTTGGTTGTGCTTTCCTGTAATTCTTTAAGGGCTTCTACCTGTTTTCCTGTGTTCTCCTGTATTTTTTTAAGGGAGCCATTTATGTCCTTCTTGAAGCCCTCCATCAACATCATAAGCTGTGATTTTAAATCCAAATCCTGCTTTTCTGGTGTGTTGGGGTATCCAGGACTTACTGTTGTGAGAGAATTGGGTTCAGATCGTGCCATGTTGCCTTGATTTCTGTTAGTAACATTCCTATGTTTGCCTTTTGCGATTTGGTTATCTCTGGTGTTAGTTGGTCCTGATGTCTCTGGCTGTAGCTTGTCCTTCCTGTGTGCATGCAAATCTGTTGCAGCACCCCTTGTTGACTGGCTCTCCCCTGGCACAGAGTTCTGTGGCACTGCCCAGCTCCTGGGTGCAGATAGGGTCCCAGTGGACCCTGCCCCAGCTGTTTTGACACTTTGGTGTTCCCTATGTTCCTGGCTGTACCCACTTGCTCAGTCATAGGAGCAAAGATGGTGGTCTGACCTCTAAATTCAGGTCTCCCTGCAGAGCAGGTATACCGAGGCAGGATAGGTGTGCAGGTGGCTGTCTCACTGCTCAGCTCCAGAGTGCAGGTTGGGCCCTGACTGACATTGTCCCAGCTGTTCTGACACTTGGGTGTTCATTGTGTTCCTGGTGGTTAAATGAGACAATTCTTTTTTTTTAATTTTTTTTATTCGATATAAATTATTTACATTTCAAATGATTTCCCCTTTTCTAGCCCCCCACTCCCCGAAAGTCCTGTAAGCCCCCTTCTCTTCCCGTCCTCCCGCCCACCCCTTCCCCCTTCCCCGTTCTGGTTTTGCCGAATACTGCTTTACTGAGTCTTTCCAGAACCAGGGGCCACTCCTCCTTTCTTCTTGTACCTCATTTGATGTGTGGATTATGTTTTGGGTATTCCAGTTTTCTAGGTTAATATCCACTTATTAGTGAGTGCATACCACGATTCACCTTTTGAGTCTGGGTTACCTCACTTAGTATGATGTTCTCTAGCTCCATCCATTTGCCTAAGAATTTCATGAATTCATTGTTTCTAATGGCTGAATAGTACTCCATTGTGTAGATATACCACATTTTTAAAGAATTATGTATAAATGAACAGATATTCAAAATACTTTTTCAGCCGGGAAATGCTGCAAGCCGTGCTCACCAAACAAGAATGTCAGATGTGGCAAATGTTTTTGTTTGTTACAGATGTAAAACATTACTGAATAGAACCACAAATGTATGGAAACAGCCCCAAAATTTGTCTTGGGGATTACATTAAATTAAAAGTATCTGCATGGCAAAATAAACTCAATAATTAGAGAAAACATTAACTATGTTTAGGTAAAAGGTTAATAACAGACATATATAAAGAACTACAAAAGTTATAGAAATGCATCAACAAATGAGTCAATAACCTACAGTTTTCAAAAGAAGAAATATAGAAGGCATAAATATTTTTAAAGTGTTAAAACCATGTCTTTTCATCATCTAAATGCAAATTAAAATTTGAGTTTCCATTTCATTCTATTAAAAATATCTACCATTTTAGAAAAAAAAAGACACAAGTTATGTTAAAGATAAGGACAAAGAAGAACCCTTATTAAGTATTAGTAGAAACTTAAAGTAGTGTAGTCAGCAAATTAAAGTAATTCAGGCCCAGAAAGACAAATATTGTTGTTATTATATCATATGTAGACCACAACCTGTAACTCTGAACTATATTTACCAAGATCAGTGCAAATATGGAAAAGACAAGCAAGTTAGAAATAGCTTCATGGAACTGAAGGGGGTGGACTTTTAAGAAGGTAAGGGAGGACAGTAGAGCAGAATGAAGGAATGCAGGACACAAGCAGTAAAGCAAAGGGGGCCAGGGCTTGGCTGGAAGAATTCAACTGAAAGCATATTATTTATAAAAACCAAATATGGAAATCTATTACTTTGTCAGTTACTTAAAAAAATAAAACAAAGCACAACCGATGGAGGAAGAATGAGGAGAAAGAAAAATGCTTAGATTGTGCTTTAGGGAATATAAATTACTCAAGACCCTTTGAAAACCAGTATAGAGATTTACAAACAAAGAAAGCAAACAAAAATACAGAGCTGTCACTTAACATTTTAAAACTAAAGACATTGAAATAATATTTTAATCCAAAGATCTTGTGTACTTAAAATCAACTCAATGGTGTTTACACAGATACAGAGCTAGTCTCCATACAGTAAATGTAAAACAGTGTTGCTTTATGCCCAAATACCTTTGTCTCTCTATTAATGAATGAAGAAATGTTTGAATTTACCATACTCAATTCCTTTATCTAAGATATCTGGCTAATTATACATTTCAAAACTGTAAATAGATGCTCTAGAGGTCAAGCACATGCAAAAGAAAGGAGTATAGCATGATTTCATTATTCATGATCAACACTTATTAACAATTACCTTGAATGTTCATGTACTGACTATAACTCCAGGACCCTGTGTCCATTCGAATTATTTTCCAACAAATAATTTTACACACATCATTTTATTTGCACTTGGAGTCACATTTGCTTTGTTATGATGAATATTATGGGAAAAGTCTTGAGATATTTCTGTTTCTTTAAAAAAAAAAGGAGTCATAGTTTCAGTTATGTTGCTGCAATAAAATACTCTGACAAAAAGCAATACTTGGAATAAAGGTTTTATTTCACAATTCTTGATTAAAATCCATCACTGATTCACAAAAGCAACATGACCTTTAAGTACTTAAATGTAGAATATGCTGACTCCCACCAAGGCCTGAGCCTTCCCACACTAGTACACATAATTGAAACAATACTTCCATAGACATGCCCACGGAGCACTCTGAATTAGATAACCGTCCCTGAGACTCTCTTCGCAGGTGATCCTACATTGTAGAAAGTTAACTGGTGAAATTGAACACTACCAGAGGGATGCCATGTATATATACTGTAGCAAGACATTGTCTAGCCTAGTGTGTTGTTGAAAGAGGCCACGTAAATCTCTAATGTAGGTTCTGGCTTTACCATTTCTCCCTTTAACTTATGAAATGCACAGAATCATTTTACCATAGTAAATCACTTTCTAGGACATACTGTATTACCATTTAACAACTCTGTCCCCCATGTTTTCTGGTAATTAAATTAAGGAGTTTTGCAAGTGTATCACTCATAAACACCTTTATGTTATTCCATAGCATTGTTTGCCCTCTTCAGGAACTGTGCACTATCTCTGATACTACCAATGAACTGTATGTCTATAAATTCATTCTTTATGGGTTGGAATTTTTTTTTTTTTTTTTTTTTTTTTTTTTTTTTTTGGCAGACACTATTGCTTTCTGGCATTATTTCTGATAAGGCTTTGGTGAGGAAATACAGTTGTGTATAAAAAATTTATGTATTCCATATTTCTTTCAGAAACATCCTGTACCATCTTGATGAGAAGACAAGCCAGTTTTCCATCCTTAAGGAGGCTTGGGAGCACTGCAATCCACAATCATCAAATGAGACATTGCAAGAGGCCCTGTCCAATGTGCTGAATAGTATTAATTCAGCTCATATTTCCTTCAAAGCAGGGCTGGATGTGTTTGAGAGTGTCTTACTTGGAAAGAACTGAGAAAATGCTCAGAATTTTTCAAAGTTTGTTTACAATTGTAAGACAAAAAAGCTCTAATTTGACTGGTTGTCTGTTTGTCTTGCTGTTTTTTATTGTCACTGACGACCTCCCTGAAATTTAAAGCTATTATACAGCATACTTTTTAATGTACATAAGAAAGAACATTTTGTACTTTGTGAATATTTTCTTATAACTCTACTGGAGTATGTAACAACAATAATTGAAATAATACTTAATATTTATCTATAACAGAGAAATATGCCATATTTTTAGAAATAAACTGGTTTGGAGGACGTTAAGATATTCTTGGCATTGTCACTACTGTGGACAAGAATGTGGAGGAATGCCAGTATTCTTTCTGATGAAACCTTCAGTGACTTTATGTTAGACATGGAGCCCTGATAAGGGTTAAGATAATTTTTCAAGTATCTGTTCAATTTGAAGACATGATGTGTTGTGAATGGGTATTTGATGTCCCAAACCACATTGAATATTTCTATTCTATAAGATGAAGTCTGCCTTCGTAGCACAACTAGATGTAGTGATGCACTGGTTATGAAATTGTACTTTGTAAGCAATAATGAAAAAAAAAAAAAAACGAGCCATAAACATTCCAAGGGAAATTCCCAAGAAACTAGATGGAGCAATTTAAATGCAAATTCTTCCTAAAGTGACAAGTTTTGAAACCCTTAAATTGCCTCAGTTGATGCTACATGGACTTCAGCAGTACTGACAAGGGAGAGAACATTTTCTACTTCACTTTCTGTGGTTTCTGACAGAATTACAGAAAAAGGGACTGTGCTAAAGGAGTACTACACATGGCTGCCCCTCCCTACATCTTCTCACAACCTCTTGTTCTAACATGGTTTTAACAGAAAACTATATAAGTATGATGGAAAAAGAGCAAAATTTGCCTGCAAAATTCCAATTTAACACCAAATACAACTAAGTGTTGTTTTATACAACTTGTAAAATAAACCCTGTTATAAAACATATGCTTGTTTTGTCAACAAATACCCTAACTTCAAGAAGAAAATTTAATGTCTTCCTCTTTATTATCCTTTCCAGTATCAAAGCTCATGACAGAAAATAGACATGTCACTTATGCTATCAAAAGTTGGAGGGCTTTTGGGCCTGTTCTCCTACAGTTCTCTCATGCAGGATAGGGACTTTGTATCTTGACTTTGTCCTCCAGCAGCTACACAATCCTTAGTTCCTTAAACTGGAAGAATCTGCTTGGTTGTAGACAAGAAAAACTTTTATTCTACCTTTTTTTCCCAACATATTTCTTAAAAGAATAATTTTCTTATATGGAGTAATGCAGTTTCCCTTTGGAAATAGACCATCAGAATAGTTCTTATAACATTCCTGATCTATTTCAACCCTGAAAAAAATGCCATTGCTATTCTGTGGTCTTCCCTGATTATCCATGTCTTTACTTCATTAGGATGAACATAAAAGTAAGGTTAGTGGGAAAGAAAACTAGACTTGAGGAAAAAGAATTAGTCATCATTGGCTAAGTGGCAAGGGTCATCTCCTACCGTTAGTAATGGTTGCTTTCTCAAAGCAGTGAACTGAAGTAATTAATTATATAATTCAAGCAGAAACACATGTTGATCTGAAGTGCCTATGTACAAACATTTTCATATGAGAAATGAAATACCTTGTAGTATTTTAATGCATGTATTTAATGTAATGATTTTAACTGTACATTCTCGATAACATGCTGCCACATTGTTGAATGTGTAAAGGAAGGCACTGAGAAGGTTTGGCAATGCCTACCCTGCTCTGCTTCTTCTCCATTATCTTCAGAGAGCAGAACAAAGGAAGTCAGATTACAGATACAGCAAGAGAGTCAAATCCTGTTTCAAATGGTATTTCATACTGAGTTTTACTGGTTATACAGTTCATAGTATGGAGCTGAATTTGGTAGATTATCATCTTAGATTAAATCTCTACATTGTTTTAGCAAAATTCAAAGTATTGAGAACAGAAAATCACCACCTAGGATTCTATAAAGAGTTTGTATATAGGTAAACCAATTACTTATGCAACCTGTATTTCTTCCCTCTAAATTTATTTGTATTTGTTCACTAAAAACAAGTTAGCCTTTGGCTAGCATGTTCTATGCGATCATTTAAAAAGATTGTATAAAGTGTTTAAATTATATTTAGGTCAGATATTCATGAATCCTGAAGATGATGCTTCACATATTGATTTTACCTGGCACTGATCTTTTACAACATTGTATCATAGATCTGACATGCTTGTCTCAAGACATTTTCAGATGCATAGCATGTTAACTTACTGCATTACTCTTTTGTGTGGTGTGTGAATCAGTAGTACATTCAAACTGATACCAAGACAGTTAGGTAACAAGTACCTCTCAAAGTGCTTCATATAGAACTATGCCTAGGAGACAGCAAGTCACAGATTATCTATTCCCCTACTGCTACCAAAAAAAATTATGCTGTGTGTCTATGTCTAGGATGGATATCCAGATATATTACTCCTGATCTGAGCTACAAAAGGGAGCCTGTCAGTCAAGACTGAGGCCAAGGATCTTGCCTTTAATCATGAAATCATTATCCAAATCAGATGCAGTACCAGAGCAAGATGAATGGAGAAATGTGGACATAGGCAAACATTCAGAGAGTGACTAAAGCCACCTGGATTTTTAGGTTTTCAATATTTTTGTCCAGTGTGCACTGTCCTCTCTCCGAGAAGACAGAAATATAGATGGTCTTTCCACTAAATTTGTTGACTAGCCACCTAGTATGACACTGTTTTGAGGTGGGAACATGATTTTAATGTCAGACAAGCTCATACTTTGAATATACTTGACAAAATGTCCCCCCGAATATCAGGGCAAATAGGACAAAGTCTGAGGAATGACTGCATATGATACCCAGAAGTCAGAAAGCAGGACACTGAATAAAGCATAACAGAGAGACCTGAAAACATCAACAGTGTTTGTTTGAAATGTGAAATTTGAGGAAAGAGTCTTCAGAGGATTTATTCTCAGATTTGATTGCATCTAGTTTAGTGATATCTAATCAATATTAATCCTATATCCTGATAAAACATGTTTTTGAAGCTCATTAAAGTAAAACAAAACAAAGTCAAGTTAATGAGGGATCCTATAGATTTTTTCAAAATGCCATCACTAAAACTCCAAACAATGGGCTGGAAAATGGTTCAACAGATAGGAACACTTGCAACCTAATCATGAAGACTTGAATTCAGCTCCAGCACCTGTCTGAGAGTGTATAACTGCTTGCACAAAGGGATCCAATTGCCTGCTCCTAGTGTCTAAAGATATCATATGCACACATTCACACTTTAGTAAAATAAACCTCAAACAAAATATAGTAAATACAAAGAATGACATGTTTTATCTGTAAAAGAGAGATAGGGTATAGCTGACATTTATACCAGCTACAGGCTAGAAGTGCTTTACCTTTCCCCCTTAGATGACTATTCATCAACTGTTTTAAGATGAAAGAACCCAGGTTTAATAAGACATATTCAGAGTTATCAGATTAAAAGTAATAATAATAGTAGTAGTAATAAATTTTGTGTTATTTCTTTCTTCTCAGAGGGACCCGGTAATACCACCAGACCTTCTTTACATGAGGCGCTACAGAGAGCACAAGTGTTTCTATTTGAAAATATTATGCGATGTAACATTTTGAGGCAGCTTTATGTAGACAAGAAGCCTCAGCTAAGTCATCAACAGAATACCTTCATCTGCAAAATACCTAAAAAGCAATACACATAATCTTCAATGACTAAAGATTGATAAAAATGGTATATTATATGTGTAAATTTGAAACATCTAAAAAATGAAAAATAATCACAGATATACTATCAGGAAAACTAGGCTTCAAGTTGTCAAACCAAGGTAGAATGCACTAATCTAATAATTTGCTATCCCAAATATTTGTACAATTCATTGAGAAAACAACAGGTGCATTGATTTAGGAATAAAGCTATATATCAGACTTTAAACCTCAACTTCTTAAATAAATACATAGCATGTCAACAATTTGTTTGCTCGAAAGAGAAGCCATGCTTTCAGACTCGGAAAAATAAAATATTTGTTACAATTTTATCAGTTTTGAATCAGGATCTTGCCTGATTAAAAAACAAATCATTTGCAGAATAAATTGGTAGATGGAGCCACTAACATTCTCCCGAAACACTCTGTGGTATGTGTAATTAATTCCTGAAATAATTAAGCTCTCCTTGAAGATTAGACATTGCCATCTCATTGCTTTAACATGTTACTTTAGTGTGCCTTGGCCACAAGTTTTCTTAATAGAAAGGAATTACTTTAAACTGCCAATACATATGCTAAATAGAAGGGAAATGTTTTTGCATATTCAAATACATTACTTTCGAATGTGTTACTTTACAGGACTGGGAATTTAACCCAGGCCTGGAAGAACAAGTATTTGCTGAGCTATGCTTTCAAACTGAGAACTCTTTCCTCTTGCATGAGTTTAAATTAGTAAACTAAAAAAAAAGTCTCATTAGAGTTTGCCATTCTGAAATCTAAAAGACTATTGAGAGTTCAAAGGACCCTATCAAGTGTCAATACTCTTTAGTTGCACAGAATTGTTTTATCAGATCTTTAGTTGGACAGTGATATAAATGAGGAAGAATTGCAAACCATAATGTAGATTGTTGCTTGTCATCACCACGTCCATTCAGAAATATATTTTATTTTTTTTCTTGGTACACTTTAGAAATCGTATTAATCATTCTCTTTCTAAAGAAGTGTTTTTTAAGACCCACCTATTCAACATAAATGTATCTGTTAACCACCTAGAGGTTTCATTACACAATACCTTTTCATTATCCTCCAAAGATGTGCACTAAAAGTGCCTTTAGCATAGAGGTTGTCAAGAATCCAAAACATGGCTCGCAGTGAGTGACATGTTTCATAAAGGCATTTATAATCTAAAACTCAAAGTGGATAAGAATTTTAAGAGTAAAGGATAAAATGGATGCAGATTTAGGGACTTGTACTGTAATGTTTCTGGTTATATTATGTGTTTGGATACACAGTTTCAAAGCTTACAATAGATAAAACAGTGATATGAAGGTTTTAAGCCAAAATGGACTCAGAAAAGCCGAAGAAATGAATGATTACTCTAATTTGTTATTTCAAGGATTTAGTCCAGAATTAGAACATATGCTATTTATTGACTTCCTTCACCCAAAGAAAGCATTAACAACTATGCACAGATCCTAACAATATTCATTATTGTTCCTTTCATGGCTGAAGCCAATAGGCACTGAGGTAGCTCTTTTCAGAGTAAAACATATTTTCCAGGGATTAATGCACCACTTTAGTCACAAAGGACTACACAGGTGACTGTCGTATGCCATATATCATGTGCCCTAATTTTGTAAGCACAAGAGATTAATATGCAATGATTATTATGAATGATTATGCTGTATTAAAGTTGATATTGGTCTTTCATTCTAATTGAAGTATAGACTTGGTATCTGTACAGAACTTCACTGAAGAAATTGAGTCAAAGCCCTTATTTTAATGGACTTCATATATTTTTCAATTAAAATGTATAATTATTTAATTATCTATACTCTTCAGTAATTATAACTTTATAGATCCTTCAAGGGACTAAATTTAATATGTTGCCATGCAGATGGTTAATACCTGGGTTTCACCTTTGTGATTTCTTACCTATGTAATAAAGTATTTTCAAGTATACACAGTGGAATTATATTAATAACAGTGTTTTTATTTGTATTTTATAAAGATATGTGATTGGACATTATTCTGGAAGGTGGAACAAAATATGATTAGTAAGAATGATTTTCTCTATTTAGAGAAGCCAAATATATAAACAGACATAGTATTTTACTACACCAATATGGCTTTTCTGCAGGAAGCAAAACACTCAAATGGTTAAACATAGCTCACATAACTAAAATTCCAAGGATTTTATAAATAATTCTATTCCGTAACAAAGCCCAGCTCTTTTAGGTGATTGAGTATGTACACTGCAAACAAAAAGGGTTAGTGATGAACATGTTCCACATATTTTAACTTGCTATTTGGAAAAAAAATTCAGATGAAAAAGCTTCCTCGGGCACTCTAATGTTTTAGTTTGTTTTAAGAGATAATCAGAAAACTGCATGACATTTTGATAATACCTTTCTATGTGGGCTTCCAATGTTCATATATACAGAGGTTTTATATTTTTAGCTTTGTTTGCTGTGTTTGTAATAAAATATTTAAATTGAATATTTTTATAAAAATTATTTTTCCAGTGCTATAATTTTAATAATGTAATTGTAGAATTATAAATAAAGTAGATCAGGATAAAATTTACAATTTCATTGGGCAAAACATAAAGGTAACTCTACCAAATAAATGGTCTCTATTTTTAAAAAAATCACCTATCCAAGATATATGTCCATTATTAAACTGAACCAAACTATCTTAGTGCTACCTTTTGTTCAAGAAACCTTTATTATCATCTGTGATTGATGAACTTTATTGAATATAGATTGCTAAAGTCATTGATTTTTAATGACATAAGTTTATAGGTATTTGTCTGCATTTTCCAATTACTATATATGATCAAAACTGATTGTTTTTGCATGTTCCCCAAGTGTGACTGCAAATCCATGTATAACCACTCTGTGTTACTTCAAATGATTTGATATGAAGGCTTTGGTGTGATTGAGAGTGATAAAACTGGACCAAGTAACCAAATCCATTAAGAATGAGTGATTATTTTATACTTTACTTGCTTAAATATTTGCATGCATTTGAAAAAAGTACCATGAATGAAAACATCCTTAAAATAACATGTTTTGAATCATAAATGGTTATTTATAAATATCAATTTCAAGTGTATTAAAGGCACATGAAAAATTGATTCAGTGTGCTTTGGTTATGAATGTATAGAATTTTCAAATATATACATGTGTTAGTTTTTCATGATTTATTAATGAAATGTCTTCTCATAATGATTACCACACCAAAACAGGTGTCCTTTAGTCACTAATTTAGGGATTCCTCTTTAAGGAATTTTATCAATTGCTTTCCAGTCTTTGAATTTTGTGTTCTCATATTACAGTATTCATGAGATATATTCTATCACAAAGTAAGAGCATCTGTACCCATTCCAATGCTGATGAGTTTTGTTTCCTCAAAAAGCACTTTGGAAAGTCTTGCAAGTGCCACCCATTTATTCATTTATTTTGTAAATATGCACCAAGGGGGACTGTTCTAGGCTCAGTGCTTTTAAGAAATCCAATACAATGTGCCTTTTAACTCCTCAGTTTAAAAGTATGTTAACCCACCAGTTTCACATTAATGAGAATATTAGAGTCAGCTGTGGTAGTGTAGATTATTGAGAACTGAGCAAAGCAGATACAGGTGAAGGGAAACATGGCCGCCTAACCAGCCTGCTGTGTGTTTTATTAAGAAGAATTTTTCTTTATCCAATATTCTCCTGCACAGTAGCTATTATTTTATAGGGTCTTACCAGTGTATAACACTCCGGATACATGAATGATTGTCAATGATATATTTATATATTTAATGTAGCTTGTAAAATAGATTTTATCATTTCATTCTATTCAATAGATGACAAAACAGATTTACAGAAATTAATAACACATAACTGTGAAAAGGCACAAATATAGACTTTTAAATGATCAACTCTGTAGGTTACATTCTCCAAAGCTTTGAACATAATGGTATTTTAGATTTTTATCAAAAGTCTGTTCAGTTGGTTTTTGTCTTTAATCTATTTGTGCAGTGGATTAAATTTTCTTATTTACATATATTAAACTGATGCTGAATCTCTGGGATGAATCTAACTTAATCAAGGCAGATAAATATTTTAATTGTTCTTGAAGTCTGTTTGTAAATATCATATTAGGAAATTCTGAGTCTACGTTCATCAATGGCATTGATTAACCTATAATTTTTCTTATCTTTGATCTTTGTCTTGTTGTCAGAGTAAGGCTGACTTTATAGCAATAATTTGGAAATGTTCTTTCATTGTCAATTTTAGTGACTAATATGACAGATTTGGTGGTAGCTCTTGTTTGAAGTTCTGTTCTGAATCAATCAGACCCTGAACTTTTATTAGTTGGGGGTTATTTCTAATTTACTGCATCTATCTTATTGAATGATATATGTCTATTTAAATTACTCATTTCAAATGTAGATACAAAGAGAAAAGAAAAAAAAACAACATAGTCTGGTCCACGGGTGATGGATACATAAATAATTCCAAAGACATTACCAAAACAATTCTACAGCTAATAAACTCATTCATTAAAGTTGCAAGATACAAAGGTAGCATATAAAGTTCATTAGATTTATGCTACTTGCTTATCTTCTAACAGCCCCCTTTTCAGGAATATAATACTTTAGATACATGCTACAAATCTACCTACCCCAGAGACTAAAGACTTTCTCTTCAAAGGGTCTACTAGACCTACACTAGCAACACTGACAACCGCCATGAGCTACCTGATCACCATGAAACCTGAAACTAGCATTGATTATCCACCACATGCACACAATTCTAATCCTTGCTCTTCAGAAAGTGATTGAGACTAACATAACTAACTCCATAAGCACCCATTGCTAGAAAAGAAAAAAAATTTGTGATCTATCTCTAGACTCCATGGCTCATTGACTTGTGAGAATTTTCTAACTCTGTAGATGGTCTCTTGCAGATTCAAAACCTCAGTTTGAGCTAATCCAAGATTAATTATGATACAACATTCAAAAATCAACACTGAATGACCCAAAGACCAAACCCTACGTTCAAAAGAGCTGGGCAATTTTGGAGCAACAGAAAACAGATGTTTAAACAATTCAACAAAAGAGACATAAGATTTCTATGTCATTAAACACCAACAAAAAAAGTTAATTCCAGATGTATAGGTCCTTTCTTAGGGTCTTAGGGTACTATGAAGAGACATCATGATGATAAAAACTCTTAGAAAGGAAAAACATTTTCTTGGGGCTGCCTTAGATTTATTCCATTGTCTTTATGCCTGGAAGTGTGGCAGCATACAAATAGACAGGTGCCATAGAAGTAGCTTAGAATTCTATATCTGTATCACAAGCAGAATGAAAAGAGAATGATTCCTCTGGGTTTGAGCTTCTGAATCCTCAAAGCAAGTGACATACTTCCTCCAAGTGCACACCTATTTCAATACAACCACATACCTCGTAGTAGTGCCACTCCTTCCGGGCATATAGGGGTCATTTTCATTCAAAGCACTACAGGTCCCATCTCAAATACAGAAAGAGGAATAAGCAATAGAATAAGTCTCTGCCAAAAATTTCTATTCCCATAGTAATTTCTTCCAGAAAAAAATGTGACTTGAATGACAGAGAAAATGAACTGAACATAGCTAGCAATAGTAATCATGATCATATAATTCAAAGACGATATGTACAAGTTAAGAGAATGAAGATTATGAAATGTAAATCAATAAATGACATAATTAAAATAATATAATAAATTAAAACAGAAGAAAGGGCAGCGTGAACAAAATTTGAAATAATAAATTCATGAATTCAAACAAAAACTGTAAATGAAAGGTTATCAATATCTTAGATCAAGGGGAATAAAGAGTTTCAGGCAAAGAACATCTCAAATCCAAAGAAATATAAGAGGGATCTATTCTGAACACTTTGGAACACTCTCAAAAGTTATTTATAACTTTTGTGCTGAAGACACAAATATTTTAAAAATATGTTTTTTTATGTAAAAGCAAGAGGTTTATATTCTGATGCATTGGGGGTTCAACCTTCATTTAGTCCCTTAAGATGTGTGACTGACTGGACAACGACACCAAATGGCTGTTACAAGCAGTTTTTTACTTTTTAGAGGCACAATTACATCAATAATGTTACAGTTCAAACTTATTGACTAAGCATATTGACCTTTAAATCTATTGACTAGTAAGCATAAACTCTACCTGGTACTTTCCAGAAGGTCAGGTGACTATCAGTCAGTACATCCTGAGAAATGTTTACTCAAGAATGTTCCTGTGGGTAGAGAATGGAAGTTGGCCTAGCCTTGCCCCCAGTTGTGAGGAGGAAGCTGTAAGGAAGGTATGAAAATGGAAAAGGCCCTTAGGATCCCTCATTCCCCCACCTTTTTCCTGTAAAAGCTCCCTCCAATCCTGGAGCTACACTCAGGGGTCTTGGGTAATTAACTCATATTCTTCAGGTCCTGTCCTCAGGGTCTCATAATGTTGGCGCAGGTCCATGAGCTGTATTGTTCCTATTCTCTCATTTATGAAGGCTATAAGCTTGTTCAATATGCAGGGTCCAAAAGTCAACAATAGCAGTAGAACAATTAGAGGTCCTAACAAGGTGGATATGAGGGTGATTAACCAAGGAGGGGGTGTTAAACCAAGACTCAAACCATCCCTGTTTTCTTTCTTCTGCTTTGATAATCCCTCTCTCTCATCTAGGCTATTGAATCCTTAACTACCCCAGGAATGGTCTCCAGTATGTGCTTCCCAATGTTTCACACTGCCAGGTAACACAAAAGAGTGGTTGACCCCCTCACCCACTGATGGCTTTTCCCATCTTGGTCACACAAATTTACAGGGGTTTCTCACAGGACACTCCTCAACTTCCGGTGTCCATACCCTAAGTCCCACTCTCTAAGGCTGCTTCTGGGACATGGTTTAGGTTTGCAAATCCTTGTCACTAGGGTGGGGATATCCCAGCAGTCAAGGCCTACCACTACCTTAGAGAGATTAAAGACAAGGTCCAGCCACCAGGTATAAGGCGGGTGTTTCTCAATAATGGACCAAGCTACATCCCCAGTAGCTGAGAGTACTTGGCAAGTCACTTTAGTAGAGGGTGGGTGTTGCTGAGGCTCAGCACTGTAAGGAAGGTACACCATCGATATATCAAGGTTTCTCTGGCATTGCAGAAGGGCATGTGATCTTGAGATTGAAGGGGTTGCTCTGGTGTCTGGCTGCTACCCAGTTAGCATCAGGCACAGGTGCTGTCCAACATGAGTTACTTGAACCCAGGCAGTTACTCCATCTACTGTAAAGAAAGTAGGGGTGTTCAACAATACCAGGAACAGCCCTTCCCACTTTTTAGCACAATGCCTCTTAACATACACCCAATCTCCAACTTGGTACTTGTGTGGAACCTCTGGGGTACCTTTGGCTGAATTAAAGTCCCAATCAGGTTAGGTTAAAAGGAACCCTGCATCAATGACTGCTGAGTTTTTGAGGGAGCCTCTGTGTCCAAGGGCACATTGTTTTGGGCCTTATTAAGGATACTTTCTCTCTCCTCTGTGGTGAAGAGGACCCTCATAAGTTGTTGTATGTTATCCCAGGTGGGCTAAACAGGACAGTTTCAAATACATTTCTCAAATCCTTGGGATTTTCTGAGAAAGGGGATGTTGAGACAAGTGACTAGGGGACCTTAAACAAATAAAAAAATCCTCATGGAATAAAACTTTCCTAATTTAGGGGGAAATTGTTTATGAGGGTCTAAGAGGCATATAGACATCAAAAAAAGAGAACAAGAAAAATAATGTCCATGCCATATAACAATCAATACAGTACGTGTATAGAATAATGTATATTAAAAATAAAAGGAGAGAAAAATAAAGTCATGACTGATTCTAACCCAGAGTATTACACTCAGAAAACACATCAATTATAATTAGAATGGAAAGTAATCTTTGTTAAAAACAGATTTAAGGATTGATGACCAAAAAATAGTTCTATAATGGGTAATCACATGAACATGTAGGTCTGAAAAGAAGGTTAAATATGCCAAGATGCTATATAGGAAACAAACATCTAGAGAACCACAAATAAAAAGATATTTAAAAGGATACCATGAAACAAAAATAACAAGTATTAATACACATTTTCAATAATATTTCTGAGTATTAATGAATACTATTCACAAACTCATGGAAAGCAAACAACACCCTTCTCAATCAAACTGGGTGAAGAAAGAAAACAGGAGGTAAGTTAAGAATAAATAGAATTCAATGAAAGTTAAAGTCCAGCATACCAAAACATATAGGATGAAATAAAGTCAGCAATAAAAAAAAATTGTAGCACCATGTATTTATGGAAAATAAAAAGTAGGCCTCCCACCCACAGTTATCCAGCAGCTGCTTGTTAAGAATTATAACCTTCCCCAGGCTCTCCTTTCTTAGAATTTCATTAGACCCTGCATCTTTCTCTTTGGGGACACAGGTAGCCTACCTGTCCTATATGGAACCTTCCAACCCTTATCACTCATTGGCTGTTTGAAAGAATCCCAGCCCTCCTCCATTCCTTCTTCTTCTCTCTGTACTTGCTAGACTCAAACCTCTAATTCCCAGGGTTCCTCTAGCCCAGAAATTCTCAACCCTTGTGGGTTAAAACCTCTTTGCAGTCACAAATGAGAGATTCTGCTTATCAGATATTTCATTACAATTCATAACACTACCAAAATTACAGCTATAAAGTAGAAACAAAACAAATTTAAAGTTAGATACATCATAATATGAGGAAATAAATTAAAGTCACAGCATTGGGATGGTTGAGAACTATTGCTTTAGCCAGACAGCATGCTGAGCAAATATACATAATCTGCAGGAGATCCTCAGGACAACTCCAGCCATTCCAGTCATGCTGAAGGTACATGTGTCAGATATATCCTCCTTGGCTAGGCAAATCTTTACATCCCAGTTAGGTGAGTGTTTCTTATCCTACTCTACCTATATCCTCCCCAGTTCCAACAGCTAAACTAGGTCCTATTATCAGGACAACAAGGCAGCATGATGAAAAGGGAATATACCTTTTATAGCCCTGGTCAGACCAGGTAGCATATCCTTCGTACCAGCCTGTGATGTGTACATCAGATGTGCAACACATACATATACACATACAAATATACATACACATATACATATGCAAATAGTTCATATGCGCAGACCCCATGACAAATATATGAAAATTTAAGATACTTATCACAATCACAAATCTACCGGTCCTATATGAATGTTTTTCTAATGAGAATTAAAGGTCATTAGAGAACACTGGAAGACATAGCAAATGAACAATCATAAACTTTATCAAATGATTCAAGGAGTTAAACATACACAGTTGGGGGAATGCCATGAACCATCAAGGAGTAGATAAAAACTAGCAGGAGACCTTCCTGAGATGAATACACCAGGAACATTAAAGTTAATGACAGATTTACTTCTTTAGGCAAGGGTAAAAAAAATTATATCTGTGGAAATATTCCTGTTATTAATATGCTTTTCCTGTTATTATTTAATATATAACAATTCTAGTAATTGACCCACCCTTTTAAGCACATTTCGGCAGACATATAAAGATATACTATCTTGTAGTGATGCTATATAGACAAATAAATAATGATTCTATAGAATATCTGATTTCATTCAAATAATTTTAGGAAGAAAAATTGTAGAGATCGTCATAGTTGCTAGAAAGGAGTGAATATTTCCACTCCTCAAAACAGTAAATAAATGCTACATAATAATAAATACAATGAGTTCTCATAATTATACTAAAAAGAGAAACAAGACTTGAGGCAATTTTGTGTTAAAGGAAAAAACATTTAGGTCCAAGGATAACATGACAGCTGTGCACTTTAATAAGGCAAGTTCAAAGCCTATTGCTTTGAACTTACAATGAGTATAATAAATGAAACCCTGCTTAAAACTTGATATCAACATCCTCTATAACTCCATTTCTATGCAACATTTTATACCTAAGGTAATTTTCTAAAGAACTACAGAGCAATAGTGTTAAAAACTGCATGGTATTGGTACAGTGACAGTCAGGAGGATCAATGGAACAGGATTGAAGATCCAGAAATGAACCCACACACCTATGGCCACTTGATCCTCGACAAAGAGGCTGAAAACATCCAATGGAAAAAAGATAGCCTTTTCAACAAATGGTGCTGGTTCAACTGGAGGTCAGCATGCAGAAGAATGCGAATTGATCCATCCTTGTCTCCTTGTACTAAGCTCAAATCCAAATGGATCAAGGACCTCCACATAAAGCCAGACACTCTGAAGCTAATAGAAAAGAAACTGGGGAAGACCCTTGAGGACATCGGTAAAGGGAGAAAGTTTCTGAACAGAACACCAATAGCGTATGCTCTAAGAGCAAGAATCGACAAATGGGACCTCATAAAATTACAAAGTTTCTGTAAGGCAAAAGACACTATCAAGAGGACAAATCGGCAACCAACAAATTGGGAAAAGATCTTCACAAATCCTACATCAGATAGAGGGCTAATATTCAATATATATAAAGAACTCAAGAAGTTAGACTCCAGAAAACCAAACAACCCTATTAAAAAATGGGGTACAGAGTTAAACAAGGAATTCTCACCTGAAGAAATTCGGATGGTGGAGAAGCATCTTAAAAAATGCTCAACTTCATTAATCATTAGGGAAATGCAAATCAAAACAACCCTAAGATTTCATCTTACACCAGTCAGAATGGCTAAGATTAAAAATTCAGGAGACAGCAGGTGTTGGAGAGGGTGTGGAGAAAGAGGAACACTCCTCCACTGCTGGTGGGGTTGCAAATTGGTACAACCACTCTGTAAATCAGTCTGGCAGTTCCTCCGAAAACTGGGCACCTCACTTCCAGAAGATCCTGCTATACCACTCCTGGGCATATACCCAGAGGATTCCCCACCATGTAATAAGGATACATGCTCTACTATGTTCATAGCAGCCCTATTTATAATTGCCAGATACTGGAAAGAACACAGGTATCCCTCAACAGAAGAGTGGTTGCAAAAAATGTGGTATATCTACACAATGGAGTACTATTCAGCCATTAGAAACAATGAATTCATGAAATTCTTAGGCAAATGGATGGAGGTAGAGAACATCATGCTAAGTGAGGTAACCCAGACTCAAAAGGTGAATCATGGTATGCACTCACTAATAAGTGGTTATTAACCTAGAAAACTGGAATACCCAAAACATAATCCACACATCAAATGAGGTACAAGAAGAAAGGAGAAGTGGCCCCTGGTTCTGGATAGACTCCGTGAAACAGTATTCGGCAAAACCAGAACAGGGAAGTGGGAAGGGGTGGGTGGGAGGACAGGGGAAGAGAAGGGGACTTACAGGACTTTCGGGGAGTGGGGGGCTAGAAAAGGGGAAATCATTTGAAATGTAAATAAATTATATCGAATAAAAAATATTTTAATTCTAAAAAAAAAAAGAAATTTTTGTCTAAGAAAGTATAAAAAGACCTGAGAGTGAAATAAAGTTGGTAATTGAATGATTTAGCTTAGAGAGCTTTGCCCCTACCATCCATCCATCCATCCATCCACCCATCAATCCATCCATCCAAACGTGTATGTGTATTTGTGTATACATTTATGTGTAGGTATATTTGTATATATACATATAAGCATGCATGAATACATGTGGAGTTAATTAGACAGACAGTTGGGCCCAGCCAGACTGTGAATGTATGAATGTTTGAATATGTCTGTATATGTTTGCCTGCATAAGGCATCTTAATTCCTTTCCTTACCTTCTTCTTTTTTACAATGAGTTAACTACCTTAGCCAGAAAGGCTTTTGACTGACTCTCCAGAGAAAGAAACACCAGCAGTAAATCCTTTCAATTAATTCCATGCTGCTAAATAGTATGTGTTAATTGCTAGATATTGGTGCTTATTAAAGCACAAGTAATAAAGAGCTAAGAAAGAGTTAAGTTCTTAGCATAGAATGGTAAGAAGAAATTATTTAAGCCTACAGAATAAAACTAAAGCACAAAACTTATAATGTTTAATAAAGCACAGAATTAAAGAGAAAAGAAGCCAGCATTTTTTGACTATAGAATAAGCATTAAAGTTTTTAGAGTATTTTAGAAGTTATCAGCCAAGCATTCATTATAGTTAGAGAGTTAGAAGTCCAGAGACCATCATTTCTAAAGCAACATCTAACACTGTCCCTGTCCCACTTCAAGCCCATTATAATCAGAGCAGACTACCCACTGAGGAATGTAAAGAAAATAAATTCAAAGATAATAAATATATGATGTCCAAGCAAACACAGCATGATGCTGAATGAAATGACAAAGACAGTAGAAGATTTTATAACAGAATTCAATATGTAGACATATTTGAGAAAACCTACACTGAAATGAAGACAAAATTGAAAGACTCAATAACTCAATTAAAATCTCAGTGGAGAGCCATAGAAGTGTAACAACAGATTAAGTAGGAGATAGAATATCAATATTCAAAGGCAAACAAGGGTAATTAGACTCTGTAAGCAAAGAGTATGAAAATTTAGTTTAAAACACACAATAGGAATAGGTAGGAACTATGAGACAGAATGAAAAAAATATTAAAAATATAGTCATAGATAAAAGAATTGCATTTATTCAATTGCAGGCAGTTGAGAGAGATTGTCAGTAAAATCCTAGAAGGAAACTTTGTAAAATGAAGGAAGGCACACTGATACAAATAAAAGAACCAGAAAGACATTAAATATACAACATCAGAAAAGAAACTCCCCATGACATTTCATAGTTAAAACATGAATTATACAGAAGAAACAGGTAGTAATAAAAGCTTGAAAATGCAAGTTGTGTTTAAATGAAAAGTCATCAGAATAACTGATTTTTCAAATGAAACTTCAAAAAGCCAGAAGAACAGGAAGCAATATAATGCAAGCTTTGAAAGACCTTGACTGGCAACCTAAGGTTATTTACCCAGATTTATTAATGCCATATTTGAAAGAGGAAAAACAATTTCATTATATGAACAGGCTAAAAATTTTTTGTTCCCCAAACTAAGCAGAAAAAGAATACTCAAAAAATTCTATAGACTGAATAGTATATTGAATATAGTCAAAACAATATAAAAAGAAAACAAAACTATAATTATTAAAACACAGAATACAGCTAAGAACACAGACAAAAAATTAAGTTCAATACACTTCTTAGCAAAAAGTTTAAATATTGATATCTGTAATTATTCAACAAAGAGACACAGTTTTGATAAATGGATGAAGAAATAAATGCTCCTTTCTGTTGTCTAGTAAAAAGAATAGCTTTAAAGATAGGCAGCATCTTAATGTAAAAGAATGGAAAAACTTATTCCAAGTAAATGGGAACTGGAGAGAAACTGGGGTTGCCCTCCTCGATCTAACAATACAGTCATTTGATTAACATTAACCACAAGAGCTCAAGAAGTACATGCCATTTTATCAAGAGAGTAATTGACCAATGAGTCATTCTATTATAGCTATATATGTGATGTATTGATCAGGATTCCTTATACTAACAGAATGTATAGAATGAATCTCTCCCTATATAGAGCAAGAAGGTTTATCAGACTGGAGTCTATGCAATCCAGCAATGACTGGCTGTGAACCAAAAGTTCACGAATCCAGTAGTTGCTCAGTCCACTAGATTGTATTTCACAGCAGGTCTTCAGTAAGCACTGGAGAACAGAAGTAGGTATTAATGTCAGTGAAACATTGGACTTCCTAGTAAGGCAAGAACAAACAGGCAAAGAACAAAAGCTTTGTTCTTTCTTGTCATTATGTAGGCTTTTCCAGGAATATTGGCCCAGAGCAAATGTGTCTCCCCAGATCAAGACCTGGATTATAAATGTCATCCTCTCAGAAGCAAGGGTGCAGAAGAATGGGAAGAGGAGCTGTGGGAAGGGGTACCAAGTGTGGGGCAGGCAATGACTATAAAATAATTATTAAAAAAATTGTAAAAAGCTCCTGAAAATGTTCACTTATTCTCTTTTTTAGTTGAAATATTGACACAAGCTTTACATATAATAGTATCAGATTCAGAAGTTAGACAAATATCAATAGAATCTTTGGCTTTTGAAAATGCAAATTCAAAATGCAAAATGGTGATCAGGCCATTAAATGTAAGATCAGCACCAAAAGATGGATGAGAAATACAGCTTATATTCAATCTCATATTTATAAAGCTACTTTGATTAGGAGAAGTAATTTCTAAAAGGATTCGACAAAATTCAGTATCCTTTCATGCTTAAAGTCTTGGAAAGAACAGGAACTCAAAGCCCATACCTAAACATAGTAAAAGCAATATACAGCAAACCAGTAGCCAGCATCAAACTAAATGGAGAGAAACTTGAAGCAATCCCACTAAAATCAGGGACTAGACAAGGCTGCCCCTCTCTCCTTATCTTTTCAATATTGTACTTGAGGTACTAGTTTGGGCAATTAGACAGCATAAGGAGGTCAAAGAGATGCAAACTGGAAAGGAAGAAGTCAAACTCTCACTATTTGCAGATGATATGACAGTCTACCTAAGTGACCCAAAAAAAACTCCACCAGGGAACTCCTACAGCTGATAAACAACTTCAACAAAGTGGTAGGTTATAAAATCAACTCAAGCAAATCAGTAGCCTTCCTATACACAAAGGATAAGCAGGCTGTATTGACTACAGATTCAACACAATACTCAAGAAAATCCCAACTCAGTTCTTCATAGAGTTAGAAAGAGCAATTCTCAAATTCATCTGGAATAAAAAAAAACCCAGGATAGCTAAAACTATTCTCAACAACAAAGGAAATTCTGGTGGAATCAGTATCCCTGACCTCAAGCAATACTACAGAGCAATAGTGTTAAAAACTGCATGGTATTAGCACAGTGACATGCAGGTGGATAAATGGAATAGGATTGAAGATCCAGAAATGATTCCACACACCTATGGCCACTTGATCCTCGACAAAGGGGCTGAAAACCTCCAGTGGAAAAAAGATAGCCTTTCAACAATTGGTGCTGGTTCAATTGGAGGCCAGCATGCAAAAGAATGCGAATTGATCCATCCTTATCTCCGTGTACTAAGCTCAACTCCAAATGGATCAAGGACCTCCACATAAAGCCAGACAAAAGGCAAAGCAAGCAGCCAGTTAATAGGAAGTGAACATAGGATTAATAAGAAAAAATAATAGAGAATAAAAAGAAGTAGGGAGTATATATAGAGAGATACACAGGAAGGAGAAGAGAGGGCCATTCAATCTGAAAGAGATTTGCTTGAGATGAGAGAGTGGTTCCTGGTGGGATGTTGGCTGAGGAAAGAGATAAACTGGGTACTTTCTCTGTCCCAATGAACTATCAAGCTTTCAGCTCAGCATCTGAATACAGAGTCTTCCCTGGTAAAATCAAGCAACTGAGTTTTTATTTAAAAAACAACACATATATATGCAATGGACATTTTAATAGAAAGACGTAAATACTACATCTCACTACCTTTTTTTTTTGGTATTGCCATTCATCTTCCATTCAGCATCCCAGCCCCAACCCCATTTTTCATTAACCCTTTTTAGAACCCATATCTTATTATTCAAGAGCCATAAACTATCTAAGGAAATCCACAGTAGCAGTCATGAGAAAAATATTTTATTTGTTGATCAGAACTATTCAAGTGGTTTCCAAGATAACATAAGATATTTCTATTGCCCTTGGTTGCCTCCCAGAAACTGACAATATGTCCCTACTGCTAAAAGCATCATGGATCTTAGAAGTTAAGATGAATGTTTTATGAAAGCCTCCCCACTGAGGACTAGATTTCGTAATATTAGAAGGTGCTTTATAAGCTGTCAAGGAAGAAAAGCAATCAATAATAATATCCAGAGCTAATGTGGTGGTACATACTTTTAATCCCAGCATTCAATACATAGAAGCCATCCACCTCTGTGAGTTTAAGGACAGTATTGTCTTCAAAGAGAGTTCTAGGACAGCCAGTAATATACTGAGGAACCATGTCTCAAAAAACAAAAATAAAACCAAAGAAGTCCTATCTAGCTGGAATGCTTACGAATCATAATAACATACATGGAAGATATATGGATACATGGAAGATATATATCCCCTAAAGACTCAGTAGAGATATTTACATACTATGGTAATCAACAGCTGTCTAAATGTACCTCAGCCCACTTAGTAATAGAAAATTCATGTCTCATACTATAAATCTAGCCAACTATCCATGATTTGTGAGTCCATGGAACCTAGAGAAACACCTACTACTGCCCCTATTATAAGCCAGTAAAATCTCTAATTATATCTTACATACTCATTCTCATAACTATAGAGAAATGTAGCTCTTACCCCTCATCAAGGAAGCAGATAGAGTGTAGACTATCACAGAAAACTGCAACTGGTCAAAATCCAGAAATCAACTGCTTATAGTATACCCAGGATGGAGCTCATCCAGGTTACATAAAACTGGCTGTAAGACTGGCAGTGCTGGCCCCCGCCTTTAATCCCAGCACTTGGAGTCAGAAATAGGTGGATTTTGAAGTTCGAGATCAGCCTGGTCTACAGAATGAGTTCCAGGACAGTTGGGCTACACAGAGAAACCCTATCTTGAAAAAACAAAAAACAAACAAACAAACAAAACAAAGCAAGACAAAAACTCTAAAACCTGGTGTATATGTTTGTATGTGTCTGTTCTCATTTGTCTTAAGAGAATATTCTTGTTGTGACCTTTGGAGTCACTGTAACTTCTAAACATGATTGCCAATTTCTCAGAAAGTTACTTTAGTCTCTGCATCAGTATGGAATTGACATATTTTGGGGTATACAGAAGCATGGTCAAGTGCTCTAATATATTATTAATATTAGTGTCACTCTAAACATTATTAAATAATGGGAAAATTCAATGCAGTTCATCAAATGAATATAGCAGAAAGGAAAAAACAATACTGCCTACCATATTTAGAAGTTCAGTGTTGGGAGATAATAGTCTAGACCATTTCTCCACTTCTTGATGAAAACTCCTTAACAGATGTTTATTTTTCTTCCAGTACATGAAGGAAATGAGCAGTTGCCAACCTGAGAACAGATTTATTTACTGCACAGTATGGCAAAAGCACTGTTAGTCAGTCATGCAAAGGTTATTAGATGTACTAACAGTCCATTATAAATACTGACATTTCCCTAAGCTCCAAGACTCTCAGATGATGCAGTCCCTTCTGCTGCCCTACTCACCCACTCAGAAGACTGAAGGTGGGGGAAAGACAAACAAAGGTATTATGTGTAATTAATATATATTGGTACAAACTATTTAAGCATAAGAATTCTACTGTTTGCAGCATTGTGCAAAATGAACATTCAGTATCCTATCATGGTGCTCTATGGCTGTGTAAGCTTGTCAGATGGCATGTAACAGTGCATTTAAAACTGGTGTCTTCTAAGTAAAATATCAGCTAAGAGTTTGAAAACCAAAAAGGAGGAGGATGGCAGCAGCAGATAAGAAGATCAGAGGGTATCTAATCTGGGGTGAATCAAGAGTGTCAGTAGGGTGGCTGAATGTGTTACATTCAGGTCCCACTGATCTGACAAATTGAAGAAACATCTTTTCTCCATACATAAGCTGCAGCATTTTAAAATCACACTAAGTGTATATAAACCTAAAATGTAAAAAAAAAAAAAAAATACAATCCAATTTCAAAACTCACAGTATGTTCCATATAAAGAAAGTCATTACACAGGAGCACCACCTTATTCTAATCAATGAATTCCACCAAGTTCCAAAGACAACTGATCTTGTCCATTAATTCCATGAGTCATTTACTTTTTAGGCATCCTGGTAACCTCTTGATTTTCAGGCATACTTTCATTTGTTTTTCTGTATTAATGGTATTTTCCTTTTGTCTAAGTATCCTATTTTCCCATTGTCTGAGCCACTTGTCTATTGCTATAATAAAATATTACTATTAAGGGGACATATCAAAGAGAACACTTAATATCTTGGAAGGTTAGAGTTCATGATGGCAGAGCAAAGTAATAACTGATAGTTCACAACTTGATTGACATATAAGAGTCAAAGAGAGCAAACATACCAGAAATTGTGGCAAGTTAGTCAGCCATGCAAAGGTTATTAGATATGCTAACAGCCCATTATAAAGACTGGCATTTTTCCAAGCTCCAAGTCTCTCAGATGATTCCCACTCCTAGTGACATGTCTCTTCCATCAAATCCCATCCCGTAAATTTTTGCCCAACAATTATACCAACTGGGGTTCCAAGTAATCAAAACTACAAATCTATGGGTGGTATTTTTATCAAGCTACCATCAATTGAAGCTTCACTGTGATCCTCCTCACACAGCAATTTGAACACATATTCCCAGAATTATACCTACTCTTTCGTCCCTGTTTTCTAGTTAGTTTCTACCCATTTTTAGACTGCAGTTAAACTTTTCTGTGTGTGCATACGTTTTAAGAAGCCAAGGCAGAGGATCCAGTCTGGAGGCCTCTGGCAGGTGCCTTCCTGTATCCATCTCTGGATTGGGAACAGCCTGGGCCATGGCACCCAGTCTCTAGGCAGTGCAGAAGGCCAGCTGTGCACCCAGAGGCCGGCTGCTAGGAGGCAGCTTGCACTAGTGAGTCCTGCATTGACAACAAGACCAACTAATACCAGTGAGAACTAGATGGCAAAAGGCAAACATAGGAATGTTACTAACAGAAATCAAGGCAATATGGCAGCATCTGAACCCAATTCTCAATTAACAGCAAGTCTTGGAAACCCCAACACACCAGAAAAACAATATTTGGATTTCAAATCACTAGGCATGATGCTGTTACAGGAACACATGAAAAATATAAATAAATCTCTTAAAAAATTCAGGGGAAAATGGATCAAAAGTTAGAAGCCCTTAGAAGGGAAACACAAAAATCATTAAAAGAAATTCAGGAGAATATGGGTCAAAAGATAGAAGCCAATAAGGAGGAAAAACAAAACATCACTTAAAGAAATACAGGAGAACTTTGGTCAACAGGCTGAGGTTATGAAAGAGGGAACACAAAAATCTCTTAAAGAATTACAGGAAAATACAAGCAAGCAAGTGAAGGAGCTGAGCAAAACCATCCAGGATCTAAAAACAGAAGTAGAAACAACTAAGAAATCACAAAGGGAGACAACTTTGGAGATAGAAAACCTTGGGAAGAAATCAGGAGCCATAGATGCAAATATCAACAAAAGAATACAAGAGATAGAAGAAAGAATTTCAGATGCTGAAGATATCATAGAAATCATGGACTCAAAGGTCAAAGAAAATGCAAAATGCAAAATCCTTGTAATCCAAAACATTCAGGAAATCCAGGACACAATGAGAAGGCCAAACCTAAGGATTATAGGCATAGATGAGAGAAAAGATTTACAACTTAAAGGGCCAGCAAATATTTTCAATAAAATTAAGGAAGAAAACTTCCCTAATCTAAAGAGAGAAATGCCCATGAATATACAAGAAGCCTACAGAACTCCAAACACACTGGACCTGAGCAGAAATACCTCCCATCACATAATAAGCAAAACCCCAAATATACTAACCAAAGAAAGAATATTAAAGGCAGTAAGAGAAAACGGCCAAGTAACATATAAAGGAAGACCTATCAGAATCACACCAGATTTCTCACCAGAAACTATGAAAGCTAGAAGATCCTGGGCAGATCTCATGCAGACTCTAAGAGAAAACAAATGCCAGCAAAAGTACTATACCCAGCAAAACTCTCAATCACCATAGATGCAGAAACCAAGATATTCCATGACAAAACCAAGTTTACCAATATCTTACCACAAACCCAGCCCTACAAAGGACAATAGGAGGAAAACACCAATATAAGGAGGGAAATTTCACCCTGGAAAAAGCAAGAGAGTAACCTTCTTTCATCAAACCCAAACGAAGATAACCAATCAAAGATAAAAAAATAACATCCAAAATGACAGGAAGAAATAATCACTATTCCTTAATATCTCTAAACATCAATGGACTCAATTCCCCAATAAAAAGACATAGAATAACAGACTGGATACTTAAAAAAGGACCCAACATTTTGCTGCATACAGCAAACAACCTCAGTGTCAAAGACAAACACTACCTTAGAGTAAAAGGCTGGAAGACAATTTTACAAGCAAATGGTCTCAGGAAACAAGCCGGAGTAGCCATTCTAATATCAGATAAAATTGACTTTCAACCTAACGTCATCAAAAGAGACACTGAGGGACACTTCTTGCTGGTCAAAGGAAAAACACAACAAGAAGAGCTCTCAATCCTGAACATCTATACTCCAAATGCAAAGGCATTCTAATTTATAACAGAAACTTTACTAAGGCTCAAAGCACACACTGTACCTAACACAATAATTGTGGGTGACTTCAACACTGCACTTTCCTCAATGGGTCAATCAGGAAAGCAGAAACTAAACAAGGACACAGTGAAACTAACTGAAGCTTTGGACCAATAAGATTTATATATAGAGAACATTTCATCCTAAAGCAAAAGAATATACCTTTGCCTCAGCACCTCATGTTACCTTCTCCAAATTTGACCATATAATTGATCACAAGACAGACCTCAACAAATATAAGAAGAACTAAAGAATTCCATGCCTCCTATCAGATCACTATGGAGTAAAAGTGGTCTTCAATAACAACAAAATCAACAGAAAGCACACAAGCATATGGAAGCTGAACAATAATCTACTCAATGATACCTTGGTCAAGGAAGAAATAAAGAAAGAAAGCAATGACTTTTTAGAATTTAATGAAAATGAAGACACAACACACCCAAATCTATGGGACACAATGAAAGCAGTGTTAAGAGGATAACTCATAACCCTGAGTGCCTCCAAAAAGAAAATGGAGAGAGCATACACTACCAGCTTAATGATACACCTGAAAGCCTTGGAACAAAAAGAAGCTAATTCACCCAGGAGTAGAAGACAGGAAATCATTAAACTCAAGGCTGAAATCAATCAAGTAGAAACAAAGAGAACCATACAAAAATCAACAAAACCAGGAGCTGGTTCTTTGAGAAAATCAACAAGATAGATAAACCCTTAGCCAGACTAACCAAAGGGCACAGAGACAGTATCCAGATTAACAAAATTAGAAATGAAAAGGGAGAAATAACAACAGAAACTGAGGAAATATAAAAAAATCATCAGATCCTACTACAAAGTCCTATACTCAACACACCTGGAGACTCTGGAGGAATTGGACAGTTTCCTAGACAGATATAAAACACCAAAATTAAATCAGGATCAAATAGATCATCTAAATAGTCCCAACCCCTAAAGAAATAAAAGGGGTTATAGAAAGTCTCCCAACCAAAAAAAGCACAGGACCAGATGGCTTCAGTGCAGAATTCTATCAGACCTTCAAAGAAGACCTAACACCAATACTCTTCAAACTGTTCCACAAAATAGAAACAGAAGGAACACTACCCAACTCATTCTATGAAACAACAATTATGCTGATACCAAAACCACACAAAGATCCAACAAAGAAAGAGAACTTCAGGCCAATTTCCCTCATGAATATTGATTCAAAAATACTAAAAAAAAATCCTTGCCAAACAAATCCAAGAACACATCAAAACTATCATCCACCACGATCAAGTGGACTGCATCCCAGGGATGCAGGGATGGTTCAATATAAGGAAATTCATCAATGCTATCCACTACATAAACAAACTCAAAGAATAAAACCATATGAACATTTCATTAGATGGTGAAAAAGCATTTGACAAAATTCAGCATCCTTTCATGCTTAAAGTCTTGGAAAGAACAGGAATTCAAGGCTCATACCTAAACATAGATAAAGCAATATACAGCAAATCAGTAGCAAACATTAAACTAAATGGAGAGAAACTTGAAGCAATTCCACTAATATCAGGGACTAGACAAGGCTGCCCTCTCTCTCCATATCTTTTCAATATAGTTCTAGCTAGAGTAATTAGACAACATAAGGAGGTCAAAGGGATACAAATTGGAAAGGAAGAAGTAAAATTATCACCATTTGCAGTTGATATTATAGTATACTTAAGTGACCCAAAAATTCCACTAGAGAACTTCTACAGCTGATAAACAACTTCAGCAATGGGGCAGGTTATAAAATCAACTCAAGCAAATCAGTTGCCTTCCTATCCTCAAAGGATAAGCAGGCTGAGAACGAAGTTAGGGAAATGACACCCTTCACAATAGCCACAAATAATATAAAGTATCTTGGTGTGACTCTAACCAAACAAGTGAAAGATCTATGTGACAAGAACTGCAAGTCTCTGAAGAAGGAAATCAAAAAGATCTCAGAAAATGGAAAAATCTTCCATGCTCATGGATTGGCAGGATTAATACAGTTAAAAATGGCCATCTTGTCAAAAGCAATATACAGATTCAATGCAACCCATCAAAATCCCAACTCAGCTCTTCACAGAGTTAGAAAAAGCAATTCTCAAATTCATCTGGAATAACAAAAAGCCCAGGATAGCTAAAACTATTCTCCACAGTAAAAGAACTTCTGGGGGAATCAGTATTTCAGACCTAAAGCAATACAGAGCAATAGTGTTAAAAACTGCATGATATTGGTACAGTGACAGGCAAGTGGACCAATGGAATAGAATTGAAGACTCAGAAATGAATCCATACACCTATGGTCACTTGATCTTCAACAAAGGAGCTGAAAACATCCAGTTGAAAAAAGATAGCCTTTTCAACAAATGGTGCTGGTTCAACTGGAGGTCAGCATGTAGAATAATGTGCATTGATCCATTCTTATCCCCTTGTAATAAGTACAACTTCAAGTGGATCAAGGACCTCCACCTAAAACTAGACACACTGAAACTAATAGAAAAAAAACTGGGGAAAACCCTCGAGGCCATGGGCACAGGGGAAATGTTCCTGAACAGCACACCAACAGCTTATGCTCTAAGATCAAGAATTGACAAATTGGACTCATAAAATTACAAAGTTTCTGTTAGGCAAAGGACACTGTCAAAAGGACAAAATGGCAACCAACAAACTGGGAAAAGATCTTCACCAACCCTACATCAGATAGAGGACTAATATCCAATATATTCAATGAACTCATGAAGTTAGACCACAGGGAACCAAATAACCCAATTAAAAAATGGGGTACAGATTTAAACAAAGAATTTTCACCTGAAGAAATTCACATGACTGAGAGAAGGGGGCTTATGGGACTTTCGGGGAGTGGGGGGCTAAAAAAGGGGAAATTATTTGAAATATAAATAAAAAATATATCGAATAAAAAAAAAGAAATGCTCAACATCATTAGTCATTAGGGAAATGCAAATGAAAACAACCCTGAGATTTCACCTCACACCAGTCAGAATAGCTAAGGTGACAAACTCAGGAGATAGCAGGTGTTGGCAAGGATGTGGAGAAAGAGGAACACTCCTCCACTGCTGGTGGGATTGTAAAATGGTACAACCAGTAAAGAAATCAGTCTTGCAATTCCTCAGAATACTGGACATAACACTTCCAGAGGACCTGCTATACCTCTCCTGGGCATATACCCAGAGGATTCCCTAGCATGCAATAAAGACACATGCTCCACTATGTTCATAGCAGCCTTATTTGTAATAGGCAGAAGCTGGAAAGAACCCAGATGTCCCTCAGTGGAGAAATGGATACAGAAAATGTGGTATATTTACATAGTGGAATACTACTCAGCAATTAAAAACAATGAATTTATGAATTTTTTAGGGAAATGTTTTGAACTGGAAAATATCCTAAGCGAGGTAAAGCAATCACAAAAGAATATACATGGAATGCAATCGTTGATAAGTGGATATTAATTAGCCCAGAAGCTCTGAATACTGAAGACACAATTAGCATATCAAATGATTCCCATGATGAAGGAAGATGAGGGCCCTGATCTTGTAAAGGCTTGATCCAGTATTGTATGGGAGTATCAGGACAGAGAAAAGGGAGGAGGAATGATTGGAGAATGGATGGAGAGAAGAGGACTTATGGGACATATGCAGAGGGGGGAACTGGGAAAGGGGAAAGTATTTGGAAATGTAAACAAAGAATATAGAAAAAATATATATATACACAAAAAAAGACAAACAGCTTTAATTTTTATTTATTTATTTCAGTTTTATATTAACTCGAACTTTTCCATTATACAGTATTTCAGTCATAATTATAATTATAATTTTATTTTTGTTTACTATTTATTCCACCTTGGAATTTAAGCCTCTGACTTATTTATCATTTCATTCCAAATACCTCATGAATCCCGCATGAAGTTGTATAGGTTCATTTAATTATCTAAAAACTAAAAGCATGTGAAAGAAGGTACTTGGTGCAGTCAATGTCACATAATCTCTGCCTAGAGAAGGAAGAGAAACTATACAAAAACCCAGTGTGCCTGTGCACCTAGAGAGAGTTCTACCTGCAATGTCTAAGCATAGTGGTGGTCCTCTTCCTGGAAGAGGTGTTGAAAGGTGAGTATGGAGTTTGTATGTTGCTTTCTCTTCTTTGCCAACAGTACTTTGATCCACAAAACTAGACACTTCTGTACCTATTCCTTGGAAAACACTACATATTCTACTTTAAGAAATGTGGCCATTGTGCATGATGGGCTGGGCAACACAATGAGATTATGCTTCAGAAGTAAAATTAAGAAATGTAAAAATATCCAAGATGAACTATTTCATTGCTATGCCTATCTATGAACTTTACATTGAAATGATAAACATATTTTTATTATTTCAATTGAGTGAATTAAAGACTAAATCAATGCTACATTTACTCTCTTGTCTTTAAATGAAATATCTCCATGAATAAGATTTTAAATAGCTATATTCTAATTCTATTGGAAATAATAATAATGATTTCTACTGAAACTGAGAACAATCAAAAAATACAGTATTTCCAATGGAGTACTATTCAGCCATTAGAAACAATGAATTCATGAAATTCTTAGACAAATGGATGGAGCTGGAAAAGATCATACTAGGTGAGGTAACCCAGTCTCAAAAGATCAGTCATGGTATGCACTCACTGATAAGTGGATATTAGCCTAGAAACATGGAATACCCACATATCAAATATATCCACATATCAAATGATGTCCAAGAAGAACGGAGGAGTAGCCCCTGGTTCTGGAAAGATTCAATGCAGCAGTATAGGGCAATACCAGAACAGGGAAGTGGGAAGGGGTGGATGGGGGAACAAAGGGATGGGAGAGGGCTTATGGGACTTTCAGGGAGTGGGGAGCCAGAAAAGGGGAAATCATTTGAAAGGTAAATAAAAAAATATATCAAATAAAAAAAATTAAAAAAACCTGGAGTACAGACTCAAAAGGCCCTGCCCCTCGCTGATGAAATATTTGTTATAGACAATGTTACAGACAATGGTAGAGCCTTTACTCTCAGCTGAGAGCCCACTGGTAACTCCTCCAGATTCCAATGGATAGTTTTATATCCAGTAGTAACACAAATGGTTCTGGTAAAAATAAATGGGTCATGAATCACAGCATAAAACCTGGGAAAGAGGCAGAGAAGGAGAGCGGATGATCAGTTGATAGGAATGGGAAGGATGTTAGAGACTGAGTAATCAGATTATATATGCAAAAAAGACAAACTACAAAACTAATCAATAAAAACTGCTCCTACAGACAAGATAAAAAAAATTTAAGTGAAGCCACTGTAGAATAGAACTACTGTGGCCTTCACCCAAGCCGTGTATTATGTGTATAAATAAGATCAAAGACCAGCTTGGAGTGTTTACCCATTTCAGGGAAAATGCTGGTTCTTGTGGAGTATCTTTCAAGATAAGTTAAAGGCCAGCAAGGGAACCTCCCTCCAACTCTTCACATTGACATAGATAATAATATTAAATACAAGGAATATTGACTGCTGAATTTACACATAAGCAGGTATGTTCTTAGTATACTGTGTACTTCCCTATAGACCATGCATATTTGACTTGTTTACCAGCACCAAAAACATTCCATAACTGATTTTTCTTGGGAAATAATAAAACATGTTCCTAGGAGCAGGAGGTGGTCGAGCCAGCCAACATTATTCTTCAATGGTATTGCAATCCGCCTCTGCTCCTCCAGTCTTTCCACCAGCTCCCTCATGTGGTTTCCTAGCTCAGTCTGATGCTCCAAGCATCTGCAACTGCATTTGGTCAGGTGCTTGCATAACCTCACAGAGAGTAGGAACACCAGGTTCCTATCATCAAGCACCTCTTTGGCCAGCAAGAGTGTCTACGTTTTGTGTCTGTAGACAGATTGGATCCCCAGGTTGTACAGTCCCAGGATGACCCTTACTTCAGTCTCTGCTCCATTGTTTGTCCCTGTCTCAATTTTAATGGGAATATTTCTGGGTTAAAAACTTTGAGATGAGTGGATGGCTTCATCCCTTGACTAGGGGCCATGCCTATCTACTAGAGATGGTCTCTCCAGGTTCTATCTCCCCTTTGCTGCCCATTTTGTCTAAAGTCATTGCAGTTGGGTAATGGGAACCTCTTTCTTCCCTGGTGTCTAGGACTCACCAATGGCTACCCCCAGTTCCTCATCCACCACTGCTTCCTATTTCCTGACCCTCTGTACCTCTCTCCTGTCTCCTCCAGTACCTGATCTTGCCCCTCCTTTATTCTTCCCCATTCTCTCTCCTTGCCAGTTCTCCCTTCCTTCTACATCAAACAACTATCTTGTTACACCCCCAAAAATTCTATCAAGGAACTACAACATCTGATAAACATCTTCAGCAAAGTGGCTGGATAAAACATTGACTCTAACAAATTAGCAGCCTTCCTCTACTCAAAGGATAAATGGGCTAGGAGAGAAATTAAGGAAAGGACATCCTTCACAATAGTCACAAACCATATAAAATATCTTGCTATTACTCTAACAAACCAAGTGAAAGATCTACATGACAACACCTTCAGGTCTCTGAAGAAAGAAATCAAAGAAGACCTCAGAAAATGGAAAGATCACCCATGCTAATGGATCACCAGGATTAATATAGTAAAAATGGCCATCTTACTGAAAGCAATCTACAGATTCAATGCAATCCTATCAAAATTCCAAATCAACTATTCACAGTGTTAGAAAGATGAATTCTCAAATTCATTTGGAAAAAACAAAAAACAAAACAAAACAAAAACCAGGAAAGTGAAACCATTCTCAACAATAAAAATAATTCTGGGGTAATTGCTGTTTCTGATCTCAAGCTGTATTACAGAGCAGTAGTGATAATAACTGCATGGTATTGATACAGAGACAGACAGACAAATCAATGGAATAAAATTAAAGACCCAGAAATAATCTCTCACATCTATGGTCACTTGATCTTTGACAAAGAAGCTAAAACCATCCAGTGGGAAAAAGAATACATTTTCAACAAATGCTTCTGGTTCAACTTGCCATCAACTTGTAGAATAATACAAATTGATTCATTCTTATCTCCTTGTACAAATCTCAAGTCCAAGGGAATCAAGGACCTCCATAGAAAGCCACATGCACTGAAACTTATAGAAGAGAAAGTGGGGAAGAGCCTCTAACACATTGGTACAGGGGAAATTTCCTAAACAGAACACCAATGGCTCATGATCTAAGATGAAGAGTCAACAAACGGGACCTCATAAAATTAAAAAAAAAATTCTGTTAAGCAAAGGACACTGTCAATAGGACAAAACAGCAATCCACAGATTGGGAAAAGATCTTTACCAACCCTATATCAGATAGAGGGATACTATCCAAAATATACAAAGAACTCAAAAAGTTAAACTCCCAACCCTATATCAGAGAGAGGGATAATATGCAAAATATACAAAGAACTCAAAAAGTTCAGAGAACTAAATAATCCTATTAAAAATTGGGTGAGGCAGGAGTGAGTAGGTGAGTGGGGGAACACCCTCGTAAAAGTAGGGTAAGGGGGATGGGATTGGGGGTTTTCATAGGGGAAACAGGGAAAGAGGATAACATTTGAATTGTAAATAAATAAAATATCCAATTTAGTACACACACACACACACATACATATTCTAAAAAAAAAAAAAAGGAGGGTACAGGGATAAATGAAGAATTCTCAACTGTAGAAGGGGTCATAGATAGGATTCCAACCAAAAAAAGCACAGGACCAGATGGTTTCAGTGCAGAATTCTATCAGACCTTCAAAGAAGACTTAACACCAATACTCTTCAAACTTTTCCACCAAATAGAAACAGAAGGAACACTACCCAACTCCTTTTTCGAAGCCACTATTACACTGATACCAAAACCACACAAAGATCCAACTAAGAAAGAGAATTTCCGGCCAATTTCCCTTATGAATATCGATGCAAAAATACTAAATAAAATTCTTGCCCACCGAATCCAAGAACACATCAAAACCATCATCCACCATGATCAGGCATGCTTCATCCCAGGGATGCAGGGATGGTTCAATATAAGGAAATCCATAAATGCTATCCACTACATAAACAAACTCAAAGAAAAAAAACACCTGATCATTTCATTAGATGCTGAAAAAGCATTTGACAAAATTCAGCATCTTTTCATGCTAAAAGTCTTGGAAAGGACAGGAATTCAAGGCCCATATCTAAACATAGATAAAGCAATATACAGCAAATCGGTAGCCAACATCAAACTGAATGGAGAGAAACTTGAAGCAATCCCACTAAAATCAGGGACTAGACAAGGCTGCCCCCTCTCTCCATATCTTTTCAATATAGTTCTTGAAGTCCTAGCTAGAGCAATTAGATAACAGAAGGAAGTCAAAGGGATACAAATTGGAAAGGAAGAAGTCAAACTATCACTATTTGCAGATGATATGATTGTATACTGAAGTGACCCTAAAAACTCTACTAGAGAACTCCTATAGCTGATAAACAACTTCAGCAAAGTGGCTGGCTACAAAATCAACACAAGCAAATCAGTAGCCTTTATATATTCAAAGGATAAGCAGACTGAGAAAGAAATTAGGGAAATGACCCCCTTCACAATAGCTACAAACAGCATAAAGTATCTTGGGGTGACTCTAACCAAACAAGTGAAAGACCTATATGACAAGAACTTCAGATCTCTGAAGAAGGAAATCGAAGAAGATCTCAGAAAATGGAAAAACCATCCATGCTCGTGGATTGGCAGGATTAATGTAGTTAAAATGGCCATCTTGCCAAAGGCAATCTACAGATTCAATGCTATTCCGATAAAAATCCCAACCCAGTTCTTCATAGAGCTAGAAAGAGCAATTCTCAAATTTATCTGGAATAACAAAAAAACCCAGGATAGCTAAAAGTATTCTCAACAGTTTTAGAAATTCAGGGGGATTCAATATCCCAGATGTTAAACTCTACTACAGAGCAATAGTGATAAAAAACTGTATGGTATTGGTACAATATCAGGCAAGCGGATCAATGAAATAGGACTGAAGACCCAGAAATGAACCAACACACTTATGGTCACTTGGTCTTCAACAAAGGAGCTGAAAGCATCCAGTGGAAAAAAGATAGTCTTTTCAACAAATGGTGCTGGTTCAATTGGATGTCAGCATGCAGAAGAATGCGCATCGATCTATTCTTATCTCCTTGTACCAAGCTCAACTCCAAATGGATCAAGGACCTCCACATAAAACCTGACACACTGAAACTACTCGAAAAGAAACTGGGGAAGACCCTGGAGGACATGTGCACAGGGGAAAAGTTCCTGAATAGAACACCAATAGCTTATGCTCTAAGGTCAAGAATTGACAAATGGGACCTCATAAAACTACAAAGTTTCTGTAAGGCAAAGGACAAAACGTCAACCAACAGACTTGGAAAGGATCTTCACCAACCCTAAATCCGACAGAGGGCTAGTATCTAATATATACAAAGAATTCAAGAAAGTAGAATCCAGAGAACCAAATAACCCCATTAAAAAGTGGGGTATGGAGCTAAATAAAGAATTTTCACATGGAGAACTTCAGAGAGCTGAGAAACACCTTAAGAAATATTCAACATCATTAATCATTAGGGAAATGCAAATCAAAACAACCCTGAGATTTCACCTCACACCAGTCAGAATGGCTAAGGTCAAAAACTCAGGAGACAGCAGGTGTTGGCGAGGATGTGGAGAAAGAGGAACACTCCTCCACTGCTGGTGGCATTGCAAGATGGTGCAACCACTTTGGAAATCAGTCTGGTGGTTCCTCAGAAAACTGGGCATGTCACTTCCTGAGGACCCTGTTATACCACTACTGGGCATATATCCAGAGGATTCTTGAGCATGCAATAAGGACACATGCTTAACTATGTTCATAGCAGCCCTATTTGTAGTAGCCAGAAGCTGGAAAGAACCTAGGTGTCCTTCAACGGAGGAATGGATACAAAAAAATGTGGTATATTTACACAATGGTGTACTATTCAGCCATTAGAAACAATGAATTCATGAAATTCTTAGGCAAATGGATGGAGCTGGAGAACATCATACTAAGTGAGGTAACCCAGTCTCAAAAGATCGATCATGGTATGCACTCACTGATTAGTGGATATTAGCCTAGAAACTTTGAATACCCAGGACATAATCCACAAATTAAATGATGTCCAAAAAGAATAGAGGAGTGGCCCCTGGTTCTGGAAAGACTCAGTGCAAGAGTATAGGGGAATTCCAGAACAGGGAAGTGGGAAGGGGTGGATGGAAGAATAGGGGGATGGAAGAGGGCTTATGGGACTTGTGGGGAGTGGGGACCCAGAAAAAGGGAAATCATTTGCAATGTAAATAAAAAAATAAAAAAAAAAGAATCTCAAGTGGATGAGAAGCCCTTAAAGAAATGTTTAACATAGTCATCAGGAAAATGCAAATCAAAATGACCCGAGACTAAGATAAAAAACACAGGTGACAGCAGATGCTGGCAAGGATGTGAAGAAAGGAACACTCTTCTATTGCTGGAGGGACTACAAACTGCTACAACCTCTCTGGAAATCAGTCTGGTGATTCCTCCAAAAATTGGAAATAGTTCTACCAGAAGATTTACTACTGGCCATATGTCATAATAGTAATGGTTTGTCTTCCTGCCACATTTTTTGTATCCATTCCTCCATTGAAGGACATCTAGGTTCTTTCCAGCTTCTGGAAATAGGGCTGCTATGAACATAGTGGAGCATGAGGTACAACCTTGGCTGTCTCTGCAACACAGCCTCTTTGTAGTATCAGAAAACACTTGCCAAAAAATTTCCCCTAATTTCCTAGGCCCAGTTACCCAGCATCAATAGTCCCAGAAATGCAAAGTTTTTTCTCTAGTAGTTCTGGTATCTTCTTAATCACAGCTGATTCTTCAGTCCCAGCTAACTAAAACAATAGAATCTTCACAATCTAAACAGCAATGGCCATGATTAGTCTTTAATCATCCATCTGAAATTTTATAAGCCAGGCCTCTATGGTTTGCACTGTTCTCAATATTATCTTCCAAATTCCTCGAGAACATCTCACAGAGCTCTTAACAAAGCCATTGCACAGTCCTTCACAAAACATGGTCAGGTTGTCACAGGAATACCCTACTATCCTGGCAACAATTTCTGTCTTATTTAGGGTTTTACTGCTGTGAATAGACCCCATGACCAAGGCACTTTTTTACAAGAACATTTAATTGGGGCTGGCTTACAAGTTCAGAGGTTCAGTCCATTATCATCAAAGCAAGAACATGGTAGCATTTGGAAAGGCATGGTGCAGTAGGAGCTGAGAGTTCAACATATTTATCTGAAGCTTGCTAGTGAAAGACTGGCTCCCATATAGAAAGGACAAGTGTATTAAAGCCCATACCCACAAGGCCACACTTCCCAACAATGCCACTCTCTTGGCCAAGCATGCATAAACCATCACAGCATATTCCCAAAAGATTCTCCAACATATAACAAGGACACATGCTCTAATATGTTTATAGCAGCTTTGCTTATAATAGCCAGAACCTGGAAATAACCCAGATGTCCCTCAACAGAAGAATGGATACAGAAAATGTGGTTCATTTACACAATGAAATACTGCTCAGCTATTAAAAACAATGACTTCATGAAATTCACAGGCAAATGGATGAAACTAGAAAATATCATCCTGAATTAGGTAACCCAGACACAAAAGAACACACATGGTATGTTCTCACTTAAAAGTGGATATTAGCCCAAAGGCTCACAAAGTAAAATACTTTTAAAGAAGACCCCAAATCTCTCAACTGTGACCGCCTACAAAATGAAAACAAGTTAAACACGTTTTTTTTAAATATAAAAAAATACAAGAAATCCAAAATCCAAGAGAGTAAATAACTTAGTGTGCTTTTTGGAACATACTTCCAATATTTTGTTGCCCAAAGGGACTGGATAGGTCCAATTGTTTGTCCCTGTTATCCATGTCACACAAAGAGTATCTTGTGAGCTCTGGCCTGCTCTACACTTATATCTATTCCTGTCTTTGGCAGATGCCCATACACAAGCCTTAGAAAGACCTATAAATGGAGAGAAGGAGAATAGTTAGGCACAAACAGGAATTTAGACAAGCACCTACCATGCCTAATGAAACTGAAAGAGGGTGGACTGAGGTTGATATGGAACCACTTAGTTTATCAAATTACTATACAAGCATATTATAAGTATCTCCAAATTATGAAAACATTAAATGCGGTATTATAGACAAATTTAAGGAGACTTGAGAAAGTAATTTTTCCTATCATATATGTCCACTAAATGTATAACAGATTTTAAATTCATGAACAACTCAGAACAGTTATTCTCCCAAGACTGGCAAAGTCTTGCAACAGGTATACTGGAAACTATTGTCCAGTTACAATTGCAAACACAGTAGAAAGAGGAAGCTAGGGTCATTGAATAGTGAAATCTGGCTAGAGGCCTAATTTCCCATTTGCTAGGAGAAGGTCAATATGCTGAATTACAAAGGTAGCTTGAACTTGATGATCATGCAATGTGCATTTAGCATCAGGTATTTAGCAGCTTTAAATGCTTGGGATAAAGTTGACAAGTCAGAAAAGAGGTCTGTCTGAATCCTTTACTAAAATTATGCAGTTGCCAATAGAAGTGCTTACTTGTTTTTTGCAAAGATTGCCTACAGTTGAAAATAAAATAGTATCAGATTCAGAAGTCAGAAACATTTTCAGTGAATCTTTGGCTTTTGAAATGCTAATTCATAATGCAAAGGAGTGATTAGACCTATAAAGTAAGATCAGCACCAACAGAGGAATGAATTAGAAACATGACTGATATTGGATCTTGAGATAACTGAGATGGCAGTTCAGGAGAATTAGGTTTAAGCTATTGTTTCCCAGAAATGAGATCCTAGTTTCAGGAACATGTCTTCAGCCAGCTGCAGCCATGGCCAGCCAATCCCAGGATGCCTTGTCATCTGACTTGAAGCAAAAAAAAATGAGTAGAAAGTATAGTAAGCAACCAACCTGGAAAGTTTCCAGAGCCCTAACCAATTACAGATTCCATCAGGGCCCCTAGAGATAGAGCTAACCAATCAAGTTAGAAGGCACATACCCCTCCTACTGACAAATGCTGGGTCTCCAAGTCCACTGGGTGTCTTCATTCCTGAGTTAGGGAATCCCCTGCATGCAGGAAATTGTGCTGAAAAAACACTCTCAGCTTTCACATACCATGTGAGTCTGAGGTCTTCCTTCAATTCTCAGATCCTTACAGGTCGGACTTCCTCCAGTCTTTTCTGGAGACACCCACTTAAATAGCTTAGAGTTTTGGGGAAGTATCTTTCCCCCATCAGTAAGTTGGGAGGTCAATGTAGAGGATAAGAGAAAAGAGCAGATGCATAGTCTGTCTGTCACGTGGACTGTGACTACAGTAAAGGATGCCCTGGAACCCATCTGGGAGGACTTGTAAGTTTTCATCTGATTTCTGAATCAGCTGTGCATCTATGGGCCTTCCTTGAACAGAAAGAAAGACCTTCTAAGACAGCATTTCGGTTTTAGTTCTAGTTTCTGTGTCCCTGGATATTTTATGTGATTACAGATTATTTGGACTCCTCTCCTACCTAGACACCAGAGGCAACCAGCCAGCTCCACTCCACTGGACCTAGTCTGATTACATTCCATCAATTTAAGGTGTCTGGCTGAGAATTTAAGCTTAACTTTATGGTCAGGGAAACTAATCATCTTTTGCAAGAATAAATGGCCAGCGGGTCTACCAACTCTTGTTTTTTATCATTAACTCCTGCATTGTGGAACATCTGGGTCCCTTTGGCAGGACATCTGGGTCTAGGCAAAAATGCTTAAAAATGTATTTGATGGCTGTTTATCCTTGACTTAGTTAGAACTCATTTTGAAAAATTTTAAAAGGAAGCTACTGAACTGGGAAAACAAAAACTGATAAACTGGTGCTGGTCTCCTGCCTCCTGCCTAGATAAAGCTGGCAGTAAGCCAGCCTGGTCTGTGCAAGTGGCCCTTAAGGAGGCCAGGAACTTCTCAGCCTCTCTGGTAAAGAGCTGATGGCTATTAAATTTGGACTCAACAGGTAGCAAGGAAATCATCCCTTAAAATTATAGCTAAATAAATAAAAAAATGTCTGTCTATATAAATACATATATGAATATATGTGGCCACTGCTTGTTTATTGCTGAACACACACACAGACACACACACACACACACACACACACACACATTTTTTACATGTCTTGGTTATAAAATATTAATTGATAACTTATGGCAGATGGTAAATAATCTGTAACATTGGTAACAGAAAGTTCATTTATAACAACTCAGGATTACAGCCATTGTGGGCAACAACACATGGCATGAGATACCTTAAAAACTGTGAAATTTCTGTCCTACAATTTAGACTTATAAAAGATAAAAATTTAAATTGTTTCTTTAATTAGGTATTAAAGCTGTACCCCCATGTATTTATATGTATTCTATGTGGGGGTTTTTCTTGCTAAACTTCATGGCATGAAGATAATGCACTTGATATTAATATTATAGACACTAAATTGTTTAAATTTACTGTTAAAGTGGGTTTTTTGTTTTAGAGATTATAATTAAATTTCTAAAATGTCTTTGTTGAGCACTGAGCCCCCTGCTAGCCCAGGAAGACCTACTACCTCTCTGTGCACCTTCATGATATTTATGGCTTCTGAGACATATAAACCTATATATCTATAACCATACAGCCAAAGGATACCCATCAGAGGCCTGCTACACAAGGAACATTGAGCTTAAACCTACTTCAAAACCTACTATAATAGAAACATACAAGGACCAAAGACATCCAGAAGGAGTGATGCCCTTGAAAGAAAACGTTCAAAAAAAGCCATGGTAAGTTGACAACTTTAGACCACAGCTGTAATAGGGTACTATTACAAAAAGCCCTGGCTATTCTAAGACAAGGGAAGCACACATACACACACACACACACAAACACAAACACAAACACAAAATGACCTTAAATACAATCTAAGAAAGATGATAGCAGCCTTTATAGAGAAAATTAATAAATTCCTTAAAGCAATAAAGGAAAATACAATCAAACAGATAAAGGTTTTAAATAGACCTTTAATAATTTAAATAGAACTAAATGGGTGAAGGAAAAAATAAAACTGTGCAAGACCAGGAAGTGGAAATAGAAGCAATAAAGAAAGCACAAACTGAGGGAACCCTGGACATGGTAAACCTAGGGAAGAGAACAAGACTAATGCATAAAACATCAACACAATACAAGGGATGGAAGAAACATCTCAGGTATAGAACATCCAACAGAAATAATTCATTCATCAGTCAAGTAAAATGTTAAATCTAAAAATCTCATGACACAAAACATGCAGGAAATCTTGGATACCATTAAAAGACTTAACTTAAGAATAATAAGAATAGGAGAAGGTGAAGAGTCCAGCTCCAAGGCCCAGAAAATATTCGCAACAAAATCACAGAAGAAAACATTACCAATCTAAAGAAAGAGATGCCTGTAAACATAAAAGAAGCTTGTAGAACACCATTTAGACTATAACAGAGCAGAAAATGCTCCTGCTACATAATAATCAAAACACAAAAATCAACAGAACAAAAAATAATATTAAAAGCAATAAGGGAAGAAGGTCGGGTAAAACATAAAAGCAAGCCTATCAGAGTTACACCCGAACCTGAGTTCTAAATGGAGACTCTAAAGGCTGGAAGGGTCAAAATCATGTATTTTGCAACTTCTACATAAACAGTGCTTTCACTTCTGAGCTCAGAGGTGAGATCTCCACTTTCTCTCAAATAACTCTCCAGACAGGAATGGCTAGGAGCACACAGGGCATATGATCCGTGGAGCAACAGGGACAGGATCCTTCCAATCACCAACTGCACTCAGGAACTGGGCTGTTCCACAGCCATCTGCACACAGATCCCACCAGGAAAGAGCTGGTCTAAAAGGAGTGCTGACATAGGTTTACAAGCCCATAGGAGGGACAAGCTCCAGCCAGAGACAGCAAGACCAACTAACACTGGAGATAACCAGATGACAAAAGGCAAACTCAGGAAACATACAGTCAGAAACCAAGGCTACTTGGCAATATCAGAACAGAGTTCTCCAACCACAGCAAGTCCTGGATACCCCAACAAACTAGAAAAGCAAGAGTTGGATTTAAAATCGCATTTCATGATGCTGATAGAGGATACAACAGTCAAAGAAAATGCAAAATGCAAAAGGCTGCTAACCCAAAACATCCAGGAAATCCAGGACACAATGAGAAGACCAAACCTAAGTATTATATGTATAAAAGAGAGCAAAGATTCCCAATTTAAAGGGCCAGTACATATCTTCAACAAAATTATAAAAGAAAACTTCCCTAACCTAAAGAAATAGATTCCCATGAACATTCAAGAACCCTACAGAAGTCCAAATAGATTGGACAAGTAAAGAAATTACTACTGTCACATAATACACAAAACCAAGAAAGAATACTAAAAGCAGTAAGGGAAAAAGGTCACGTAACATATTAAGGTAGACCTATCAGAATTACATGACTTCCCACCAGAGACTATGTAAACTAGAAGATTCTGGACAGATATCATACAGACCCTAAGAGAACAAAAATGGCAGCCAAGAATTCTATACCCAGCAAAACTCTCAAATACTATAGGTAAAGAAACCAAGATATTCCATGAAAAAACAAATTTACATAATATCTTTCCACAAATTCAGGCCTTCAAAGGATAATAAATGGAAAACTCCAACACAAGAAGGGAAGCAACAAACTAGAAAAAGCAAGAAAATAATCTTCCATTAACAAACCAATAAGAATATAGTCACATAAACATAACTCCACTTTTAACAAAAATAATACTAGGAACCAACAATCACTTTTCCTGAATGTTTCTTAATATCACTGGACTCAATTCCCCAATAAAAAGACAAAGACGAACAGACTGGATACATAAACAGGACCCAACAACTTGCTGCATACATGAAACCCACCTCAGTGACAAAGACAGACACTACCTCAAAGTAAAAGGCTGGAAAACCATTTTCCAAGCTAACAGTCCCAAGAAACAAGCTGGAGTAGCCATTCTAATATCAAATAAAATCTACTTCCAACCTAAAGTTATCAAAAAATATAAGAAAGGACACTTCATACTCATCAAAGTAAAAAAATCTACCAAGAAGAACCCTCAATTCTAAACATCTAAGCTCCAAATGCAAGGGCCCACACATATATAAAAGAAACTTTACTAAAGCTCAAAGCATATATTGCACCTACACAATAATATTGGGAGTTATCAACACCCCACAATCATCACTGGACAGATAATGGAAACAGCAATTAAACAGAGGAACAGTGAAACTAACAGAAATTCTGAACCAAATGGATTCAACTCTCTCTCTCTCTCTCTCTCTCTCTCTCTCTCTCTCTCTCTCTCTCTCACACACACACACACACACACACACACACACACACACACACACAAACACACACACATATATATATAATCCAAAAACAAAAGAATATACCTTCTTCTCAGCATATCATGGTACCTTCTCCAAAACTGACAATATAATTGGTCACAAAACAGGCCTTAATAAATACAGGAAGATTTAAATAATCATATGCATTCTATCAAATCATCAGGGATTAAGGTTGATAGTCAATAACAACAAAAACAATAGAAAACCAATATACACATGGAAGCTGAATAACACTCTACTCAATGATAACTTGGTCAAGGAAGAAATGAAGAAAAAAAATTAAAGACTTTTTAGAATTTAATGAAAATGTATCCACAACATACCCAAACTTATGGGACACAATGAAAGCAGTCCTAAGAGAAAAACTGATAACTCTGAGAGCCTCCAAGAAGAAAATATAAAGACCATACATTAGCACCTTGACAGCACATCTAAAAGCTCTAGAGCAAAAAGAAGAAAATATACCCAAGACAGGAGGAAATAATCAAACTCAGGACTGAAATCAACCAAGTAGAAACAAAGAGAACTATTCAAAGAATCAACCAAATGAGGAGCTGATTCTTTGAGAAAATCAACAAGATAAATGAACCTTTAGCAAGACTAATCAGAGGTCACAGAAACAGTATGCAAATTAACAAAATCAGAAATGGAAAGGGAGACATAGCAACAGGAACCGAGGAAATCCAAAAAAAAAAAAAAAAATCATCAGATTCTTTTACAAAATCCTTACTCAACAAAACTGGAAAATCCGGATGAAATGGAAAATTTCCTAAATAGATACCAGGTATCAAAGTTAAATTGGGATCATATAAATGATCTAAACAATCCTGTAACCTCTAATGAAATAGAAAGAGTCATCAATAGTTTCCCAGCAAAGAAATGCCCAAGACCAGGTGGGTTTAATGCAGAGTTCTATCAGAACTTCAAAGAAGACCTAATACCGATACTATCTAAACTAGTCTACAAAATAGAAGCAGGAGAAACACTACCCAATTCATCCTATGTAGCCACAATTACTCTGATATCTAAGCCACACAAAGACCCTACAAAGAAGAACAACTTCAGACCAATTTCCCTTAATTTTTTTGAGCTTTCACTGTCTTTATTGATTTATTTTATTAGATATATGCTTTATTTATATTTCAAATACTATCCCCTTTCCTCATTCCCACTCCAAAAACCCCCTATCTCATCCTGTACAGAGCCATATTGGGGAGTCATGTCACATGGTAGGAACTTGACATTGGCCAAGGACAATCCCTGGCTTGCAGCAGGAATGTGACTTTAGAGCATAATAGGGAAGTAGGTTACAGCAGGCATTTTTATCCTAGGGTGGAGTGCTAAGAGTGTACTTGACATTGGTCAAGGTGAACTTCTCCCAGCACTGATTGATCCTGCTCCACCTAGGGTGGAGAAGCTCAGAGTGAATGTTAAACTCATTGTTCCTACAGGTCTATGAATTCCTGAATTAAGCAGGTGACCCACCCAATTGCCTGAGCAGTCAGCCAAGGACTGTCAGGCAAAGCCAGATGACTTCTCCAGAACTCAGCCAGCCTACTTCACCTGAACTCAACCCGGTGTCTGGGGGCAGGGGCTTGCCCAAACTGTTAAAAGATCTGACCGCCATTAAAGTTTGGGCCTAGATTGGTAAAATATCGTCCTGGCCTCCTTCTTTTCACCCCTTCCCCATCTATCCCTCAACTTCTGTTCATAAAATTGCAAAGATTCTGTAAGTCAAAGTACACTGTAAGTAGGACAAAACAGCAATCAACAGGTTGGGGAAAAGATTTTCATCAATCCTACATCTGATAGAGGCCTAATATCCAATATATACAAAGAACACAAGATGGTAGACTCCCTATTAAAAATGGGGTACAGAGCTAAACAAAAAAATTTCAACTGAGGAATACCAAATGGCTGAGAAGCAACTAAAGAAATGTTCAACATCCTTAGTCATCAGGGAAATTCAAATAAAAACAACCTTGAGATTCCACCAAACACCAGTCAGCATGGATAAGATCAAAAACTCAGGTGAAAGCAGATGCTGGTGAAGATGTGGAGTAAGAGAAACTCTCCACTCCTCCCTTGCTGGTGGGATTGAAAGCGGGTAAAACCACTCTGGAAATCAGTTTGGCAGTACTTCAGAAAATTTGACATAATACTACCAGAGGACCCTGCTATACCAGTCCTGGGCATATTCCAAGAAGATATCCAACAAGTAATAAAAAACATGCTCCACTATGTTCATAACAGCCTTATTTATAATAGCCAGAAGCTTGAAAGAACCACAATGTTCCCCAACAGAGTAATGGATACATAAAATGTGGTACATTTACACAGTAGAATACTTCTTAGCTATTAAAAAATGAGTTCATGAAATTCTTAGGCAAATGGTTGGAACTAGAAAATATTATCCTGAGTGTGTTATGAAATCTCAAGTCTGGATGTATGTGCCCCAAACCCACATTTGTAAAAGAAACATTGCTGAAACTTAATTCATATATCAAACTAAATAGTGGAGAAACTTTCCAACAGTGGGAGACTTTAAGAACTCACTCTCACCAATTGACAGTTCACCCAGACAAAATCAAAACAGAAAAAAATGAAACTAACAGACATTATGAATAAAATGGACTTAAAAGACACAAACACACACACGCGCGCACACACACACACACACACACACACACACACACACACACATATATATATATATATATATATATATATATATATATAATATTTATTTCACCTAAACACAAAAGAATATAACTTATTCTCATCACCTCATATATCCTTCTCCAAAATTGATGGTAAACTTGGTCACAAATAAACCCTCAACAGATACAGATTATTAAAATAATGCCTTATGTGTACTGGCTTGTTTTGTGTGTCAACTTGACACAGGCTGGAGTTATCACAGAGAAAGGAGCTTCCTTTGGGAAGTACCTCCATGAGATCCAGCTGTGATTAGTGATCAAGGAGAAGGGCCTAGCCCCTTGTAGGTGGTACAATCTCTGGGCTGATAGGCTTGAGTTCTATAAGAGCAGGCTGAGCAAGCCAGGGGAAGCAAGCCAGTAAATAACATCCCCCATGGCTTCTGCATCTTGCTTCCTGACCTACTTGAGTTCCGGTCCTGACTTCCTTTGATGATGAACAGCAGCATGGAAGTATAAGCTCAATAAACCCTTTCCTCCCTAAATTGCTCCATGGTAATGATGTTTATGTAGGAATAGAAACCCTGACTAAAACACTTGTGTCCCATTATGAATTAAAACTGGACTTTAGCATCATCAGCAAGCCTACACACTCACTGAAATTGAAGAACTCAGTACTCAGTGATCTCTGTTCAGGAAGAAATAAAGAAATTAGAGACTTTCTAGAATTCAATGAAAATGAGGGCATAACATACCTAAATTTATTGGACACAAGGAAAGCAGTACTAGGAGGAATGTTCATAGCACTAAGTGCCTCCATAAAAAAAAAATTAGACAGTAACCATACCAGAAATTTAAAGGTACACATAAAATCTCTAGATAAAAAGAAACAAACACACCAAGGAAAAGTAGAAGGCAGAAAATAATAAAAAATCATAGCTGAAATCTAATAAGTGTTTTCTGAAAGTACAAAGAAGTCAAGTTCAAGAGATAGCCAAGTTTGAAGTTGGTGCTGCAGCTGGACTTGATAATATGTAAGAATCATCCAGATGGTACTGGTTTTGAATGTATGGAGGGTTCATGGAGAAGAGCTGAGTCTTGGCACTGTAAGAAGCTACAGAAGGCCACTGGTGAAGTTGCAGCTTCAGTTATAGTTGATATTCCAAGATGGAAGTGGTCATGCCAAAAAGGTGAGCCTTGGCACCATGCAGAGAGCTTATGAGAGGCTATTGGTGAGGCCCAGTGGCAGCAGTATATTGCAGATGCCATACCATGGGATGATCAACAAGAACAAGAGTGGAGTCAACCAGAGCCTACAGATCTACAGAGGGCAGAGCTAGAAATGTGACCCAAGCCTTGAAGGAGCCCAGAAGATCATGTATGGATCCCAGACATTGGAACAAGAAGCTATAATGTAGAAGTTGCCTGGGAGACCCCAAGATGTTTAAAAGTCCAGAGGCATGGGAAATCTATTGAGGAAAGTTAACAGGGAATGGAACTAGCCCAGAAGAAAGAAGTTTTTTGCTGTCAATAAAGATGAAAAAGCAGTTGGAGATCTGAAGATCACTTTGACATTAGACATGAAAATGCAGTTTGGAGTTTGCCCAGCTGGTTTCATGTTTTGCTTTGAGGATTACAGATAAGTGATTGAATGAATCTCAGAGGAGACTTTTAACTTTGGACTTTTAACATTGTTGAGACTGCTGTAGAGTGCTGGACTTTTGAAGTTAGACTAAACACATTTATTTTATTATGCTAAGGCTAAGTGTGACCTCCATAGACTCATGTGTTTGAACAAGCTTATGGGGACCAGGGAGTGGAATGTGAGGGATATGAATATGCTTGGCCAAGGGAGTGGCACTATTTGGAGGTGTGGCCTTATTGGAGGAAGTGTGTATCCATGAGTAAAGATACATATATAGCAGAGGTGGGCCTTATCAGACTTCATAGGGAGGGGAGGGAGGCTTGATGTTCCAGCATAGGGGGGTGGATGAGGGGTGAATTGGGAGTGAGTGGAGGAGCGCACTCATAGAAGCAAAGCCAAGAGAGGAGGGGGTGGGGTGGGGGATTGTAGCGGGGTAAGTAGAAAGGGGGATATCATTTGAAGTGTAAATAAAAAAATTATTAATAAAAACTATTTTTAAAAAGTCAAATACATATTCAAGAATAAATATTATACCAATTTTTTCTTTAATAAAAGGAGATGCTTTGATCACGGTGTCTGTTCACAGCTATGAAACCCTAAGACAATTACTATAAACAGTATTATTGTCTTACAGCTATTTTTTTTCTTTTTATTTAGACAAAAAGGAGAGATATAGAAGTAATATAGGAATCATAGGAAGAAATGGTAGATTATTGACTCTACCTTTACGGATTTTTGTATATTGATACAAAATTAAGGTTATAGTTGGGTTAAAACATTCTCCTTTAATGGTATTATACCAATATAACTGTTTTAAATGCAACTTGAGTTCTTGTCCTTTGGAAAACTACCATTACAAATTGTTTTGGACAAGTAGCAAATGGAAGTTAATAGTCAATCAATCAAACTTATGGCTTTGTTAGGTACTAATTTAGTTAATTACAGATATTTTCTAAGGTATTCAGATAGTAAATAGTTATAGATAAGCAACATTTGCTTATTCAAATATACTGAAGCAATTACATGGTCTTTAAAAAGCATCAGAGATTAGTAGACTATGGCAATTATGGTGTATTTTTTATTAGTTTATGACTTTTTAAACAATGAGATATGTCAGATCATGGCAGAGTCTCCAATCCACTTCACCAAAGATGAAGAGCTTTACAGAGTTTCCTTATGGAGTTTGCTCCAAATGTAGCAAGCTGACAGTAGACAAGAAGACAAATAGACAAGACTGCTCTTGCTTCAACTGTGGACAGCATGCTGTTTAAGCTATGGAAAAACAGGACAAAAAGAAAGTTGACTGCTGAACTCTGCCAGGGCAAGGCAATAAATACTTCTTAACTCTTGCTTCACAGAAGATCTGCCAGCTGTTCTGTGCCAGTAAGCCAAAGGAATGGATGTTCCAGTGTTGCAGAGGACTCTTGGGTAACTCTCCAGGTGGCCCCGAATCTCTGTCATTTCCATAGTTTTAGAATGTGCTTGCTCTTCATTTTCTGGTTATTCAGATAATATTTATCCTTCTTACATCTTTGCTGGGGATGAGCACTAGACAGAGAGAGAGTCTTATTCATAAGTGGAAGTTGTTTATGATTTAAGAAAATGTTTTCAGGTCTAAAAAGATATTTTCAGGTTGATAAATCTAAGTTATGATAGAAAGTGATTCAGGTATAGTACTTTAGACTCACCAAGACAGGATAGATAGTACTTTCTCCAAAGTTGCCAAATACAAATTGACTGTGATTTATAAATGTAATTCTTATGTAATAGTATATACTTTACTGATGTTAAAGAAAACATCTTTTATTTTAGACAAAAAGATTAAAATGTTGCAGAATATTTGATCACATGAAAAAGCTGTTTCTTGTTGTGGCATAGCTCAGCCCTATATCTTTAACACAAGAGCTTTCTATAAACAAAAGGTACTTAGTTCAAGGGCAGAGTGAGAAACCAATTGACGAGGAATCAAAATAAGGAAACCAAGCAAAGCAGAAAGAAGGGATATTGAGTTGAAACGTGTGTAAGACAGCCTGGAGTAGGAGAAAGGGCTTTGTCCTTCTGGGACTTCAGTGGAATAGGAAGGTTCTCTGTCCCTTTGAGCGAGCAGCCTTTCACTACAGTGTCTGGCTCCTGAGGCTTCATTTGATAAATTCTAATGTTTGTTATTTCGTTTTAAAAACAATGCTTAACCTGAGAAAATATGCTCCATAAATTTTCTCTTCAGAGATGCTCATTTCTTAAAGAAATCACAACTGATTCTCTAGCTGTAAGATATCAGCATTTGTTTCAGCAAAGCAAAGGTGAATTTTAATCCTCATAGTTTGCTATTAATCACAGCTATTTTTTTAAATTCACAGGTTTAAAATCAAAACAACCATCGTCTTCTAATTCTAAATAGAGAAATTGTCCCAGTATAGGTTGAGAGACTTCCAACCATTTATTATACTTTGAAACTTCAGAAGCCAGGTTTATATTGTCTTCAATGCTCTCAATACTGTCTTCTAATTTGTCAAAGAATACCTCACTAAGTTCCAAGCACTTAACAGCTTTTGCCCAACAATTTCCCAAGCACTTCCATAATCATCCTCTAAACAGCATGTTTAGGTCAATTACAGCAGGAATCTATATTCCTGATATGAATTTTCATCTTTTTTTTGCTTTCTCTTGCTGAGATAAACACCATAGCCAAAAGCAACTTCAAAGAAAATGATTTATTGGGCTTTCACATCCAGATCACAGTTGATAACCGAGGAAAAGGAACCTGGAGCAAACACTGAAGCAGAGATCCAAAAGAATGCTATTTACTATCTGGTTTTCTGTGGCTTAATCAGTTTGCTTTGCTATATAACCAAAGCACCAGGGTAGGTGACCCACAGTGCAGTGGACCCTCCCACAGACATTATCAATGAAGGACATGCTTCCCCAGACTCGCCTAAGATTAATTTTACTGACACTTTCTCTTCCTAGATGAATCTAGTTTATGTTACTTTGACAAAATAGCAACAGCAAGAACAAAACTAAACAACACAATGTGTAAGGATTAGATACTGAATGACTAAATGGCCAGAATGACAACATATTATATTTTCTTTAGATATTTACCTAAAGTAATGAATGACAGTTACCTATGGCCATTAACTACCAGAATAGACAGTTTGAATATATAACAGTGACAAAAATGTAGAAGTCCTTAGAAAATTATTTTACATTCCTGGAATATTTTTCATTATTAATTTAACAAGCAGTGATGGATGATAAGTTGATTAACAAACTGAACTGAAAAGTCTGATATAGTCAACTGGATAAAAGGTTCAACTGAACAAGTAAAAATGTAAAATATCAACCTTAGCAGATTTGCAAAAATAAATCAGATCTATTGTTGTTAGTGAACTTCATTTCTATTAGAATAAATATGATATGCTCATTAAATGTATTAATGTACTCTTTTACTGCATTCAGAGGAGTATATTTCATGATAAAGGAGGAGATATCCTAGCTATTTTTTGAAAGGCAAAATAGAATGTTGTATTCAGTATTTTGCCCAATTTTCAAAGAACACTGATACACCAGACTTTATCCAAAATGCCATGTTATGAATGCTAAAATATCAAGGAAGCATATAACTTTCCACCCTCAGGAGGAGATCTAATGATGCATTGTAATCTTCCATATTCAATCTGAATTTCCAATATTATCAAAAAGAAAGTATTTTTTTAAACAGAAAGAAAGCCAGAGATTCTTAGGTGAAACAAAAGTCATGAGAAAACACAGAAATCTAAGAGTTTGCAAAGATGAGCAAACCAGAGATATTGTGGAAATAAACCAGGGCTAGCAGACACCCAAAAGCAAAGAACTAAGCATAAAAATCAAGGGCTATTCTGTGTGCATAGGTCAACATCTGCCTCCTTAGGTGAGAAATGGCTAAGGAAACTTTTGTTAGGGAGAATTTCCTGGAAGATATACCTTACGAGGGACACATTGTATATTAGTTAGTTTAAGCAACTTCAAAGGAGAAACAGTTTATTTTGGTTCACAAGACTAGGTTGTGGTGAGCCCTAGCTAGAACACATGGCATCAAGAGCTGGCAGCAGATAATTACACTGAAACTACTGTCTAAAAGCAGAGACTGATGAATGCTGCTGCTCTGTTCATTCCTTACCTTCTTTTCATTAACTGCAGCACCCCAGCCCATCTTATAGTTTTACCCTGTACACAAAGGCAATCTTTGGCCTCAGTCTAGACACTTACTTACAGGTATGTTCAGAGGTTAACCTTATGTAGACATCCCACAACAAGTAAGTATTCTCACAGGCTAACCTAAAGTTTACACCCTTTCACAGGCATGCTCACAGGCAAGGGGAAACCAAGATTCTGTCAAGTTAACAATCAGCATTAACTGTCATGCATAGGATGTACCCATGCTCCTAAGACCAGAATCATTTATACAAACTATGCTCACCAGGCCAGGTATTGACATTTTCACAAACTTAGTTTTTTACTACACTTGACAACAGTCTATACACATTCAAGGCTACAGCATCTAAAAGAAAACTCAAGTGTCAAAAAATCACTGAAGTGTGATATCAAATACCTTTAAAGAATCAGAGTTATTTAAGGATGTTTCCCATTCATCAAATGTAGACACATGTGGTTGTTAATAAGTGTCAAGTGGAATTCCATTTATTTGTTAGTCAGGTACTATATAAAGTGCATGGTTCTCTACACTATGGGTGGACTGCATCCAACCAGTATAAACCACAGCAGAACATAGATATATGACCTTAATCTTTCTCTGCCTAGCCATCTTTGAGGTGAGCACCGATTCTGATTGAGGTCTGACTGTAGAACTGAGACTTCCAGATAGTTTGGATTCAATTTGCTGTCTGAAGACTTAGAGGCATTCTGAATTATCATTCTCATGTGAACCAGTTCATCAAAATAGTATCCCTCTTGCTATAAATACCTTTATATACATGTATGTATCTTTGTATGTCCCTAAGAGTACAGTTTCATGAGAATATGTAAGAACTGGTACTATAAGGATTGGAGTTATTATCTCCAGAATTCTGAGATAATAGAGAAAAACCTAAATGAGACAAAGGGTGATAAATGAATAAATAAAGAGAAGGAAAAATGCTACTTATGTCCAAGGCAACATCAGCAATGATAATGGTGCTGGTGCTGAAACAAACAAGGCCAGGAATGGTGAGAGCAAAGGCAGTGAGTACAATAATTGATTGAAAATATCACACAGAATTGCCACTATGCCATTGTCATGCTCTCCAAGATCAACCTGCTGGGAATAACATTTACAATGTGACACTAGACTCTATCCTTGGAGAAAACATTCCCTTCTTTTTTCAGTCTACCATAATATGTGTATTATATAAATCTTCATATGCAGTAATAGTCAAGCATCCAAGCAATCCATCATATTTGATCAAGACATGCATAAATCATTTATTCATGATTTACTATTGCTAGCTTGAATCATTGATTCATCTTGAGACATGACAAGGTCAGTACTAAAAAAAAAAAATGAACAAGTCTCTTGCCCTTAAGAGAGAACAGCTTAACCAACAAATTCATCTTCACATCTGACCTCGTGAGTCTTGACACTGGGAATACTGTATGAATAGACTGCATCTTTAAATGAAAAATTTTTGTCAACAAATGCAGAGTGTAGGCAAAATTAAGTATGAGAATGTGATAGGTGTTTCATCAGCTTCTACCTAATAGGCCATTCTTACTCTTAACAGCATTTATTTCGATTGTTTTTCCACATTAATTCCTGGCTCTGGCCAGCTGCTTTCCCCGTTTTCCATTTACCTGCCCTACACATTATCCCCATCTTATTCATATGATATACTTAGTCATGAATCAGATTGAGTGAGAGGTGGGGAAAACAACTGTTTCATTCAAATCTTCCAATCTGATGCCATAGCAAAACTATCCAGACAGACAAAAGCAATAGATTTCCTTACCCCTGACAGCCAAGGTCAGGGAAATCATAACATCTTATTTATTTCTCTGGTTCCTCTTGTTTTTATATATCTCAAGCACAGAATAATATGTAAGAAAAATAAATTGTTATGGTATCTTATATTGTTATAATAAATCACTATAGATTTGGTAAATTAAACAACAAATACTTTTTAACTTACTCTTTTCAAATTCAAGAGGATAGGAAGTTTATAACAATGATTCTGGTTAATGTGAGATCCTACTGAGATTTATTTTCCTAGTATTCTTGTGATAATTACTAGATAGGTCCTCCTAGGGCAAAAGAAAATGATCACGTGTTATTTCTCCTTATCCTAGCAGGGGTAATGAAAAACTTCTTATACACAATTTCCTCCCCAAAGCACCTCCTCCAATAATCATCTTTTTAGAAGTTGTGGGTTTATTATGATAATGTTAAAAACATGTTGTATTTTGTTGCTTGTACCTATAATCACAGGGCACATGTATCAGCTTAAATTTAGAATAGAACTTTCTTACAATTATATTTGAAATTTCAATTTCTATCAAAAATGTATTTACATATCATATTGTTTCATGGAACTTTGGATAATGTCCTCATTTTGTAGCCTAAGAATAGAAGATATTTCATGATCTAACCTGTTTTGGTTTGGTTTGGTTTTGGTTTCTATATTCCTGCTCTCATCCTAATTTTCTCTCTCTGAACTTTTTTAATGGTACACTCCAACAGTTTGTTTCTCTCTCTGCTTTTGTACCTATGATTAGCTCTGCCTGAAATGCTTTCCATCCCTCTGTACTAAGAGAACCATTTACTCTTCCTTTAAAACCCAGTCCTAATGATAACATCCTGACCTTTTTCCCCCAGTAAAGTTAATGACTTTTCATCTAATTCCATCCCTCCCCGCTAAATCTTCATATGTGCTAAATCTTCACCTGCCTCATCACGGTGATGCAGTGCTATGAATATATCTCTTACATTCTAAGCAACTGGAATGTTTACTGGACCTGTGTCCAAAATTAATAATACAGCCTGAGAACATCTAAGACCTAAGACCGCTATGCTACCGTATTCAAACATTTTGTTTAATGTACCTTTATTTAGGATAATAATGTAGGAAACAAACTTACTTACCTTGGATTGTCTTTATAATCAACTTTTACAACTTGAGGCAACACCTAGCGATAATATTAAATTATATATTTTCCCATGTCCATGACCCAGGACAATGAAAGTGTAAATTTGCTGAAATCAGTCAATACTGAAGTTAAAAGCAACTTCCTAAAATATATCATAAAATATTAAGATCAATCATTCATGTATAATTTTCAATAAATAATATAATAGTGTTTGTTGTTTAGGCAAGTTGTGTCAGTTTGAAGAAAATAATTTAATCCCTTATAAAATTCTGTGAAATATTTCTGTAAAATACTCCATTCCTTTTTCCTGGATGCCTTCTCTCTTCTTCAATAAATACAGAGCAAACTGTTGTTAGAGAATGACACACACAATAAACAGACTGTTATGTCATACCACTTTCAGAAAGATGAAACAGACAGAAACAAGGATATTCAACTACACAGACAGAAGCACTCAGACACAGAGACAGGATCAGACTGATTCACAAGATAAACTTCAGGCAGCAATAATTTGGACTCATACAACAGATGGACTGAGGATATAGCCATAGAAAGCATGAAGTACAGAATTTAAATTTGGATTCTTTGCTGGTTAAAGGGGGAAGTGTTCTTATATCTTTCCTTAATGCAACACAAATGCCTTACTTGTGACTTGGAATAAATCTTTAATGAGTACTATCTTCACATTAGAGTTTTATTCTAAGTTGTAATTCCTTTCAGGGCAGAGATAATTTCTACCTCTTTTAATACGGTAAATTTATATATGTATTGATACACAGACTCAGTATATGAAAAATGAAAGACCACATGATTACTAATTTAAACCACACTAAGACATAAGAGACCAGTTGCCTACCAGTACTCACTGGTCTTCAAGTTACTTGTGTCACACAGCTCCTATTTTCCTGGTTGCAAGAATTTACCTGTGACAGAGTTGAATCATCAATGCAAACTTGTTATTGAATTACATGTTTTCTTGCTGACTGCTATAAAAGAACTTGGGGTTCCCTTCTACTTAAGCACCTAAAACATTGTTTCCCTAACTTGTCTGCCTGTAAAGCTGAAAGTATAGTGTGGAGGTTTGAGTTAAAATGACTCCCATAGACTCCTACAGAGTGGCATTATAGAGGTGTGACCTTCTTGGAGTAGGTATGACTTGTTAGAGGAAGCATGTCATTGGGCAAGTGAGTTATGCAATTTCAGAAGCTCAAACTAGGCCTAGTGGCTCACTGTCTTTTCCTATTACCTATGGATTGGGATGGAGAACTCTCAGATACATCTTCAGTCCCTTGTCTGCCTGCATGCTACAGTACTTTTTGCCATGATGATAATGGACTAAACCTCTGAACTGTAAGCCAGGTCCAATTAAACATTTTTCCTTATAAGGTTTGCTGTAATCTTGTAACTTCTTCACAACAATATAACTAAAAATGTTAATTCCTGAAACTAACCACCGACCTGTTGACTACTAAAGTACAGGAAACGGGTGCTGTGTTATTCAGGTTTATACATCATCTATAGATGATCGGGAAGATCAGTGAGCATAACACAATGAGCTGGAGAGATGGCTTAAAGGAGCCACTGTTGCGCTTCCAGAGAACGCACCGCACAGCTCTCAACCTTGTGCAATTCCAATTCCAGGGATGCACAAACATAAATACGGGCAAAACACACACACATTAAATGCACATGTATACACACATATTTTCACACACATCGAACAAATGTATAAACACACACAAAAACATACACACACCAAACAGATGTGTAAAGAAGGACTCCTCTCCCTGTCAAGTGCCAGCTGTTTCTCTCAGTGCTGCTGTTCCTCTTTGGTCCCTTATTAAGGAACAGTTAAGCATTAAGCTATGTCCCCTTAGAAGGGTAGATTCCCTTGGATATCTTCCTGCAGAAGGCTACTCAGCTTTGGCAAAGCAGAAATCCTTACAATGGACTCATGCCAGTCGGCACTGCTGTTCCCTGGCAGACATTCTGGTGGAAGAGTTCTCCTGTTGATTCTAAAACTACACTCTTACTGATCTGTTTCACAGGTACTGCTGAAGTTTCTACTGGTAAATTACAGAACAGCTCTGGGTATTGGCAGCCTACAAACTGACTCTGATGAAGTGTGACAAACCTAGGCTCTGTAGGTTTGTCCTTAATTAAACTGGACACTGAGTGTGTATGGATTTTCTGTAGTAAACACAGATTGAGTGTCACAGAAGGTTAAAAATGGCAGTGAAGACTAACTACATCTCATAGAGCCTGGCAAACAGAAAGCTCTCAATAATTGCAATAGGTGACATTTCTTCATTAGATTGACTAAATTTTTTTTTTTTGCTTTTATTCCAACCAAAGGAGATTTATATTACAAAAGGTTTGAAATATGAAAATATTTTCATTATATAAAAGGCTACTTAAATTTTCTTTAAATATTTAGAATTCCAGATGTTTATACCGAACATCATTCTTGACTGAGATGGCTGATCACACCCAGTAGGGAGCTATCCCAAATGATAGTAGTATGGCTCAAAAATGACAAGATGGGTATGAGTTGTCCTGACCCATTTTCAAATAATACAATTCCATTTTCCTTGTGGAAAATAAACTATTTCTCAGGTTTTCCTGGACTATCGGTGTGTTTGAGTGTGTGTGTGTGTGTGTGTGTGTGTGTGTGTGTGTGTGTGTGTGTGTTTGAGAGAGTATTGCTTTGAGGAGCCTTGGCTGTCCTAGATTCAAGCTGGATTCAAACTCACAGAGATCTGGCCATTGGGTCTGACTTATCTCATTCAGGATGATATTTTCTTGCTCCATCTATTTGCCTGCAAAACTCATGATGTGCTCACTCTTAATATTAAGAATATTCCATTGTGTAAATGAACCACATTTTCTCTATTTTTCAGTTCAGGAACATCTGGGTTGTTTCCAGTTTCTGGCTGTTACAAATAAGGACACTAAAAACATAGTGGAACACATAACCCTATGGCATGGTGGGGCATCTTTTGGGTACATGTTCAAGAGTGGTATAGCTAGGTCTTCAGGTAGATCTCTTTCCATTTTTCTTAGTAAACTCCAGATTGATTTCCAGAGTGGTTGTAACAGTTTTCAACCCCACCAGCAATGGAGGATTGTTCCTCTTTCTCCACACTCTCTGCAACATGTGCTATCACCTGAGTTTTGATCCTAGCCATTCTGATTGGTATAAGGTAGAACCTCAGGGTAGTTTTGATTTGCATGTCCCTGATGACTAAGGACTTTGAAAGAATGATACCCAAGTTACCCGTATGATGTCATTTAGACATTATCAGAACATGTACAGTATTGAAACTAAAATACCATAATGTCATTCCTTATGAAAATAAACCAGTAAAAAAAATAACTGATATTCTGCTTTGAGCACATGAATTGGTGCTTCAGAATTCTCAGTGCAAATTATTTCATTTTAATTGAGCAAACCTAAGTTTTGATAGAATTTTATCTCTTCCTTGGAGGCCATGTTTAGTCACACAGGATACATCTGCTATCTACTGCCATTTTGCCCCCATAGTAGTGACAGTATAAATGCAGGAAACTGGACTGGTTTTGTTGTTGTTGTTGTTGTTGATTTTGTTCTCTTTTTTGTTTTTGCTTTTTGACAAAACACTAGCTAATAGCATTTTTGAAGAGCAAGACAGAACTTCTCTTTTTTGTCTTTTATTTATTTACACTCCAGATTTTATTCACCACCCTCACCTGTCCACCCTCCAACTGTTCCACATCCCATACTTCCTCCTGACTCCTTGTCTCCATGAGGATGTCCCCTCCACCCACCCCCACCCACCTCTAAACTCCATAGGGCTTCCAGTTTCTTCAGGGTTAGGTGCATCTTCTCTGACTGAACCCAGATCCAGCAGTTCTCTGCTGTTTCTATCAAAAAGTAATTCCATTATTATTTATTTCAAAAAGTAAAAGATAGAAAATGTGAATAATATCACAGATGTTTACTTACTTAGACTTTGTATGAATACAAGCCCAGGTGAGCCATGGAAAGTGACAGAACTTAGAATTACTATAGTAGTCAGAAAGTGAATCTGACTGGGAAACTGCCATGCTAAGATTTGGGTCCACTTCAGTACAACTTCAAATAAATATTTCACAGATTTCAATGTAGAAAAGATTTCTCAGAAGCTGTGCATTTTGGAGAAGAAGACTAGCTATACAATATACATTTTTTTATATTGTCTCATTGGTGTTTCAGATATTCAGATCTGGAGAATAATTAATGATACATGGTAATTTTACAGTGTAATATAGATTTTTCTCCTAGTTTACTTTTTAGGCCTGTGATAAAGGACTTTCCAAAAGTGAGTTGGGGAGAGAAGAGTTTATTGTACTTCCAGTTTCATATCACAGTCCATCATAAAAGAAATCATGTCAGGAGCCAATTCAATAACATGGAAGGAGGAACTGAAGCATAGAACTCTGATCAGTACTGATCAGAACTGGCTTGTTCCCAGAGCTTGCTCAATATGCTTTCTTAGACAGCTGGGAACTCTGGGCCCAGGGATGGTACCACCTACACAAGACTGGGCCTTCCCACGACAATCATAAAAATGCAAAAGAACAAAAACAAACAAATCAAAGCAAAACAAAAACCTCCTAGATCTGCATAAAGGCTACTCTGATGGAAGAATTTTCTGTGTTGAAATTCTGTCTTGGAAGATATTAGAGAAAAGTTCCTAGCTGTCCAGTGAGCCAGACTCTATTATCATTTAACCGGTCTGCAGGGCAATCATAGTGATGATTTATTGATTTAATTATTTAACATAAATTTAGAATCTTTCTTTTTTTAATTTTTTAAATTTATTTTCTATATTCTTTGTTTACATTCTAAAAGCCTTCCCCTTTCCCAGTCCCCCCCCCACATATGTTCCATAAGTCCTCTCCATCCATTCTCCTATCTTTCCCCCTCCCTTTTCTCTATCCTGGTACTCCCCTAAAATGCTGGATCAAGCCTTTCCAGGATTAGGGCCCTCTTCTTCTTAATATGTTCAGGTTTCCTTTGAACTAATAATTTGTACTTAAAAATTTATTCAGACATGAGAATTAGGATGACTCTTAACAAATCTATAGCATGGTGATAAAGTCAGGCTTTTCATTATTTTCTTTGTATCTTCCAACTCAGTTAATTTCCCTCCTTCTCCGAGATGGTATTTGACTATGCAACCTAGTTCTAGAAACAAATGGATCTTAATGGATGCTGCAATTTCCAATTCTGACTATTGAGATTCATATTCATCTTCCCTCTAAAGTAATCGAATGTCTACTATGGTAGCAACATATTGAAATCGGCAGAGGTAGCACCAGCCTGGATCAGTAAATACCTTTGTAATGCTCTTTTCTCCAGTCTGTAACCTCTAGCCTTATGATGTTGAAATTGGGCCATCATCAGCATATATATATATATATATATATATATATATATATATATTTACATACATACATATATATACATATATACATTATACATTATATGGCATATATATTTTGAATTGTAATTCTTCACATGTATTGCCTAACATGGGAAATAGAAGCTTCATCTTTTCAATGTGTTGTGATTTAAGAAACACTGTGAACAATTAACCACCATACAATCTCAGAACATTATATAATCAATATTTATTATCTTCATCTCATGATAAACATCATTTTGTCTCTTATAAAGAAGCAAAATTCAAAAAAAAACTTTCAACCAGTATCTAACACTAAGTGTACATGCATACTACCACAAAACAGCAACAAAAAACAGTAAAAACAACAATAATAATTATTCAAAGAGCTTTTTAAAGTATTCACTGTCTCTTATTTTTCTGGGTCATTGTTCAAAACATATAAGAGAATGTCACAGATGAAAGATAATAGTGAAAAATTTAATCTAAATATCTGCAAACTAAATATCTGTATGCCATAACACTAAAAATGTCTCTACTTTAATTTAAAGCAATCTATATATTTAAGATAATTCTGCAAGACACTCCATATGTTTTCATGCACACAAATTAAGATGGTAAAGTTTACAATGTGGATAGTGGAATGAATAAATGGTATAAAATTTTGATAATCATTCTCCTTTTGAAAAGTAAATAATTGCTGTAAGAAAGGAATATTTACATCAAAGAAAAGACTAAGTCAAATCATAGAATTAGGAATTAAAGTGTGGGTACACAATGCTCTATTATGTTTTCCATCTAAATCTGACACAGTTCTTGAATTCAATCCCTATTCTGATCAAAGCTCCTAACTTGCCCAGAAGAGATTTGGTAATTATCTGAGTTCACTGGGTATTGAAAATTGGCAGACTGTATAAGCTCAGTTTTTGCATAGTATTCTTGGCTCTTACAGACCCACCATTGTAGCTATAGCATGATTACAGGAAAAATTGAGATTTCAGGCTGTGCACTGGGAATTCTGTGTTTTGAGCTAGCCAATTTCATCTTTGTAGCTGTTGTTAAAAATAGCCAACAAACCCCATTGTTCTGTAATTTCATGTTTCTTTTTTATTGTCCCAAAATAGATACAAGTCAGTTTTATAGAAACTTGCCTTTGAAAACCACTTTATTCCAGGAAAGCATGGTTGATAATTCAATTAAAAACATCTGCATCATAAGTCATGACCTGCCAAAATTGTTTCCTTTTTATGTTGTTCAGCATCAGGCCCAATAACTATTCACTGCCTGTCATATGCTTATCAGTGATCTTGGCTATAAATAATAAAAAGTGTCTCTGATAAATAAAACATGCACATTAAAGATGATGAAATAGTGAAGAGATCACCCAGCAGTACAAATAGATATATAGGATAGGCAAATGTGAAAAGACACAACTTCAGACTGACGAAAATCAAGACTGGCTAATTACTCAGAACACTGTCTAATTCTGATTTCTTTGTCATTGGCCATTTTCTGAGTTCACGAATCACTCCACCTCTAGATGGTGATTGCCCCTGCATAACTATATTCTGCTTTTAAGAGTAGTAGCCACTTGTAACACATTAAACTCTTAGCTTCTTCCCCATGGAAATGTGAATATATAGAACTACATTCTTTTTAAAAACAAAAATTCTTGTTGTTCAGTTTTATCAATGAAGACTGAAGAACCAGAAACTGGAGTCAAAATCTGCTTACTCAGAGAGGCAGAGAAAGCACCCCGATGACCTTCCTACTTCACCTATGAGAAAGTCGATCTTCCTTCTCCACACTGTCCTAAATAACCTTGAACTCAAAGACCCCCCCCCATTTCTGTTTACTTATGTTCACTCCCTGTCAGCTGGTTTCCTGCTCTACTTCTTGACCTAGGATTGAATTAAGCTCTTGGATTAGAGGTATATGTTAAGGCTGGCCCACACCACATCTGATTGTTTATGCTAAACGGCAAAGACCTTGGGTTAAAGGTGTGAGCTGGGGCTGTGCCTTGCCACAACAAGATTTTTCAAGTTCACAAACTTGGGGTTCGCAATGAGATCAAATGACCTTCAAAATAACTACAGACCATACATTTTTATTGAAAGGAACATCGTTGTCATAAAGTTTCATAATAGTCATAGAGTTGCTGTGTTCTGCCCTTTACCCTCTGTCCAGGGATCCATGCCTCTATGGGCATGCACATCTTTGGTCTATGGATCAGTTAAACTGCTATGGCCTCAAGAGTCCAACTTGACCCCTGGATGCAAAAAGTTTCATGTAGATCTCATTACTCAACAAAATCGTTTTTCCTGAATAATAGTTGGAAAATATCAGAAAATAGAACTCTGTGATCCAATATTTCAGTAGGGTTTTGTAAAAAGTAGGAGAGGATGAAGGTGATTGTATAAATACAAACATTTATACATGATTGTATAAATACATGAACACTCTCTCTAGACAAATAACAGAAAATATCATCAAAATACCATTCATAGTTTTGACAATATGATGTGCTAGGTTTATAAATGACTTTCCTCTGAAATTCTGTGGAGTTTTGCACACTTTCCTGAGTTACTCCACACCCTGCTAATGTTGGTCAGGAACTCAAAAAGCTTCAGCTTTTTGGTTTATGTTTTTTACATTGATACCTATAATTCATAATTGGATATATGAAATAGTGCAAAAATATTCCCATGTATCTGTGATCTAGGTATCCAAAGTAGTGTCTGTCTAAACTTCGAGATGTAACAGATCATGGCATTGAGCTTCTCATGATGAAGCAGATACCATAGCTGAGGAGCTATTGGCGTAGGGTTGCTGCTAGAGGAGAGACAGCATGATTTCTTCCTTCATATGACATCTAATATATTGACTACCCTGCAAGTCAGGAGTCAAGCCCAGGAGTAGTCAGTCAATACTAATCAGGATAGATGGTGTGTGTGTGTGTGTGTGTGTGTGTGTGTGTGTGTGTGTGTCTGTGTGGTAGAGAGAGAGAGGGGAGAGAGAGGAAGCGGGAGAGGGAGAGAGAGGGAGGGGGAGAGGAAGAGGGAGAAAGAAAGGGAGGGAGAGGAAGAGGCAGAAAGAGGGAAGGAGAGAGAGGGAGAGAGAGAGAGAGAGAGAGAGAGAGAGAGAGAGAGAGAGAGAGAGAGAGAGAGAGAGAGAGGAAGAAGGAGAGGTAAAGGGAGTGAAAGGGAGAGAGAGGGAAGGGAGGGAGAAGGGAAAGAAGGGAGATCAGTATATGTGATACCTTGGCACATTTTGGCACATTTTTCAAAGATTTTGAGAAGAGTGTTGCATGTGGTATTCTGAAAACCTGAAAACATCAGACATTGTTGGTGAATGTTGAGTGCTTAGAAATTGCAATACATTATTTTTATTTCTCTTTATTTGTTCTATCAGATCTTGAAATAGACATGTTTAAGCTTTTCCATTAGATTCTGGATTTGTCTTTTTCCTCTATCCGTTTTCTTTTTCTAGGATTTATTTATTAGCTTTTATTTTTATGTAGGTGAATGGGGGTTTGAGGGCAGCAGTATGAGCAGAGTAAGTGCCCTTGAGGGTAAGAGAGCTTTAGATCTTCTCCAACTGTGTTATAGAAAGGAAATTGAATAGCATTTAGATAGCATAACATTTACTATACTTTAAAATTCAACCATACAAAATAAACTTTTTAAAATGTAAAGTAGATTTACATAATGACTTTTATTACACATTATAACACCTATGTATGTGCATGCATGAGTGTGCATGTATGTGCTTGTGTTTGTGCTTGTGCCTGTGTGTGTGTGTGTGTATGCATGTATATGTGTGTTTCTACATTGTACTTACTGATAAAATATAATAACTTGGTCCTTTTATCCCATTTTGTGTTTTTGTATTTTCCTTTAAGTGAGTAAAGACAATTTTAATTCAATTTTGATTAAGTGGTGGTCCATGTTCATTTTCTCTTTTTTCTTTCCTTTTTTATTTATTTATTTATTTATTTATTTATTTATTTATTTATTTTTATTCGATATAATTCATTTACATTTCAAATGATTTCCCCTTTTCTAGCCCCCCCACTCCCCGAAAGTCCCGTAAGCCCCCTTCTCTTCCCCTGTCCTCCCACCCACCCCTTCCCACTTCCCCGTTCTGGTTTTGCTGAATACTGTTTCACTGAGTCTTTCCAGAACCAGGGGCCACTCCTCCTTTTTTTTTTAATGTTTTCTTTTTGATTTTTTTGTGACAGGGATTTTCTGTGTAGCACTGACTGTTATAGAACTTACTTTGTAGACCAGGCTAGCCTGGAACTCTACCTCCCAAGTACTGGGATTGAAGAAACATACCAACCACCTCTGCCCAGGAATCTGCACTATTTTAAATGTTTTTTTTTCTTGGTTTTCTGTTGAGACAGGGTCTCCAGTAGCTGAAACTGGTCTTCAACTCTCTATGCTCTCAAATAAGCCTTGATCTTCTAATCTGCATGTAAGTCCCAGTGTGGTGATAATAGAATTTCAAAATCATGTTTGGTTTTATGTGGTGCTGCAAACTGAGCACAAGGCTTCATATGAAAAAGGCCAGCCCTCCTCTATTTTCAATGTGTCATTTTACATTGTGGTTTTATAATTTTATTTATTTGTTTTAAGTAGGCTGTGAAGTACAAGAACAAGAATGTGTATGTCATGGGGTCAGAAAACAACTTGCAGAAGTCAATGCTGTCTTCTACAATATGTCCCATATATTCAACTCAGTTCATCAGTACTAGCAGCTAGTGACTTTACCAGTTGATCCATCTTGCCATCCCACATTTAAAACTCTTAGTATCTATTTTATATTGCTTCTTTTGTGATGCAGTTGTTTTGCATTGCATACATTCAACTCTCATACCCTCCTGTTTTTCAAAAAGTCAAAAGTAAAAATGTTACATTTCTTAATGTCTCACCTTTTATCATTTAGAATATAAGAATCTTGAGTGTGTAAATATTAGATTACGATTTTTCTTCATCAAACAGAATTTGGAATTTGAAAAAGTAAAAAAGTTACTTATTGTGAAAACCAATAATATTGCTCTTGGGGCATCCTTGATTTCCAAGTTCCAAATTAAGTCTTGATTTCCAAGACTTAATTTTTATATTAGTTAAGTCTATTACACATTTTAAAACCACATTTCAATGTCATTTTTCTTTTAATAAATTGTCTTATTTTTCTTCAGTCGAACATGTGGGGTTTTTTTCTTCTTTGTGACCTGTTCTCATCTGTAGTGAAGTTGTATGTTGAGCTTCAATTCTCATGATACATCAACATTTGCCTTTTCTTTCTTAGCTATGTAGTTTTTAAAAAAAACCTAGCTCTCATTGCCTCCAAGCAGAGAAGCTATTTCAGCCATTAAAGTGGTTGCTTTGTAAGCGTGAGGACCCAAATTCAGATTTGAGAAGCCATTTATAAAATGTTGTGTAATTCTGTGCACTTCCAATCTCAGCCTTAGGGAGGCAACAATTGGAAGATTCCTGGTGGTCCCTGTCTAACCAAATTAGTATAGTTGGTAAATTTGAAGTCAAAAAACAAGATAGAGGGTACCTGCAAGAATACAGCCAAGATTCTTCTGATTTATAAACACATATACCTGAGCGCATGCATGTGCGCGCGTACGCATGCACACGCGCGCGCGCACACACACACACACACACACACACACACACACACACACGCACACACATGTATTTTACTTTCATAGGTATGGTATCATTATCTCCTATTGCTTTGTTGCTTTTATATTTTTTCTCTCACATCTTCCTTTACTTTGTACGGAACATACTTCATTTCTTAATCTATAGATTGATAGTTTTGGGTTTTTCTTTTCTTTTTTTTTTTTTTGGTCAATTTTGTAAAGTTAAAGCATTTTATTTTGAGAAAGCTCCACTCCACTCTCCTTGTAGAACAAGTTTGAGCTGTTTTGTGAGTCCTGTAGCTCTGCTGGGATCAGTTTTATTTTGCTTTCCTCCCCTGGCTTGTATTCTCTTTATTTTTCTCATTGGGTAACAAGTATTCTGCCTCTAAGTTTATTATTTTTTCTATTCTTTCTTTCTCTTGTTGAGCCAGTGCATTGAATTTTAATCTTAGTTATTATATTTTGTAGTTCTAAAATTTCCCTTAGGCTCTTCATATCTTTTATTTATTGGACGAGGCTCTCTGTATTCCCACTTGTTTGTATTGTGTTCATAATGGCTCATGAGGCATTTTTAAGATCTTTAAGATGCTTTAAGATCTCTGTAATCCTAAAATTCTTGTCACCTCATTGGTCATGTCAATTAATTGATAATCTCAATTGAGGCAGAAGCCTTCCTTATTCTTGCTGTGATGAGTTATTTTTTTTACTGAAATATTTGCAGTTCTTAAGTTATATGAGGCTGAACCTTAGACTGTCTACTTTATTACTGCCAGTGAATACTGAAGCCCACAACGCACAGAAGGCTTCCATGAATGGAGAACCACTTCATCTGAGGCAGGTAGGTGGGATCTGCCCTCTTCCTACCTGAATTTTGCCTCTGACACCTCCTAGGTTTCAGAGATAGAGTTGCCTTGTTCAAAAACCCAGTGCACACCCAGCATTTCTGCAACCAAGTGATGAGGTGACCTAGCTGCCTCTGGACACATTAGATTATTTATTTATTTATTTATTTCCCCCAGGCAACATTTTTCTTCATGAGTTTGTCATCCCTTTGTTGGTTCACTAGTCCCATGATGAGAAAGGACTCAGCCACCTATAATAATAATGTTCTTAATACGGTCATGGATCAGTTTCCCAAAGAAGCCAATGAGTCCCATGGTAGCAAATCCTATAGCTGTGAACATGGTAATCTTATGGAATTCTTTTCTGTCAGGTTTGGTGCACCTTTTAACCAGCCGAATTGAGACTTTTACAAACTCCCGACTTGGCTCGACAAACTGCATTACCTGATCCATGTTTGCAGGATGCTGGTTTGTGAGCATAGAGACACATAGCTTGGGAGAGAACTGAGCACCAGTAACCATGAGATTTCAACAAGGTCTCTTATTTCTAGTGATAGGCTGAGAAGATTCTATTAAGATCCAGCTGCAATGGATAAAAGATTCAGAAGGAAAGAAAATGACCTCCATCAATATCTCTACTTTTGTTTCATGACTGTTTTTTCAACTGACTATGGGAAAACAGAATTGTCATACTTACCTAATGAGGGTCTAAGGAAGGCAGTGCTTGCCTAACTTTACATCCTACTACTACATCAGCTTTCTAGTGTCCACACAGTCACCTGAAGCTGAGTGCCTTTGTCTTCTCCAAGGCCATGGCTAGAAGTCTAGAAAAAGTTGTCAATACAGATGATTTCTTTGGGATGCTCTTTCTGAGTCTGGATTAAGATAGTCTCCTCTAAATTCATTCTCTCTCTCTCTCTCTCTCTCTCTCTCTCTCTCTCTCTCTCTCTTTCTGTGTGTGTGTGTGTGTGTGGTGTTCAGATGCTTTGTTCATAAGAAGATATCATCAAGACACTTAAATAGAACTTATTTGACTGATGAAGATGTACAACACTTCATGGATTCTAAAAATATAGCCATAACTGTATGTATATGCTAAGAAAATATAATTTACATTTGTAAACTACATACATTATTTTGAAAAAATATGCAATGCTTCTATTATTTTAAAATTTTCATATCAACTTAAAGATAGAGCCCTTGCCTCAATCTGTAGAAAACCTACCTCAGGGAACTCATCTCTAAATTACAACCAGTATACTTTCTACCATTTAGATTTATAGACATAATTTCCATCAAGTTGTGATTTTTA